>NC_091826.1:37072616-37440116 GCF_038994185.2 Dermacentor albipictus
GGGACCAAGTGCTTATAAGCAGCGTTTGCCGGCTGCTAGAGCATGCTCGTCGTCGGGAGCTGAGTGCTCGTTGTGTATTGGTTGTCGTGCTCGAGATGCACTCGTAAGCTGTTTGCTGTATGTTAGTCTTGCGGGCTCCATATGGGAGTCACGCTAGACTGTCGATGTATGTCTTGTCTAAGATGTAAATAATGTAAATAAATCCTGTTCACCGAGTTCCTCTCTACGACCTTCAACTTCTTCAAATGGTGGCAGCGGCGAGGTCGTCCGACGACTCCTACATCTGGTTGACAGCGGTAGGATCGTCCGACGAATATTACAGTGTGTGTGTGGTGTGTATGGCGTGTGTGCGTGTGTGCGTGTGTGTGTGTGTGTGTGTGTGTGTGTGTGTGTGTGTGTGTGTGTGTCTGTGTGTGTGTGTGTGTGTGTGTGTGTGTGTGTGTGTGTGTGTGTGTGTGTGTGTGCGCGTGTGTGAAAGAATACTAGTGAGAAGAAAAGCGGAGAGGATGGGGGAGGAGGAGGGTGTTACTGGCCTGCTTATCCACTGGGTAGGCTTACCCACTGGGTAAAGAAGTGGCGGAGTTAAGAATGAGACGCAAGACAGCGAAGTGCACCAATACGGAAGCATACCGCAAGTTTCGAACAGTTTTTTTCTTGCGCAGGTAATCGCTTGAAGTTTACAGACAGTGCAACGGATGGTTTGCTTATGTGTGGGTTAGTGGCCTTTCTTGGTGCAATTAACGAAGAGCGCAAGGACCTTGCACATATGTGTGAATACATTCTATGTATGCGGGGTGCCCGCACTATCATGCAACAATGTTTAATATTACGCAAATGCCACGTACCTGGACGGAATCAAGGAAATGTTGTTTGCCGTCCGTTGGAGATACTCAGAGTATTTTTTGCATTCCTCGTAATTACGTATTAGTCTTGAATAAGTACCTTCTCGAATATGATGGTTGGAAGGAAAGTTCTAATGAGAAAATTGTAGAGTAACGTGAAAAGTTCCCGATACAGGTTTTTTGTTGCGCAATACGTGCTTTTCGTGTCTACACTCAGCGTCTCAATGTCTCGAGCGCCCAGTCGCTCGAGGCACATCCGTCCGTCCGTCCGTCCGTCCGTCCGTCCGTCCGTCCGTCCGTCCGTCCGTCCGTCCGTCCGTCCGTCCATCCGTCCGTCCGTCCGTCCGTCCATTCATCCATCCATCCATCCATCTGTCACCCCGTCCATCCATCCATACATCCTCTTACGTCGAACCAGTGGCCCGAGTTGCCTACCAGCTTGCGCCAATACGTATGCGCACGTGGTCTTGATACTTTCTTGGTTGTGGCATCATTCCATCGTCGTTCCAAGACAGGGCATAATCAAATGCCAATATCCGCCGTGTCCCATCATAAAAAAACATAATGATTTCTTAGGAAAGCTCTATCGAATATAATAATACCCACTCCGCTAGAGCGCGATGATACAAAAGAAAAAAAAAACAACCTAGGTTGAAAGTGCGTTTCGAAGCAAGAACATCTGCAATGGCAAAAAATTTGTTTCGAGAAAACACAGAATGTGGCAATCTTTAGCGTGGGCCACACTGATAACTTAGGCTTATTTTATATGACTTTGGAACTCTTGTGCGTTTACTGAATTATTATTCAGCGTGTCAGCCAAATTTAGACATACGATTGCCACTGAACTGGCCGTGCGAGCTAGGGGTCGACGCGTGGGCACGCTTTACGTCTCGTGGGGCCGCCATCTGTACGCCGAGTCGATCCAGGCTTGGCGAGAGTCCAAGGCTGCTGTCAGCTCCGAGGCTGAAGCTGTTTTCTGATGAACATTTCGGTAGCGGTCGGGCTGCGGGATCGATGTCATCACCACCGAACTCTTCGGCAATAGGTGGCTCATCCAGACGCAACGGCGCCGTGGCTTTTGCATAAGAGCCGCAAATCGGATGCGCCGTCGAAAGCGACGTAATTGATGCGGGTGAAGCCACAGCAGATTCGGCGCGAGTATCAAGCGTGGAAATCGCAAGGTAAAACGTTTTGGTCATGTTTAAAACCTCGGTGTGATCAAAAGGACCGATGGTAGCAGCCGAAGTGGATGCGCTATCGGCCACCGTATGTGAGTCCTTCGCTGCTTGGGGGGACAGCGAACGTGCCGCGTTGGGATAGGCCACGTCATCAATAGCACGGTCTTATTTTTTGGTCGAGGAGGCCGGCGAAAACGGCGTGTTGCGAGTGCCGGAGCTGCATGCTTCTTCTTTGTCATTCACTGATGCTGGTTGATGCGGTGTCAAGGCAGTCTCTTTGGTTACGACGTCTCGTGCAGTACCAACCGCAGCTGACGCCAGCGGTAAGGGGGGAAAGGCTCCAGCAGTAGCGTCCGAGTATGAACGCCGCACAGGGCACACGGCCTCAGGGTGACCATCCCCGCAAGGCCGACAAGGATGGTCACATCCGTCGCTTTCGTGGCCATATATACCACAACGGCCACAGAACGCTGCGGTGAATTGTGCAGGGTAGTGGTCGCTGGAGCCGCACCGATGACACGCGCGTAGCAAGTCACGGTAGTCAAACGTCACACGATGACCAGAGACTCGCAGGTAATTGGGGACAGGTGTTGTGTTGCTCATTTCCATCCGAACGAAGCGGGTGACCATGAGGATGCCACGTCGTCCACTCGTAAGACCAATGTTGACAGACAGAACCTTGCCGTATGGTGATAGTGCCTAGACGAGGTCTTCGTTCAGAACGAAAGACGGCAGGAAGAGGCAGGTTACGTTGGTGACTTGCTTGCTTGATAGCCTTTATTGAAAACAAAAAGAGAGGTGGAGCCCTTATGGGGCTTCGCAATGAGTGGAGTCCCTACTGCGGGACCTCATTGGTACGAACCGTTAGCTTAGCCCTCTGGACGAAGGCCTTCTGGACCTGAAGGTCCGAGCATCCGAGCAGCGTCGCCTCCCACTCCTCTCGTGTTGGGTTAGGGTTGAGGGAAAGAGCTGCACTTAGCTGACAAGCCCAAACCATGTGGTAGGTGTCAGCCACTGCCCCACAGTATTTGTGCTTGCCAGTGAAGGAACAATCGAAATGTTTCGAGAGTGCCGGGCACAAGAAAGTGTTAGTGAAAAGTCAGATCAAGATTCGTTCGTTAGCCTTGCCAAGCCCTTTTGCAGCAGTTGGGTATTGGCGATGCCTATCTTTTTAAAAGGTCGTCATATCTTTGAGTGTAACAAATAGCTGCGTTCGGATTCCAGGTACTCATGGTGTAACTGGGACATTCGGGACCGCCACATACAACTGGGACCGCCACATTCAAAAACGCTGTGCTTTGGCGCACGTAAACATTACGTACGGCTGGCCAAATAGCGTACGTTCGCACAGTGCACCTAAACCAAGGAAATCCCATAGCGTACAGAGAACTCGTATAGAGGACGAGGTGAGTTCTTTATGTACGAGATGCGTTTACATTTGGTATACCAACCGCTATTCTAGAGCACCATACTAATGGGTTTGTCGCAGCACAGCGACTCTGGTGTGGATCAGGAGCAGGATCTTGTGACTTCTATAGATGACGCCCCCCCTCCCCCCTCCCATTTTTTCAATAGTGCAACAGCCTTATAGGCGGGCCTCAACCACTTTGTAGTCATGCGTCTGTCAAAAACATTAGGTTAAAATTAAATTGTGGGCCTATAGGTCCTAAAACCATAATCTCATTATCAGCCGTGTATGATGCAGTGGGAGACTGGGAATTAACGTTCACTTCCTCGTGTTCTTTACCTTGTATCCAAATCTAAGCGCGGGAGCGTTCTTCCATTTCTCCGCCATCAAAATGCGACCGCCGTGGCCTGGATTGAACCTGCGACCTGAACCTCAGCACCGCAACTCCATGGCTCTACTCCGCTCCAGCGGTGGGCGACTAAAAACATACGGGCCTATCTTGAAGATAGTACACTATAACGCCGCGTCTCAGTCTTATCTGCCACGAATAAATGAAGAATGTGAGACGCTGGCACGTGACGCAAGCGCCAGACGTTTCAAAGAGCGACTTTGGCGCGAACGAAGCACGCGTGCGGTCGTCACCTGACGGTTACAGCTTTTGGGGTACCCGATTGTGTGCACGCAATCGCAGGTTTGTTAAGAGATACGAGATGTAGAAACGTCACTTTGATAACTCTGTGTGTGCAATGCCATCTGCGACAACCGTGGGCGCAGTCGTCGTTATGTCACAATCATCACAGTAAAAGTATGATGTGCCTTAATTACTCATACGTAAGTCGTTGCATGCAAGTTTTAAAGCGCTCCTTCACTGAGGTTTCCACAAATCGCTGTATGCAGCAAGTCGGACCCTGACACGCCGTACGACGCAACGCCGGCAAAATCGCACCACGTGTTTCCTCCCTCTTAGCACATTGGTAAAAACCGCACGCTGGTGCGGAACCACCGTGCGATGTTACCGGTCGCAAGGACAGCGCCTTCGCATTCTTGTCTCGCGGCAGTTAGCGTTTTGCGACGCTGTCGTTTAGGCCTCTAGTGAAAGTCACCGATGCCGTCGTTTGAGACACTGCAACGCTGGTGACCAGAGGCGGTCGCGGAGGCTGCACGGGGTTAGGAACTGGTCCTCGAGGAAGTGTCGCTCGAAGTACCCATTGGCTCCCGCGAAAGCTCGGTGCTAAGAGGAGCGGCACCCGCACCTAGTGCCCTCTCGAGGCATAGAAAACACTTTGTTGGGTAGCAAGCGAGGTTGCTTCTTCACAAATTGAGGAACTCTTGGCTAGCACTAACCGAAGTTGGTGTGTCATAAATAATGTAAAGTCCGATGCGGCAATATGTTCCGGGACTTCGTCAATGGAGCCGAATGCTTCAAAGAAATTGATAATGGTCATTATGCACATTCCGCCTACCTTTTCATGTGTTGCCCCAAGAATTTCGTTATCGTATTAATAAAGCGTTGCGCTAACGTGATGAATAGAAATGTATGCTAAGAAACTTCGTAGCGGACATGCGCCTTCTATTTGACTATCTTCAACGCAGTCTTTGTAACGCTTTCTTTATGTTTTAAAGTTGTAACGTATTATTTGTAGGTGTTTTTTTGGATTACAGGTTTTTTTACAGTAGTGTAATTCCTTCGTTCCTTACTTCATATGTACTTCTCTTTCTTTCTGCCTCTCCCAGCCATCCCTTTTCTTTTTCGACATTCATTTTGCTTGGTTTACTTTGCGCACCGACACGTTCTCTTCCTCCTCTCCCATTGAAGGTGAAGGAGAGGGAACCACGCGTACATGAAAGCGTCGCAGTGGGAAGCAGTTGCTGCGCCGATGAAGACGAGTACCGTAAACAAAACGTTGGCTTCGCCCACATTCTTTGATTCTACAATTGATCATCACAAGAAGCATGCTAGAGTAACCAACAACTTAAACAAGGAGTAGAAGACAGTAAACGTGGGCAAGCAACCTGGACGTCTATTTCGCGCCGCTACCTACTCACTTCTCAGTTGACAGTGACGAATTACACCAGTTGTCAGCCGTCAATAAACCGCATTTTACGAAGGCAGTCTTCAAAAAATGACGAAGTAATGAACAAAAAGCCGGGCGGCCACCTCACAGTCAATACCTCGCCTTCCTTCAGTTCCGTCTACTGGGCTTCACCGTAACCAAATATGCATCACCATCTGTCCGATAATTCCACTGTTCAAAAATCAATATCTTCGTTCCCTTGTATCAAAAAATTGCAGTTGGCACGCTGCTTAAGGAAGAACATGGCCGACGGCATTTCTCGCCTTTCGGTTGCTTGTCACAACACGATGTTTCCGCTGTGCCTATAAATCCAGCCAAAAAACAAAAGCCAAATAGATCGAAGTTACCGCTTGTCCCCATGTGCCTCTTTCTTGGTGTCAATGAGCAAAACGAGAACAAGGTGAAAGCAGCAGCCAACGTTTCGACAAGTGAACTTGTCCTTGTGTATATGTTTTAGTTCGCGTTGCACACAAAACAATGATACATCAGCTCTCAGCCTGGAGTGGCCGCCCCTGTTATTTCTTACCAGCACAGGTGAAGCCAGAGTTTACGCAAACTTCTGCTCTGAAAGAGAACTGCGACCGCTGAAATCTGCTCACAGCTCATTTTTTTGTCCTTTATTATAAATGCTAGACTAATTGGGAAATAAAAGCTGATGGATCCTGGCGGAAACGTTACTTTAGAGCAGTAGCGTTAGAAGTGTTTCTCGAGGGGGTAGGTAGAACTTACAAACTATACAACCCTCTATCTTTTTCTCCGTTTGTGTCTCCCTCTCTCTCCCTCTCTCTCTCTCTCTCTCTCTCTCTCTATATATATATATATATATATATATATATATATATATATATATATATATATATATATATATATATATATATATACTTTACCTTGGCCTATACGTGTGGTAATTTTTGTATTAAGAGACACACGCGTTTGCATGCTCTCCCTCGTAATGGAATAGTACAGTAGGAATTATCAACAGACACACACATTATATATATATATATAAATATATATATAAAATAAAGAATTTCTTCGTAATTAACAAGCATAAACAGAATCTGCTGTGTGCACTAGAAAATTCGTAATGCCAAGTTTGGACTGCAGTCTCTTTTTGAAGTTCCATCCACTGACAAACCAGAAAATGAGTTTTATCACGGAATGCCTGGTCCGTATACTTTTGCTCACGGGTGTACGTATCACACCTTAAGCAAGTCTCCCAAAAAGAACGTTCGATCGTTCTTCCTAACGCCTCTAGTAAACTTGAAACTTTAGAGATTCGCAACACATTGCACTTCAGCTGTGCCCCTTCCTTCTTAATGAAAAGCTTGTGAAATGTAGAGTTCTCTTGAAAATATGCGAAACAGAGCTGATAAGGGCAGCGGGTCACTTTCGAATTCTTGCTTAAGATTTTTTTTAATGCTTCATTTTTCTTTTGCCTTTTTGAACTGCTGTGTTTGGTCAACACGCCTTAAAATAGAGCACAAACTTGGCGCAGCGTTTCCAATTTGCTCGCAACCTTTGACTCAGATTGTATTTGTGATTATACCAGGGCAGCTGAATAGGTATTATAGGGCTCGTAAAACGCACTAATAACACTCTGGCCCACTTGGACACGTAATGTGTTTTAAAAAGGTTTATCTAACCCACCTACTTCGAACGTTGCCTACACATACAAATACCATACCCTAACGTTTCCAATATATCAACAAGGTACCTTCTTCAGTTCAGCGAAGAAAGCGGAGAAACAAACTGTGAGCCTCAATTGACAAAAACTTCAGGGGGTAAAGAAGGGTTCATTTCTCATCAACAGCGGTACGTTTAAGACAAGTACTTGAAACAATCGCAGCGCCATTGTACTAAAATTATCCATACTTTCATGGAATAAGAAGTTTGTGCCTCGTCCAGTTTTTAGGAGTCTGCGAAACATTTGGCATAACGGCAATATAACATCTTGGAATGCTTTGATAAGTAACATTCCACAAAGGCTGCAATGAACCCACTTATCGCTTCTGGCTCAAAGCACGATTCTTACTGCAACGGAATGTAAACACAGTGCCTCGCATAGTTTACCGAGGGAACTTGGAAAATTCACCAGATTAATTGTATAACACGTGAAAGAAGGCGGAAAGCAGATACTTAGTAAACATTTTTGAACTGCATAAGGAACTAAGCAGAGCAGATAACTATCTGCCCTCCTAGTTGGTTGAAAGGTATAATATTCGTGCATGTGTATGGAATAAGCTTTAGTTGTGAGTTAGCACTCGTTCTTGTTCTTTCTAGGCTTGTCCTCCTGTCACGGTGCACCAAACATTTCAGTAAGCATAACAAACCTACAGAGTTCAATCGTTCGGTATATATGTCACTAAGAAAGTGGCTTTCATTTCCGGAAAACATTCTTTTTTTTGTTTTTGTGGTTGTGCAAAGGAGCGTGAACCAGTGTAACTGTTATGTTGAAAGAGCCTAAAAATAATATGTACAGGCTGCGTCAGAAGTGGCACATGCCAATAGAAAAATTGGAACTCAGTCTAGCAATGGTACTGCTATGGCTCTGCGAATTTGACAGTGTCGTTTTCTTCATGACGCATGAAGCACAAAATAAGGACGCGACACAAGAATGTGGAAAAACCACACAGGAGAACCGCTGCCACAATGACTTGTCACCTACTTGCCCAACTCTCGACATTCCTGAGCGTCGTTTTCACCAGCATATACAGGATAAGTGGATAATACACGATGAAAGTCGACAGCCTCTGGACATATACCGTGTGTACCGGCTAACGTTAGCCAAGCTATTCAAGGAAAAATAACAGATTGATAAAACACGCTGCAAGACACAATTATACACAGTACGTTGCTCGGTCGTCAGAGATCTGAATACCGAATAACGTAAGACTTCAGGTCATAATTTGCACTGTGCTTCATCAATAATTTTTTTTCGTTGAACAGGTCGGCTAACGTTAGTTGGGACATCCTAGAAGCGGTCATAATTTTTAAGTTTTACGGAATTTTTCTATAATTTCCTAGTTGCAGATAACGAAATTTTAATCTTGGAGGTGCGTTAATAATAGACGCGTACATTACTTGCAAAGGAAATTGAAAGACATAGTCAACAATTTAAAGAAAAACACAAATTAACTTTTTATTTAATTATGCTATGGCATGTATGGCAATTTTAGAATTATAGCCGGCGAGTTTGCAAGGCGCGTCGACATGGAACGAATTCCCAGAATATCTCCGGTCCGGCGACATGCGTCCTCAAACTGGCCGCAATAACACACGGTGGTTACACATACTTTTTTAATGAAAGGCTCTTCTATATATGGAGCACAAAAGTAACTGAAAGAAGCACTCGGAAACGTTCGGCGTGATAAGACCGCGTTTGAATGTTTCAGGTCTTTCACAACTAGTTCCTGTGTGGCTACGAACTGGCCCTTGAAGAAGTGGTGCTCCAAGTACCGGTTGGCTCCCGCGTACGCGTCACCCACTACGCATAGTACAACACACTGCCACAAAACTCCTCTCAAGGCACACGAAACGCTTTTGTGGATAGCAAGCGGGGTTCATACATCACGAATAATTTAACAAGTTGATGGCAGGCGTACTGAGCGGCAGCCGCTCTCAATGGAGCCATAAGCTTCAAACAGCTTCGTAGCTCTCATCATATGCATTCCGCTTACCTTTACTGGTGTCACACTTCAAATTTCATTTATATAATAATAAGAGGTAAAGCTACCTTTATATAAAAGAAACTGTGACGAAGGACTTCGTACGCGGCGCACACTTTTTATTTGAGTACTTTGAACGCCGCCATTATAAGTGTTTGTATGTGCTTAAAGGTTGTAAGTTGTCTTTAGTTGGAGCTAAACATACTTTTTCTAGTTTCTTCGTTCTTGACTTCTAAAAGAAAATGGAGGCCAAGCCCGAAAGGAAAACTTTCGACCTGGGCCTCCATTTTTTTTTTGACTATCGCTTTCGTTACTCTGTGCACCGGCATATTCTCCTCCTCCCCCAATGAGGGTGAGGGAGAGGGAGCTACGCGTACATAAACGCGTTGCTCAGGGACGCAGGCGCTGCACTCGCGATCACCAGCGCCCTTCTCGAAACGTTGGCTTCAGCGAGATTCTTTGTAGTCCAACTGGTAATCACAAGGAGCAGACCAGAGCGACGAAAGACTTAAATGAGGAGAAGAAAAGAGTAGACGTCGGTTGAGACCCTCGACCTCTATTGGGCGTCGCTACTTGGTCACTTCTCCATTCACGGTGACGAGTTCCGCTGCTTCTGAGCTGTCAAACCACATTTGATGGAGACCGTCTTTAAAGAAAAGCGCGAACCAGAAAGAGGAAACAGTTCAATGACGCAGTGGTACAGAGCTGCAGGTGCCGAAACCTTCATCTGAATAAAAGGCGTGCTGGCTGCAGTGGAAGAGATTCAGACTTAATTTTGACATCCGCGAGTTCTTTACCGTGCACTTAAGTGAATATAAACGAGCACATTTGCATTTCGCCGCCATCGAAATGCCAACGTCGTGGTCTCGATTGAACCTGTGGCCTGGACCTCAGGAGCGCTACGCCACAGCTCTTCTACGCTACTGCGGTGCCGATACAAACAAAAATAATGACACTAACCTAAGTAGTCTTACGAGATTTGAATGAGAAAGCATTATGAATTACCTAATTGGTTACGTGCATGACACGTGACGTCATAGATTATCAAGTGTCCTTCACAACTTCACATAAATGAACCTTAATCCACCTTGGCCTAATTTGCGCCTACTTTTATCCACGTTAATTCATCCTCATCCACATTGCTCTAATCTTTTAGCAATCTTAATCTATTTTATTCAACTTCGTTTTCATTCCCTTTACTTAGACTTCATTCACTTTACTTCACCTTAAGCTACCTTTATCTGATTGTTCCAACTTACGAGAGGCTGATGATGATTTTTGTTACCACTCGTTGCAGACTTTTCTGCCTTGTGGGACATACAATCATTTAGATTTAACACGGGCCCATCTTCGAGAGAGTCGAGTATAACGCTGCGTCTCAAGGCGCAATCTGTCGCGATGTAATTGAGAATGCCAGAATCCGGGAGGTGAAGCCCATGCCAAATGTCTGAAATGGCGACTTTGGTGCGAAAGAATCGTGCGTGCGGTCGTGACCTGATGGTTATAGCTCTGGGCGTGTGCGAGTGTGTCCACGACATCGAGGGTTTGCAAGAGATATGCTAGGCCTAGAAACGTCACTTTGATAAACTCTGATTGTGCAAGGTCCTCCGTGCCGTGCGTGCTGCAATGGTTTCTCCCCAGATAATTTTAAATATGTCAGCCTACTTAGCAGTAACAAGAAAAGATTCATGGGTTGCGATCTGAATGGAGCCAGATACTTCAAAGAACTCCACAGCTGTGATTATAGACGTTCCACCTAGGTTTCCAGGTGTTGCACATGACGATTTATTAGTATATCAACAACAAGTCGAGTAACCTTAATATTTACGAAACGATGCTGAAGAACTGCATGGCCAGCGCATGCCTTTTATTTGATTTTCTTGAACGCAGTCAGTTTAAGTGTCCGTTTGTCTTTAAAAGTTGTTGGCGCTAAGTTCCAAGTGTTAATGTTGCACGTTGGTTTTACATAGGTTGATGATGGATAGGGTATGTTGACGCAAATGTTTTTACATGAGAACATTCCTTCATTTTTTGCTATGTTTGTTTTGTTTTTGTATTTTACCTTCGCGGTCTCGCTCCCAATTTTTTCGACATTATATTTTCTTACTTTATTCTGCGCACCGGCATAATCCCCTCCTCCTCCTGCTCGATTGAGCATGGGAGATGTGATAATACTGCAGAAACCCATAAGGCGGAGAAAAGTAATAAAGATGACGTGAGACATCCACGCAATCAGAGCAGTTGCTACAAAGGAAACCCACTCTAGTTCCTCGAATGAAAAGCCTCGCATTTGGAGAAAAATTCCTCCCGGTCCGGGCCTCAAACCCGGGACCACCGCATTTTCGGGGCAGCCAGTCTACCATCTGACCTAACCAGGCGGCTAGTTGATGCCTGGGTGAAGTCGAACTAAATTTTACTACAATGGTCTTTGTAGTTCTGCCTGGTCAACGGGTTAAATTATGCCCCGTTCGTTACACACGATCAAAACGCTCTAGAGCACAAACATGTGTAATATATTAACACAGCCTCATCTGCCCAACCACTTCGAACTTTTCCTACACGCAAAACATTACATCGTACTTACTGTTACCAAACATAATGAAGCTACCTCGTTTACTTCACACATGACACCAGGCGAAACCGATATACGTGTCGCACAATAAAGCACCCCCCCCCCCATAACAAACAAAAATGACGAGCATTCACAAAATGTTCGTGACACTTCTAGTAAGCCAGAAACATTACACATTCGCAACATTTTCCATTCATGCTGCACCCCTTCCTTGTAAATGCAGAGGGATCTTGAAAATTTTAGGAAACGTTGTTGATAAATGTTTCTTTATATTCCGTTCTTGTTCAACCATATACCCACCCCCTCTGTAACGCCGCAAAGGCCCTGTGGGTACTTAAATAAAGAAATAAATAATTAAATAAATAAATGAATAAACAAATAAATAAATAAATAAATAAATAAATAAGAGCAGTGGAACACTTTGCAACGCTTCCCTAAGATGATCGTATACGTTTCTTTTTTTAAATGTAAATTTTTTTTCCAAGAGCTGCATTTGATGAGGACGCATTTATGAACGTACGCAAACCTGATGTGGCGTCCCCCTGTGTTCGCAAAATTTGTTATTGTAGTCGCACCGTTCTAGTCGTGCTTACGCCATGGCAGCGATACAAGCGTTATGCCACTCGTAACGGACCCTGATAATGCTGAGGTCCACATGCATACCTAATATATCGCCAAAAAGGCGCATTAACCCACCTACTTCGAACGTTGTCTGCAGATTACACACACCGTATCCCTAAAGTTTCCAATTTATATCAACATGACGCCTTCTTTTGTCCACAAAAGATAGTATAGAAAACGCTGTGAGCGTCGAATGACCAACGGAAGTAGGGGAAAACGAGGGTGCAGTATTTATATACAACGTCGCACTTAAAACAAGTACATTAAAGTTTCGCGGCGCCATTCCACAAGAAAATTATCCACAATTTCGTGGAATTTGGAGTTTGTGCCTCCTGCAGCTCTACCTTTTTCTATTTTTTTTTAAATCAACGAAATATATGGGATAACAGGAGCATCAGAGCTTGTAATGACTGAATAGGTAACTTTCCACATGGTCTGCATTGAACCCGCACAGATTAAAGACTTATCGCTCGTCACTCAAACCACGTTTCCTTTTTTCTTAAGCAAATGTACGCCATTTGGGGTGTGTATTTACCCCACAACAATAATCGTCATGCTGATATAATCGAACGCTGAAATCGAACGCTGATAACGAGCATGCAGATCATAATTTGGAAGTACCGGGCTGGCCACGTTAAGGAAAGGAAGTGCGGACAAGAGAGATGATGATTATTGTTGTGTGGCAAACGGGTGTAATTTTGCTTATGAGTGTACTTAACGAACTATAAATACCGTGCGTCGCACCATTTACCGAGGAAACTTGGAAAAGCAGCCAAATTGTTTGTATAACGCGAAAAAGATGGGAGGAAGCAGATATTCAGTAAATATTTTCGAAGCACATAAGGTACTTTTAGAGTTCAATCTTTTGGCTTATATATCACCAAAAAAATGGCCCCCATTGTCTGAAAATAATAAATCTGTCTCGTTTATTTTTATTTTCCTTCTCCTAGGGAACGTGTGCTAGTGTAAATGTACCGTTGAAAAAGTCTAAAGGTAATATCAATATACAGCTTCAGAAGGGACACATGCCAATAAAAAAAAATGGAACACATCCTTGCAATGGTATTGTGATGGCTCTACGCACTCTACAGTGTCGTGTTCTTCTCAAAGCACGAAGCACAAAACAAAAACACAAAACAAAAATGCTGAAAGGCAGCACAGGACCCCCGCTGCCACAATCACTTGTCAACAACTGACCCAACTGTCGATATTCCTGAAGGTCATTGTCACCAACATATGGAGGATGAGTACTGAATACTGGAAGAAATGGGACAGCCTCTGTGCACAAAACAAAAACAAGACACAAAAATGCAGAAAGACCACACAGGACAACACCGTGAGTCCCGGCTAACGTTAGCCAAGCTGTTCACGAAAAAAAAAGAATAATTTAAAAACACGGTGCAACATACAATTATAATATGCACAGTGCTCGGGAGTCAGTTCTGAAGACCTTACATCGTAGGTACTAAGATCGTGTTATATCGTGATTGCCGTGTTATAGTTTATTAACGAAGCTTCCCCTGAAGTCTAAATATTTTAAGGCAGTTTTCCTAGTCTCTAAAGCCGCTCGAGTTCACGCTGCTCCTCTGGCGGCCATTTTTCCAAAAAATTATGCCTTCCACCCACTCAAAAATCTACAGCAAAAATCGACTGTCGCGGACAACATCAGACCCTTTCCACATAAGTACGAGGCTCGGAGCAGGACCTATGGCGCTTGAAAGTAACCGGTGGCTTGACGACCCAACCGACTGAGCTACCTTTCCGGGCAACATTGAAGGGTCACGAGTTCGAATCACATATTATGTTCCTTTTTTTCTTTCTTTTTTTTTAATGTCTTTTCCTTCATTTTATCACTTTACGGAAACCCTCCTAAAAAAATTATATATCCTCAATTATGTGTGGCCACACATGTGCAGGTCATGAATACCAGGTTCTCTAGCCGAGTGCCATCCATGCGGTATAACCGAGCTCAGATTAGTCCACCTTGACTGATCAAATAGGGCACCACTGTAGGTTAAATGAGGCGTACAACTCCTGCGGGACCCGCCGTGGTTGCCCAGTGGTTATGGTGTTAGATTGCTGAGCACGAGGTCGCCAGATTGGACCCCGGTCACGGCAGCCGCATATCGATGGGGGCGAAATGCGAAAACACCCGTGTACTTAGAATTAGGTGCACGTTAAAGAACCCCAGGTGGTCGAAATTTTCGGAGTTCTCCACTACGGCGTGCATAATCACAAAGTGGTTTTGTCACGTAAAACCCCATAATTTTATTAATTTAACTCCTGCAGGGACGGTAGAGTATCCGTCTCCATTGCAAAAGGACCGTGATTCAAATCCCGGTGCCACGCAATTCTCCACCGGAAAATTAAAAAAAAACCCGTGTGTTGAGAAAATTGCACAAACAGGCCTGGAGTGCGGCCTGATCCCGGCGACCAGAACCGGTAACGCACTCTCTCACCAGAGCAGGATTGGCCACCCTGGTGCAGTACTTGGCCACAACCTCCCATATGAATACAACAATGAAACCCCGGCCCTCAGTCCCCAGCAGCCGCGAAGCAACTGACCACGGCGGCGGTCAGATCTGTGACGCTGCAGAGGGAGCTAAGAATACCTGGCTCCGGACAGGCCGCCATTGGAATCTGAACCTGGCAACGTTTAACGTTAGAACGCTATCTAGTGAGGCGAGTCTAGCAGTGTTATTGGAGGAATTAGAGGGCACTAAATGGGATATAATAGGGCTCAGTGAGGTTAGGAGGACAAAAGAAGCATATACAGTGCTAAAAAGCGGGCACGTACTGTGTTACCGGGGCTTAGCGGAGAGACGAGAACTAGGAGTCGGATTACTGATTAATAAGGAAATAGCTGGTAACATACAGGAATTCTATAGCATTAACGAGAGGGTGGCAGGTCTTGTTGTGAAACTTAATAAGAGGTACAAATTGAAGGTGGTGCAAGTCTATGCCCCTACATGCAGTCATGATGAACAGGAAGTCGAAAGCTTTTATGAAGACGTAGAATCGGCGATGGGTAAAGTCAAAACAAAATACACTATACTGATGGGCGACTTCAATGCCAGGGTAGGCAAGAAGCAGGCTGGAGACAAGTCAGTGGGGGAGTATGGCATAGGCTCTAGGAATAGCAGAGGAGAATTATTAGTAGAGTTTGCAGAACAGAATAATATGCGGATAATGAATACCTCTTTCCGCAAGCGGGTTAGCAGAAAGTGGACGTGGAGGAGCCCGAATGGTGAGACTAGAAATGAAATCGACTTCATACTCTGCGCGAACCCTGGCATCATACAAGATGCAGAAGTGCTCGGCAAGGTACGCTACAGTGACCATAGGATGGTAAGAACTAGAATTAGCCTAGACTTGAGGAGGGAACGGAAGAAACTGGTACACAAGAAGCCAATCAATGAGTTAGCGGTAAGAGGGAAATTAGAGGAATTCCGGATCAAACTACAGAACAGGTACTCGGCTTTAACTCAGGAAGAGGTCCTTAGTGTTGAAGCAATGAACGACAATCTCATGCGCATCATTAAGGAGTGCGCAATAGAAGTCGGTGGTAACGCCGTTAGACAGGAAACCAGTAAGCTATCGCAGGAGACGAAAGATCTGATCAAGAAACGCCAATGTATGAAAGCCTCTAACTCTACAGCTAGAATATAACTGGCAGAACTTTCTAAGTTAATCAACAAGCGTAAGACAGCGGACATCAGGAACTATAATATGGATAGAATTGAACAGGCTCTCAGGAACGGAGGAAGCCTAAAAACAGTGAAGAAGAAACTAGGAATAGGCAAGAATCAGATGTGTGCGTTAAGAGACAAAGCCGGCAATATCGTTACTAATATGGATGAGATAGTTCAAGTTGCTGAGGAGTTCTATAGAGATTTATACAGTACCAGTGGCACCCACGACGATAGTGGAAGAGAGAATAGCCTAGAGGAATTCGAAATCCCACAGGTAACGCCAGAAGAAGTAAAGAAAGCCTTAGGAGCTATGCAGAGGGGGAAGGCAGCTGGGGAGGATCAGGTAACAGCAGATTTGTTGAAGGATGGTGGTCACATTGTTCTAGAGAAACTGGCCAGCCTGTATACGCAATGCCTCATAACCTCGAGCGTACCAGAATCTTGGAAGAACGCTAACATAATCCTAATCCATAAGAAAGGGGACGCCAAAGACTTGAAAAATTATAGACCGATCAGCTTACTGTCCGTCGCCTACAAAGTATTCACTAAGGTAATCGCAAATAGAATCAGGAACACCTTAGACTTCTGTCAACCAAAGGACCAGGCAGGATTCCGTAAAGGCTACTCAACAATAGACCATATTCACACTATCAATCAGGTGATAGAAAAATGTGCAGAATATAACCAACCCTTATATATAGCTTTCATTGATTACGAGAAAGCGTTTGATTCAGTCGAAACCTCAGCAGTCATGGAGGCATTACGGAATCAGGGTGTAGATGAGCCATACGTAAAAATACTGGAAGATATCTATAGCGGCTCGACAGCCACCGTAGTCCTCCACAAAGAAAGCAACAAAATCCCAATAAAGAAAGGCGTCAGACAGGGAGATACGATCTTTCCAATGCTATTCACCGCATGTTTACAGGAGGTATTCAGAGGCCTGGAGTGGGAAGAATTGGGCATAAAAGTTGATGGAGAATACCTTAGCAACTTGCGATTCGCTGATGAAATTGCCTTGCTTAGTAACTCAGGAGACCAATTGCAATACATGCTCACTGACCTGGAGAGGCAAAGCAGAAGGGTGGGTCTGAAACTTAATCTGCAGAAAACAAAAGTTTTGTTTAACAGTCGCGGAAGAGAACAGCAGTTTACGATAGGTAGCGAAGCACTGGAAGTGGTAAGGGAATACATCTACTTAGGGCAGGTAGTGAACACGTATCCGGATCATGAGACTGAAATAGCCAGAAGAATAAGAATGGGTTGGGGTGCGTTTGGCAGGCATTCTCAAATCATGAACAGCAGATTGCCACTATCCCACAAAAGGAAAGTGTATAACAGCTGCGTGTTACCAGTACTCACATATGCGGCAAAAACCTGGAGGCTTACGAAAAGGGTTCTGCTGAAATTGAGGACGACGCAACGAGCTATGGAAAGAAAAATGATGGGTGTAACGTTAAGGGATAAGAAAAGAGCAGATTGGGTGAGGCAACAAACGCGGGTAAACGACATCTTAGTTGAAATCAAGAAAAAGAAATGGGCATGGGCCGGACATGTAATGAGGAGGGAAGATAACCGATGGTCACTAAGGGTTACGAACTGGATTCCAAGGGAAGGGAAGCGTAGCAGGGGGCGGCAGAAAGTTAGGTGGGCGAATGACATTAAGACGTTTGCAGGGACAACATGGCCACAATTAGTACATGACCGGGGTAGTTGGAGAAGTATGGGAGAGGCCTTTGCCCTGCATTGGGCGTAACTAGGCTGATGATGATGATGATGATGACTAAGATCGTATCCTGCACTTTGTTCTTTCTTCTATAATATTTTTTTTGTTGGATAGCTTAGCTAACGTTAGGTGTGACCTGTGAACATTTTCAGGTTTTACGGAATTTTAATAAGATCTTTGTTGCCGATAAAATTACTCTTGTCCTTGAGCGGAGTTGTCCAGAGAGGCAGTCATTACTTGCATTAGATATTAGAACACATATTCAACAAATTACCCAAAAAATAAGTATTTATCTTTTATATTATTTACTTTATTGCAGATATTGCAATTTAGGAATTGTAGCCGGTGAACTAGCAAAGCGGGCCATCCCGGAATGAATTTCCACAATGCCACCAGTTCGGAGATATGCGTCCTCAAACTGGCCTAAACATGCAATTTTGCGCCATGTATCTTTTTAACAAAACGCTCTTTTACGCACTGGAGCACAAAAGTCACTGGAACGCCCATGTATTTCGTCCCACACATTGGGAAATAAAATGCCGAAATTGCTCACACTGAAGAAATATATTTCAACGAGATACGTCCTGCAAACTGACCGGCTACAATTCGGAAATGACAATAGCCGGGTAAAGTAATTAAACAAAAAGTTCATTAGAGAATTACGGTCAATTAGTTACATATATTGTGTTTCGGTTACTCGTGCTAGTACCGTCCACCTCATAATAAGAATTATGCAATCGGACACGGGTACCTTCTTTTTTTTTAATACGTAATACATAAAATGGGCCCCACATATACAGATTGAATAGTTGCGGAACTCGATAATACAACAATTTCATGCCAGAAGGCACGCCATCGTTGTGCGAAGCTGATTACAATACTTTGGAATCCCTCGTCCGTAGGTTGGATATAGGAAGCAAAGTTTGTGTCTCCGAATATGGTTTTACGATTCCAGTACACTAGGCAAGATGCAAGAAGCGAAACATGAAATCTTATGGCAGGAACTGCCCAGCGCCAGCCTACTCCGCGACGCCAGCCTGTATGTGGTGGATGCGCTATAAAGCAAAATATTACTTACGTGGCTAAAGGATTCACAAAGAAAATTTGGTCGTAGCTGTTCTGGGATTTTCCAGCGTACAAACAGCGCCTGCTTTCAAAATTGTGTAGGGGGGGGATGCTATACCTTGCCCCGACCGACTCTTGCCAAATGCGCCTGTTGTGTGCGACACATAATCAGAGTTGTTGACGAGCTGCTCGGCGCTGACGACACCGTAGTACACAAGCTGGGCTGGGGCAGTAAGCATTAAACGGAACCTGTCACATCTCCTTCACTCGCCGCCGAACAAACGCCGAAAGTTTTCAGTCCGTCTCATCTCCTCTCGCGACACGCCGTTAGCGTCACTGCCAACGGGGCTGGTCGCGCCTGCATTCCTATATACACGCACAGATTCCGGGCGGAGGGGGGGGGGGGGGGAGGGCATGCAGTTCTCTCTGTGCAGCATCAGATGTCTCGCGTGCCGCATCCTGTCTTGTCGCGTACGCGTATTGCTGTGACGCCGTGATGGCAGCTCGAGAGCAACGCTAGACCTTGCTATCGCTTTCGATGTTTCGCCTCAGGTTGAAACTGCCAGTTTCAGTTTGTTTGTGCATGAGGCAGACGCGCAACAGGTGCGAAAATTTTAATGTTCTCTTCAATCAGTCAGGCAAGCAAGCAGAAAACACCATTACGCGGAAGGGAAGACCCACAGCATGAAGGCAAGTGTTTAATTTGTTTAACAAATTGGTGTATAAGGATAACTTTCAAAGCCTATGCAGCTTGTCGGCTTTTACACATCACACCGAGTGAACAGTGCGGAAATAATGGACAGTTATATAACAGCCTTTCTCACCTTATGTATCCATAAACGCAAGCGCCATTACAGAACGTTATGGCTTCGCGTCCCTTCCATACCTTTAGTACAAATTGAGGGAGAGCATAACGTAAGGAAGGCGTTACAAGAGAGTGCGCTTCAATTGCTTCGCGCCAAACATATCCAAATCAAGACAACCTACTAGAGACCATCATGTCGTTTCCATGTCGACGCGTCTTGTTGGGCCTATGGACGCCAGAATCACCCAACGACCTCAGAACTATAAAAACTGAGGGGAGCACAGAGGAAGCGTGAACTCATTTCAACAGTTACTGGCAATCTTCGATGGCGAGCATAGACTTAAAGTGGCGACTTCAATATCGCCGCAATTGACTCGGGAGCATCCCCGTTAGATTGACCAGCTACCGTGACGTCCTTGATCGAAGTGCACTACCACTGTGCTACGAAGGACCCACTGGCGTTGCCATCACGAGAATTCACGCGAAAGAAGGGCCCATCGGGGCCGCCATGATCGACAATGCTGTCTTTCGGCGCACGTCAATAGTACGTACGGTAAACTCGCAACATGACCCACGTTCGCATAGTGCACGTAAACCACGGAAACGAAATAGAGTACGGAGCATGCGCGAAGAGGACAATGCGATCTCTTTACGTGCGTGACACATTTGCATTTGGCACAGCAAACGCTATGGCAAAGCCATCTAATAAAGGTGTTTTCTCAGTGTAGTGACTCAAGTATGGATCAGGGGAAGGATCTTTTGACTTATATAGGTGACGCACCCCTCCCCCCCTTCTTTTTGTTTGTTGATAGTGTAATGACCTTAAGGGCTGGCGTCACACACTCTGTAGGCACCTGTCAGTCGAAAAAGTATTTAAAAAATTCCGGGGCTGCAGGTGTCAAAACCTTGTTCTGCATAGCAGGCGTGTCAGCCACAGTGGAAGAGATTCCGAATTAATTTTGACCTCATCAAGTTCCTTACCGTCCACCCTAGGTGAATGTGGACGTGCACTTTTGCATTTCGCCGAAATCTAAATGCCGCCGCCATGGCCTGAATTGAACCTGGGACCTGGACCTCAGCAGCGCTAGGCCAGAGCTCTACTACGCTAGTGTGGTGGGCGGCACAAATAAATCACATTCACGTAGGCATCCTTAGGTGATTTGAATGAGAAAGCGTTATGAATTACCTAACTGGTTACGTGCATGACACGTGGCGTCCCAGATTATCAAGTGTCCTTCCCAACTTTACATAAATAAACCTTAATCTACCTCGGCCTAATGTGCACCTACTGTAATCCACGTTGATGCATCTTCATCCAAATTACTCTAATTTTTGCCAACCTTATTCTACTTGAATTCACTTTACTTCAACTTCATTCACTTTACTCCCCCTTAAGTTACATTACTCTGACTTGTTTTAACTTAAAAGACGTTGATGATGATTTTTGTTACCACTTGTTGCGGACTTTTCTGCCTCGTGGGACATATAATCTTTTAGTATCAATGCGGGCACATCTCGAAGACAGTCCAGTATAATGCTGCGTCTCGAAGCGCGATCTGTCGCGAGGTAAATGAGAATTCCCGAAGCTGGCAGGTGAAGCCCGCGCCAGGTAATTCAAACGGCGACTCTCGCGCGAAAGAAGCGTGCGTGCGGTCATGACGTGGTGGTTATAGCTTCGGGCGTGTGTGAAGGTGTCCCTGAAAACGCAGGTTTGCTAGAGATATGCGAGGTTGAGAAACGTCACTTTAATGACTATGATTGTGCAAGGTCACCCGTGGCGTGCGTGCGGCGTGGGTTTCTGCCCAAATAACCTTATTCATGGCAAGCAGGACAAGGGGTTTGGTTTTTCATAAATATGTCAACGTACTTTTTCGTGAGGAGAAACGCCTGACAGATCTCCATGGAGCCAAATGCTTCAAAGAAATACACAGCTGTGATTATACACATTCTCCCAAGGATTCCTGGTGTTGCACCTGATTTTTCACTAATATATCAACCACAAATCGGGCAATCTTAATATGTAGAAAATTGTGCTGAAGAACAGTATAGGCAGCGCATGCCTTTTATTTGATTTTCTTGTCAGCGCGAAGCACAATGCAAGTGCTGGATGCTCTCAATTTAGAACTTTCAGCTGTTCAGTAAGCATCATGGCTCACCCGCATCATTATATTCGCACTCAAGTCACAACGGCTGGGGCTTAGCTTAAAGATACACCGCCACGCACTGCAACGTACTGCTGACACCCACCGGATCCTTGGTCTTCACTGGTGACTTCAACGTACGTCACCAGCCATGAGCCACCAAGATAGAGGACAGCCTAACGTATCGACGGAGCACTTGCTTCGGCTTGACTGATTCCCGAACACTTTGCTACGTGCACAGACTGTGTTCCCTCTATCCCGCTTTACTCTTTCTGTTCCCTCTTTCTCCACCTCCCAGTCTTTCCTCTCTTTGCTATCTCTCTCTATCTCTATCTTGAACGCGGACAGTTAAGTGTTCGTTTGTGAAAAAAGGTTGTAACTTATAAGTTCCAAGCGTCCGTGTTGCACGTTGCTTTTTTTGACGTAGGTTGATGACGGATGGGGTTTATTGGCGCAATGGCTTTTACATGAAAACATTTCTTCATTCCTTGCTATATTTGTTTGTTTTTTAAGCTTCGCGGCCACGCTCCCAATTTTCTCGACATTCAATTTTCTTACTTTACTCTGCGCACCAGCATAATCCCCTCCTCCGCCTCCATTTAGGATGAGGGATGTAACAAATCTGAGGAAACTCGCAAGGTGGAGAGAAGTAAGGATGACTGATGTAATAGTTATGCGGAAACCAGCAAGTTGGAGAGAAGTAATAAAGATGAAGTGAAACATCCACGCAATCAAAGCAATTGCTGCGAATGAAATGCATTCTAGTTCCTGGAAAGAAAAGCATCGCATTTGAAAAAAACTCGTCCCGGTCCGGGTCTCGAACGTGGAACCACCGGAGCTCCGGGTAGCCGCTCTACCACCTGAACTAACCAGGCGGCTAGTAGATGGCCGGGCAAGGTGGAAATAAATTTCACTATGATGGCCTTTGTGGTTCTGCCAGGTCAACGGGTTAAATTACGCCACGTTCGTTCGACACACTCAAAATGCTCTATAGCACAAACATGCGTAATACATTAACACAACCTCATGTGGCCACCCATTTCAAACTTTCCGCGCACACCAAATATTGCATCGTCCTTATTTTCACCAAACATGAAGAAGTTGCCTCGTTTAGTTCGCTCAAGACACCAGGCGAAACCAATATACGTGTCGCAGAATAAATGCCCCCCAAACAAACAAAAATGATGAGCGTTCAGTAAATGTTTCTAACGCTTCAAGTAAGCCGGAAACGTTAAACACTCGCAACACTTTCCACTCATGCTGCACATCTTTCTTGTAAATGCAGAGTTATATTGAAAAATTTAGGAAACGTTGCCGATAACCGTTGCTTTAGATTCTGTTGTTATTCAACCATGTACCCGCCCCCTTTGTAACGCCCCAAAGGCCCTGAGGGTAAAAATAAATGAATAAATAAATAAATAAATAAATAAATAAATAAATAACAAATTAATTAAATAAGGGTAGTGTAACACTTTGTAACGCTTCCTTCAGATGTTCTTAACTGTTTTTTTTTCCTTAAATGTAAAACTTTTTCCAACAGCTGTATTTGTTCAGCACGCATTTACCAAAATACACAAACTTTATGTAGCATCCCCTTGTGTTGGCAAAATTTGTTATTGTAGTTGTACAGTTCTAGTTGCGCTTACGCCAAGGCAGCGATACAAGTGTTGTGCCGCTCGTAACAGACACTGATCACGCTCCAGTCCACTTGCATACCTAATATATCGTAAATAAGGAGCATTTAACCAACCTAGTTGGTACGTTGTCTACACATTACACATACTGCGCCTCTAATGTTTCCAATTTATATCAACATGATGCCTTCTTTTGTTCAGCAAAGACAGTGGAGAAACGAGCTGTGAGATTCGTATGACCAACGAAAGTAGAGGGAAAGCGAGGGTGCAATATTCACGTGAAAGTTTGATTTATTTCACGTGCAATCAAGCACGTGAAAGTTTCATGGCGCCATCACAAAAAAAAATAATCCACACTTTCACGGAATTTGGAGTTGGTGCCTCCTGCAGTTCTTTCTCTTTATTTAGGTTAATGAAATATTTGGAATAACGGCAGCATCACAGCCTGTAATGATTGAATAGGTAACTTTCCCCAAGGGCTGCAATGAACCCACATAGAATAAAAATTTATCGCTCGTCATTTAAAACGCGTTTCCTACACTCTTAAGCAAATGTAAGCTCTTTGGGGTGTATATTTGCCACACAACAATAATCGTCATGCTGATATAAACGAATGCTGATAACGGGCATGTCGTTCGTTAGTCGAAAGTACCGAGCTCGCCACGTTAAAGAAAGGAAATGCGAACAAGACTGAAGACGAGGATTATTGTGTGGCAAAAGGGTTTAATATTGATTAAGAGTGCGATGAAGGAACTATTAACACCGTGCGTCACACCATTTAGCGAGGAAACATGGAAAAGCAGCCAAATTATTTGTATAACGCGAGAAAGATGGGAGGAACCAGATATTCAGTAAATATTTTCAAAGCACATATGTTGCTTTTACAGTGCAATCTTTTGATATATATATCACCAAGAAAATGGCCCCATTGTCTGAAAATAACAAATCTGTCTCATTTATTTTTATTTCGCTTCTGCTAGGGAACTTGTGCTAGTGTAACTGTAACGTTGAAAAAGTGTAAAGGTAAAGCCAATGGACAGCTTCAAAAATGACACATGTCAAAAAAAAAATGCAAGACATGCTTTCAATGGTATTGTGATGGCTCTGCACACTCCACAGTATCGTTTTCTTCTCAACGCACGAAGCACAAAACAAAAACACGACACAAAAATGCAGAAAGACCGCACAGGACAACCGCTGCCACAATTATTTGTCAACAACTGACCCAACTGTCGACATGCCAGAGGGTCGTTGTCGCCAACACATATAGGATAAGTGGCGAATACTCGGTGAAATTCGACAGCATCTGTGCATACACCGGAGCTTATAACAACGCATACGCACCGCGCATAATACACCATAACCACGCATGCCACCACGCATGCCATAACCACGCATGCATACACCATGGCTTATAAAACACGGTGCAACATACACTTATATGTACAGTGCTCTGCAGTCAGTTCTAAACACCTGACATCGTAGGCCCTAAGATCGTATCCTGCACCGTGTTCCTCTTGTATAGTATGTTTCGTTGGACAGCTTACCTAATGTTAGCTGGGACACCCTACATCGGTTGATGATATTTAGGTTTTACGGAATTTTTATATGTTCTTCGTTGCCGATAACAGTATGCTAGTCCTTGAGCGGGGTTGTCCAGAGAGGCATTCATTACTTGCGATGGAAATCAGAACACATATTCAACAAAAAATCCAAGAGATTACTATTTAACATTAAAAGTAATTACTTCATTGCACATATATTTTACGAAATGTATCCGGTGAACTAGCAAAGCGGGTTAACCCGGAATGAATTTTCAAAATGCCACCAGTTTGGAGATATGCTTCCTCAAACTGGCCTAAAGATGCACTTTTGTGCCATCCATCTTTTTAACAAAACGCTGTTTTATGCATGGGAGCACAAAAGTCACTAGAACACCCATGTATTTGATCCCACACTTTGGGAAATTAAATCTCGAAATTGGTGTCATCCAAGAAACACATTTCTGCGAGAGACGTCCTGCAAACTCACAGGCTACAATTCGGATATGACAATATGAGGGGTAATAAAATTAAACAAAAGTTCTTTTGTAAATAACTGTTAATAAGTTACACATGTGTTTCGATTACTCGTGCTAGTAACATCCGCCTCTCGGAATAATGCAACTCAAGGATAAGAATTCTGCAGCCTGCCACAGGTGCTTTTTCTTAAAGTACGCAAAACTTACAAATTATCACCCCAGATACAGATTCAATAGCACTGGTGCTTAATATTCCAACAATTTATTGCCACAAGGCATGCTATCGTTCAGCGCGGCTGATTATAATAGTTCAGAATCCCTCGCTCATGGGTTAGATATAGGAAGTTAATTTTGCGTCTTCAAACATGATTTTACAGTTTCAATTCAATGAGCAGGACGAACGAAGCGGAAGTTTAAATGTTTTACGGCGGGAACTGCCTAGCGCCAGCCTTCTGCGCAATGCCAGCGTGTCTGCCGCACTCCTTTCGTCGTCTGCTACAGCTCTTCGCGGCGATGCACCAAAGACAATCCTCAAACGGGGGAGATGCGTGATACGAAGAAAAATTAGTTACCCGCCCAATGCACTGACAAAGAAAATTCGGTATTAGCAGTTGGATTTTCCAACGTGCAGACAAAAGCGCCCCCTTTCAAAATTGTGTAGGGGCGGGGGGGATGCCACACCTTGCCCCGCGCGACTTCTGCCAAATGCGCGTATTGTGTGCCACACACAATCAGAGTTGTTGACGAGCAGCTCTGTGCAGACGACAACAGAGTGCACACGCTGGTCTGAGACGGTAAGCAATAAACTGAACCTGTCTAATTTCACTAGGCGCCGAGCAAACGCCGAAGGTTTTCAGTCCGTCTCATCTCTCGAGACGCCGTTAGCGTCACTGCCGACGGTCCTGGTCGCGCCTGTATTGCTATAGACCTTTTTCATGCTTACAAACAGAGTTCCCAGAAGAGTTCCGGTTAAACCCTCAGGAACAACGCAAGTTACAATAGCCTATAAACTTACAAGACCCTCCAGCTGGCACTAGTTTTGTTCGGGAGTTGGAGTGCTTGACAATGAATTGTATTGAAATGTGCAACAAAAGAAAGCCCGTACATGAGTTCGACGCATGGAGCACGTTCTTTATATCTGAAAACATCAAGAATATGTGCCTGCAGCATACTATGCAGCAAACTACTTCTCATTTCTTGCCTAACTGGACTCATGAAAATGGGTGTCCGGAAGTTCTCTGGGGTAATGAACGCACTGCTGCCACATCGCGGATGAAAAAGTCAACAGGGTGGCAGTTCCCGCTGTGCAGCATCAGCTGTCTCACGTGCCAAAACATGTCTTATCGCGTACGCGTATTCTTGTGACGCCGTGATGGTAGCTCGAGCGCAACGCAAAACCTTGCTATCGCTTTCAATGCATCGCGTCAGGGTGAAAGTGCCAGTTTTCATTTGTGGAAGAGGCGGACGCGCAATAGGTGACAATATTTTGAATTTCACCTCAATCAATCAGGCTAGCAGGCAGAAAACACCATTAGGCGGAAGACCTAAATCATGAACCCAATTGTTTATTTTTTTAACAAATTGATGCATTAGGATAACTCACAACGCCTAAGGAACTTGTCGGCTTTGACATGTGACACAGAGTGAACAGTGTGGAAATATTGAACAGTTATATAACGGCGGTTCTCACTTTACGTATCGATAAACGCAAGCGCCATTACAAAACGTTATGGTTTCGCGTGCCTTAAATACATTTAGTTCAAAGTGAGGGAGCGCATAACGTAAGGAAGACGTTACAAGACAGTGCGCCATCTTGTGCTTCGAGCGAAACACATCCAAGACAAGACAACCTACTAGCTACCACCGTGTCGTTTTTATGCCAATGCGTCTTGTTAGGCCAATGAACGCTGGAATCGCCGAATACCTTCATAAGTTGTACGCGGTAAGCGTTGATATGTAATACTTGAAGTGAGCGCAGAGGAAGCATGAACTCATTTCAACAGTTACTGGCAATCCTTGATGACGAGCGTAGCCTTAAAATGGTGACTTCAATATCACCGCTGTTGACTCGGGATCATCCCCGTTAGATTGGCAAGCTAGCGTGACGTCATGAATCGAAGTGCACTGCCACTATGCTACGAAAGAGCCACTGGCGTTGCCATCACGAGAATTCACGCGGAAGTAGGGCCCGTTGAGGCCGCCATGTTCCACAACGCTGTCTTTCGGCGCACGTAAATATTACGTAGGGAAACCTCGCCACATAACGTACCTTCAGGGGGTGTACGGACGCGCGAATAAAATACAGGATGAAAGAAGACACACAAGGTCACGCACAGTGCTGTACACACGAAAGTGCGTTGTGCCTACAAGCCTAGTGGGTCGAATAACGAAATTCACAGGTACCCGGCTCTGACACATCTGGTCACGGAATACATTTGGCCACATCAACTGAGGCAGCTCCCGATAGAAATTTTCAAGGAGTGGCACGTACCATCGAGCCACACAAGTAGCAAGGTCCACATTCACGAAGGCCTTGTCCTGCAAGAAAAGGTGCATCAAGTCTTGGAGCGGGGACCTAAGTTCGTGATGGAATCTAAGAGTACAAAACCGGAGCTACTCTCTCTCGTGCGGCAAGTCTCCAGACGTCCATCGGAAGACGAAGGCGTGAGGACGAACTCTGAAGGCGTGGATGTCCTGAACAAATGTAAGCTTCAAAGTTCGAAGTTACCTGCGAAACACGTTGTTTCAGACTTAGTTGAAAATGCACTGTTTGTCCTAATTGCTGACAATGAAGGAGGCTTTGCATTATTTTCACATGGTGGCTACAACAAAAAAGCCAATGAAGCAATAACAGCCGTGTTCAATGAACACAAGCAAATTTCACTGACGAAAGTTTAGAGCAGAGCTGTTGCGATGTGCTGGGACATGAACCTAGGTAAAGTATTGAAAGCAACAGGAAAAAGAAAGAATGACAGTCTCGGTGTCCCGATCAGGGTAATAGTATCGGAGAAAAGCACATAGTCGAAATCCATTGCAGTCTATCTGTTAGACAAATTTGACCTACTTGAGTGTACAGATATGCTCACCACGATAAATTCCGAGGCAGTTTTAGCTGTTGTAGAGGCCAACTGTAACGCGGGGCTAACGGACTTCTCAGCACATGTGAAAGACGTGTATTATTCTTTGGCGCAAAATGAATTGTTGTGTTCAATCATGTATAGATGAATTTGGGGCTGTAAGATTTAGTACAAAAGCGGCCACAACCGCTGAAAACTGTTTAGAACTTTTAGACTCGTACATGAAGTCAACATTTATGCAAAGAAATGACATTCCGTACCTTCAAAAACAAGGGGTCTGTATATGACCCTGCTTAGCGCCTGTTTTAAGCAACCTGTACTTAGCTAAGCTAGACAGCGACCTGTGCTCACGCATCAATGATACAAAAGTTGTTAAAATATTTAGATCTGCTGATGATTTTTAGTGTTTGTCAATCTTAAGCTAGAAAACTTTGACATAGAGTGTGCAGCTGTTAGTAATATTATACGTGAGTGCATTTGTCCACTGCAAGTTCCGTGCGCAGTTCTCATAAAACAAAAAATCAAGGTTCTTGATGTTGAATTTAAATTCGGTGATGATCTAACTTGCTGGTGTTACAGTCCCATGGCAAATAAACTGTTGCTGTCATATTATTGAACCCACTACAAGCTGATAAAAAGAGAAATTGCGAAGATGTGTTTTACTAACACACTTACTAAATCATGGTATCATTGCACTGACGAAGCATTCACACAACAGGTCATGCGGTTACATGAAGCAGGTTATCCCAATCATCCTGTGGCATCAGTTGCAGGGGGAATACTTAGGCAAGTGCAGCAATCAGTGACTTCTGAACGTGCGGAAGGAAATAGTAACCGAGCGAAACTAAGACCAACAGTGATACCTTATATCCACCGGGTTGTCGCACAACCTAAAGGAAATTGCCCGCCGAGGTAACACACAGGCGGTTTTTTCTGCAGCTAGCAAAGTAATCAGCCTGTTCTGGAAAACGAGACCACAAAAGAAAGAAAGAGCTCCTAGCTGCCAAGTTAAACACAGGAAGAAGTCTAGAGATTCTAAGACATCGATTATATAAGGTATACCCTAATCGTGTGGGAAGTATTACGTCGGACAGTCGGGCAGATGCATTAATGATAGACTGCGCGAACACAAAAATAAAGACGACAAACATGTATCAGATGGGTTTCTCTCCCTTCATTGTAAGCAACATAAGTCCTCCACTCTCTTAGAACCAACAATGATTACTGGTAGAAATAAGTGCGAACTCACTAAACCTATAATAGACGTAGACGCCGAGCAGATTGATGCCCTAGGGGATTCACGTATCACCGAACCGTCATTGGCTCTCTCTGAAAAAGAACTAAAATTTTTACGCATGGCCTGAAATATCACTTACAAAAATGTTTCGCTCTGATTGTTTGTCTGTTTACGTGGCTGTGACTCATGTTGGCTTAGTGTATAAGTAGGACCTGGTTTTCGATAATAAACATTGTTGGAAGTTAGCGCTGTGGGTGTCCCTGTGTGTCTCCTTTTGTCCCGCCTTTTACACGTGATACCGTACACCCCTTGAAGATGCATTACCAACAAGCCCACATTGCAACCCTCGTTAACATAACGCACGTTCGCGTAGTGCACGTAAACCATGGATACCAAATAGATTACGGAGCATGCGGAAAGAGGACAACGAGATCTCTTTACGTGCTTGACACGTTGACATTTGGGGCCGGAAACGCTATGGTATAGCTGTCTAATAATGGGCTTTTACCAGTGTAGTGACTCAAGTGTTGATCAGGGGAACCATCTTTTACCTTCTATAGATGACTCACCCTACTGGCCTTTTTTGTTAGCTGATCGTGCAGTGGACTTTGGTGGGGCGTCACCCACCAATGTATCCACCAGTCAGTCTAAAAACGTAAGAGATAAATTCTGGTTCCGCAGTTGTCAAAACCCTGATCTGAATAGAAGGCGAGCTAGCCACAGTGGAAAAGTTTGCGAATTAATTTTGACTTCCTCGAGTTCTTTACTGTGCACCTAAGGGTATGTGCACGAGCACTTTTGCATTTCTCTGCCATCGAAATCACACCGCCGAGGCCTGGTTTGAACCTATGACCTGAACCTCAGCAGCGCTATGCCAGAGCTCTACTACGCTACTGTGGTGGGCGACACACACAAAAAAGACAGTCACTTGAGCATCATTACGTGATTTGAATGAGAAAGCGTTATGAATTACCTAACTAGGTACGTGCATGATACCTGACGTCATAGATTATCAGGTGTCCTTCGCAACTTTACATTAATAAACCTTAATCCACCGTGACCTAATCTGCACCAGCTTTAATCCACTCTAATCCACCTTCATCAACCTTCACCTAATTTTTACAAACCTTAATCTACTTTAATCCACTTCAGCTTCATTCATTTGGTTCAACATAATTAACATTACTACACCTTAAGTTACCTCACTCTCACTTGTTCTAAATTAAAATATGCAGATGATGATTTTTGTTACAACACGTTGTGGTCTTTTTTGGCTCCTGGGACATGTAATCTTTTAGGATTAACATGGGCTCATCTTGAAGACAGTCCATTATAACGTCGCGTCTCAAGGCGCAATCTGTCATTAGGTAATTGAGCATGCAAGAAGCTGGCAGCTGAAGCCCGCGCCAGATGTTTCAAACGCTGACTTTCGCGCGAAAGAAGCGTGCGTGAGGTCGTGACCTGATGGTTATAGCCGTGAGCGTATGCGAGTGGGTACACGAAATCGCAAGTTTGCAAGAAATATGAGGCATACAAACGTCACTTTGATGACAACTCTGATTGTGCAAGGTCACCTGTAACATGCGTGCGGCGTTGGTTTCTCCCCAAATAATTTATTGTATTCATGGCAAACACGAACCGAGGTTTAGTTCTTCATAAATATATCCATGTACTCTTGGGGACCTGGACCTGCCCATTCTCAATGGAGCCAGACGCTTCAAAGAACTCCACAGCTGTGATTATACACGTTCAACGTAGGATTCCTGGCGTTGCACTTTAAGTTTCACTAATATATCAAAAGCAATTCACGTAACCTTAATATGTAGAAAACTGTGCTAAAGAACTGCATAGGCAGCGCATGCCTTTTATTTGATTTTCTTGATCGCTGACAATTTAAGGGTTTGTTTGTGTTTAAAGATTGTAATTTCAAAGTTGCAAGCGTATGTTTTACACGTTGCTTTTTTTTACATAGGTGGATGACAGATGGGATTTATTGGTGGAAGGGCTTTTACATCAAAATATTCCTTCATTCCTTGCTACAATTGATTTTTTGTCTTTTTACCTCCGTGGCCTCGCTCCCAAATTTTTTGACATGCAATTTGCTTTACTCTGCGCACCGGCATAATCCCCTCCCACTTCTCCTCCATTTAGGATGAGGGATGTAATATTTATGCGAAAACCCGCAAGGTGGAGAGAAGCTAGTAGTAAAGATGAAATGAGATATCCACGCAATCACAGCAGTTGCTACAAAGGAAACCCATTCTAGTCCCTCGAAAGAAAAGCCTCAAAGTTGGAGAAAAATTTGTCCCGGTCTGGGCCTCGAACCCGGGACCACCGCCTTTCCGGTACAGCTGTTCTACCATCTTCGCTAGCCAGACGGCTAGCAGATGGCCGGCTGAAGACGAACTAAATTTGACTAAGGTGGCCTATGCAGTTCTGACAGGTGAATGGGTTAAATTATGCCCCGTTCGTTTTAAACACTCAAAATACTCTAGAGCCCAAACATACGTAATCTATAACCACAGCCTCATGTGCCCGCCCATTTCGAACTTTCCCTACACAACACACTTTAAATCATCCTTATTGTTACCGAACATAAAGAAGCTTCCTCGTTTAGTTCACTCAAGACACCAGGCGAAACCAATATACGTGTCGCACAATAAAGGGTCCCCCAGAATAAAAAAAAAGACTAACGTTCAATAAATGTTTGTAACGCTTCTAATAAGCCGGAAACGTTAAACATTCAAAACAGATTCCACTTATGCTGCACCCCTTCCTTATAAATCCAGAGTGCTCTTGGAAAATTTGGGAAATGTTGCTCATAAGGGCAGTGGGGCACTTTCTAGTGCTCGCTTAAGATGTTCTTAAATATTTATGTATAGCTGTATTTCCAACAGCTGTATTTGATCAACACGCATTTATTAAAAAACACAATCTTGACGTAGCTACCTCCCGTATTCGCGAAATTTGTTATTTTAATTGTAGAGTTCTAATTGGACCTACGCCAGGGCAGCGATACAAGTGCTACGCCGCTCATAAAAGACCCTAATAAATCTCCAGTCCTCTTGCATACCTAATATATCGTAAAAGAAGGCGCATTTAACCGACCTACTTCGAACGTTGTCTACACGTTACAAATCGCGCGCCCCTAAGCTTTCCCATTTATATCGATATGACGCCTTCTATTGTTCACAAAAGACCGCGGAGAAACAAGCTGTGAACCTCGTATCACCTACGAAGATTGGGGAAAAGTGAGGGTGCAGTAAATATCTACAGCGTCGCAGTTAGAACACGTTCGTGATAGTTTCACTTCTGCATTCCACAAAAAAATTATCTACAATGTCATGGAATTTGAAGTTCGCGCCTCCTGCAGTTTTTTTTTTTTACTTTTTTTGAGGTCAGCAAAAGATTTCGAATAACGACAGCATCCCACCTTGTTATAATTGTATAGGTAACCTTCCACAAGGGCTACAATGAACCCGCATAGAATAAAGATTTATCGCTCGTCACTCAAAACAAGTTTCCTACACCCTTCAGGAAATGTACACCCTTCAGGGTGTATATTTGCAACACAACAATATTCGTCATGCTGATATAGTCGAATGCTGATAACGGGCATGTCGTTCGTGACTTGGAAGTACCAGGCTCGCCATGTTAATGAAAGGAAATGCGGACAAGACAGATGACGTTTATTGCTGTGTGGCAAAAGGGTGTATTTTTGCTTATGAGTGTACTTAATGAAATATGAACACCGTGTGTCGCGCCGTTTACCGAGGAAACTCACAAAAGCGGCCAAATTATTTGTACAACGCGCAAGAGTGTGGAGAAACCAGATCGTCAATAAATATTTTCAAAGCGCATAAATTACTTTTACAGTTTACTCTTTAGCTATATATATCACCAAGGATATGGCGCTCATTGCCTCAAAATAATAAATCTCTCTAGTTTATTTTTATTTTGCTTCTGCTAGGGAACTTGTGCTAGTGTAACTGTAACGTTGAAAAAGTATAAAGATAAATCCAATAGACAGCTTCAAAAGTGACAAATGCCAATAAAAAAAATGCAATAAATCCTTGCAGTGGTATTGTGATGGCTCTGCACAGACCATACAGTGTCGTGTTCACAACGCACGAAGCACAAGACAAAAACACGACAGAAGAATGCAGAAAGACCGCAAAGGACAACCGCTGCCACAATGATTTGTCAACAACTGAGCCAACTGTCGACATGCCTGATGGTCGTTGTCACCAACATATATTGGACAAGTGGTGAATACTCAGTGAAATTCAAGAAGCCTCTGCGCATACACCGCGAGTCCCGGCTAATGTTAGCCAAGGTGTTCACGAACATGGTGCAACATACAATTATATAATGCACACTGCTCGGTATTCAATCTCAAGACCTAACATCGTAGGTCTTAAGATCGTATCCTGCACTGTGTTCTTTCTTTTGTGATATTTTTCCTCGGATAGCTTAGCCAACGTTAGCTCGGACAACCTAAAACGGGCGAGAATCTTTAGGCTTTCCGGAATTTTAGAAAGTTTTTTTGTTGCCGATAACAATATTCTAGTCCTTGAGCGGGGTTTTCCAGAGAGGCAGTCATTACGTGTAATAAAAAACATAACACATGTTCAACGAATAACCCAAAAAAGAACTATTTGACTTTTAAATTATTTACTTTATTGAAGATATTGTAATTTAGGAATTTCAGCCGGTGAACTAGCAAAGCGGTCCAACCCGGAATGAATTTCCACAACGCCACCAGTTTAGAGATATGCGTACTCTAACTATTCTAAAGATTCACTGTCGTAGCACGTACCTTTTTAACAACACTCTCTTTTATGCATTGGAGCACAAAAGTAACTGCAAACCAAATGTTTTTCGTGGCACCACTTTGGGAAGTAAAATCTCGAAGCTGGTGTCCACCAAGAAATGCATTTCAACGAGATACGTCAAGCAAACTCACCGGCTACAATTTAGGAATAGGAATATGTGGGGTGAAGTATACAAAACGAAAAGTTCCTTATTGAATTACTCCTGATTAGTTACATATGTGCTTCGATTACTCCTGCTAGCAGCGTCCGCCTCTCCGAATTATCTAGCTCAAGGATAAAAATTATGCAATCTGCCACAGGTGCCTTTTTTAAATGCGCAAAACTTAAAAATGAACGCCCCAGATACAGATTCAATAGTTCCAGTACTTGATAATCCAACAATGTAAGGCCACAAGGCACGCCATCGTTCAGCGTGGCTGATTATAATACTTGAATGTCCCACTCACCCATAGGTTAGGTATAGGAACGAAATTTTGTGTCTTCAAACGTGATTTTACGGTCCCAGTACACTGGGCAAGATGCAAGAAGCGCAACGCGAAGTCTGTTATGGCGGAAACTGCTAGGAGCGAACCAGATGCTCTGGGCAGGTTCCAACAAGCCTTTTGGCCTTTCCCCCATTCAATATGAAAATTAATTCAGTTCAATTCAACTCCGCGACACCAGCGTGTATGGCTCACTCCGTACGTCGTCTGCTACATCTCTTCTCGACGAGGCACCAAAGACAATCCTCACTGCCCAAACAGGGGGGGTTGCGTAATAACTAAATGCATTGTTTACGTAGCTAATGCCCTCATAAAAAAATTTACTACTAGCGGTCGTCCTCTTGGATTTGCGAGCGTGCAGCAAAAAGCCGCCCTCTTTCAACATGGCGTGGAGGGGGGGGGGAGGGGGGGCGGGGGTCGCCATACTTTGCCCCGTCCCATTCCTGCGAAATGCGCCTACGGTGTGTGACACACAATTATAGTCACTGACTAGCAGCAGCTCTATGCAGACGACACCATAGTGCACGCACTGGTCTGAGACAACAAGCATTAAACTGAGCCTGTCTAATATCCTTCACTAGGTGCCGAGCAAACGCCGAAGTCTTTATTTCATTCTCATCTCGCGAGACGCCGTTGGCGTCACTTCCAACGAGCCTGGTCGCGCCTGCATGACTATATACAAGCATAGATACGTGGGGGGGGGGGAAGGGGGGGAGGTATGGCAGTTCCTGGTGTGTAGCAGCAGCTGTCTCGCGTGTCGCATCGTGTCATGTCGCGCGCGCGTATTGCTGTGCCGCGTTGATGGTAGATCGAGTGCAACGCTAAACCTATATGTCGCTATCGATGCTTCGCCTCAGGTTGAAACTGCCAGTTTTAATTGTTTGTGGACGAGGGGGACGCGCCCCCATCCAACAGGTGACCATATTTTAAATTTCACTTCAATCACTCAGGCAACCAAGCTGAACACACCATTATGCAAAAGACCTAAATCGTGAAGGCAATTGTTCATCTTTTTTAACAAATGCTTGCATTAGGATAACTATGAAAACATATGCAACTTGTCGGCTTTGACACATGGTACTGAGTGAGCAGTGCGGAAATATTGGACAGTTATATAACAGCGTTTCTCATCTTACGTATCAATAAACGCAAGCGCCATTACAGAACGTTGTGGCTTCGCGTCCCTTCAGTACCTTTAGTTCAAAGTGATGAAGCGCATAACGTAAGGACGAAGTTAGAAGAGAGTGCGCCGTCTAGTGCTTCAGGCCAAACATATCCAAGCCAAGACAACCTACTGGCGCCCATCCTGTCATTTCTATGCGGACGCGTCTTGTTGGGCCTATGGATGCCAGAATCGCCGAACGAGCTCAGAAGTTGCACGCGCTAAGCGTTGATATCTAACAATTCCGGTGAGCACAGAGGAAGCGTGAACTCATTTCAACAGTTACTGGCAATCCTTGATGGCGAGCGTAGCCTTAAAGTGATGACTTATATCACCGCTGTTGACTCGGGAGCATCCCCGTTAGATTGGCCAGCTACCGTGACGTCATTAATTGAAGTGGACTGCCACTGTGCTACGAAGGAGCCACTGGCGTTGCGATCACGAGAATTCACGCGGAAGTAGGGACCATTGGGGCCGCCATGTTCGACAACGCTGTCTTTCCGCACACGCGAATATTACGTACGGTAAACTCGCAACATGACCCACATTCGCATAATGCACGTAAACCATGGAAACCAAATAGAGCATGGAGCATGCTCAAAGAGGACAACGCGATCTATTTACGTGTGTGACACGTTGACATTTGGTACAGCAGACGCCATGGTAAAGCCATCTAATAACAGGGTTTTCTGAGTGTAGTTACTCAAGTATGGATCAGGGGAAGGATCTTATGACTTCTATAGATGACGCACCCCTCCCCCCCCCCTTTTTTTTGTTTGTTGATAGTGCAATGGCCTTATAAGCCGCCGTCCACACTCTGCAGGCACCTGTCAGTCGAAAAAATATGAAAAGAATCCTGGGGCTGCAGGTGTCAATACCTTGATCTGCACAGAAGGTGCGCCAGCCGCAGCGGAAGAAATTCCGAATTAAATTTGACCTCATCGAGTTCCTTACCGGGCACCTAAGTGAATGTGCACGAGCACTCTTGCGTTTCACCGCCATCGAAATGCCACCGCCGTGGCCTGAATTGAACCTATGACCTGGAGCTCAGCAGCGCTATGCCAGAGCTCTACTACGCTACTGTGGTTGGCGACAGAAAAGAAATAACATTCACTGAAGTATCCTTAGGTGATTTGAATGAAAAAGCTTTACGAATTACCTAATTGGTTACGTGCATGACAAGTGATGTCCCAGAATATCAAGTGTCCCTCACAACTTTACATTAATAAACCTTAATCCACCTTGGCCTAATCTACACCTACTGTAATCCACGTTGATCCATCTTCATCCACATTACTCTTTTTACCAACCTTATTCTACTTGAATCCACTTCCTTTTCATTCACTTTACTTCAACCTAATTCACGTTACTCTCCCTTAAGTTGCCTTACTCTGACTTGTTCCAACTTACAAGACGCTGATGATGATTTTTGTTACCACTCGTCGAGCACTTTTCTGCCGCGTGGGACATATAATCCTTTAGAATTATTATGAGTCCATCTCGAAGAAAGTCCAGTGTAACGTCGCGTCTCAAAGCGCAATCTGTCACGAGGTAATTGATATTGCCTGAAGCTGGCAGGTGAAGCCCGCGCCAGATCTATCAAACGGCCACTCTCGCGCGAAAGAAGCTTGCGTGCGGTCTTGGCCTGATGGTTATAGCTTCGGGCGTGTGCGAGTGTGTCCACGAAATCGCAGGTTTGCTAGAGATATGCGAGGTTTAGAAACGTCACTTTGATAACACTGATTGTGCAAGGTCGCCCATAAAGTGCATGTAGTGTTGGTTTCTCACAAAATAATTTAACGTATTCATGGCAAGCAGGACAGGGGGTTTGGTTTTTCGTAAGTATGTCACCGTACTTTTCGGAAATCTGAATCTGAGCCAGATGATTCTGCATTTGCGCCAACGCGATCGGAATGGAGCCAGATGCTTCAAAGAACTCCGCAGATGTGATTATACACATTCTTCCTAGGATACCTGGTGCTGCACCTGAATTCTCATTATTATATCAACAACAAGTCGCGCAAACTTAATATGTATAAAACTCTTCTAAAGAACTGTATGGGCAGCGCATGCCTTTTAATTGATTTTCTTGTCAGCGCTAAGTACAGTGCAAGTGCTGGATACTCTAAATTCAGTACTTGCAACTCTTGAGAAAGCTTCATGGCTCACCTGCAACATTATATTCGCACTCAAGTCATAACGGCCGGGGTTTAGCTTACAAATACACTGCCACGCACTGCAACGTACTGCTGACACCCACCGGATCCTTGGTCTTCACTGGTGACTTCAACGTGCATAACGAGCTATGAACCAATAAGATTGACGGCGGCATAACGTATCGACGGAGCACTTGCTTTCACTTCACTGATTCCTAAGCACTTTGCTGCGTGTACAGACAGTGTTCCCTCTCTCCCGCTTCACTCTTTCTGTTCCTCCTTTCCCTTACCCCAGTGTAGGGTAGCAAACCGGACTCTCGTCTGGATGACCTCCCTGCCTTTCCTCTCTTTGCTATCTCTCTCGCTCTCTCTCTCTCTCTCTTGAACGCAGAATGTTTAAGCGTTCCTTTGTGAAAAAAGGTTTTACGTTATAAGTTCCAAGCGTTCGTGTTGCACGTTGCTTTTTTTGACGTCGGTTGATGACGGATGGGGTTTATTGGCGCAATGGCTTTCACATGAAAACGTTCCCTCATTCCTTGCTATATTTGTTTTATTTTACCTTCGCGGCCTCGCTCCCCACTTTTTCGACATTCAATTTTCTTACTTTACTCTGTGCACCGGCATAATCCCCTCCCCCACCTCCACTGGGGATTACAGATGTAATACCTGTGCGGAAACCCGCAAAGTGGAGAGAAGTAAGTAACGAAGATGAAGTGAGACATCCACACAATAACAGCAACTGCTACAAAGGAAACCCATTGTAGTTCGTCGAAAGGAAAGCCTCGCATTTAAAGAAAAATTCGTCCCGGTCCGGGTCTCGAACCCGGAACCACCGCCTTTCCGGGGCAGCGGTCTACCACCTGACCTAACCAGGCGGCTAGTAGATGCCTGGGTGAAGTCGAACTAAATTTGACTGCGATGGCCTTTGTTGTTCTGCCAGGTCAACGGGTTAAATTACGCCCCGTTCGTCACACACGCTCAAAACGCTCACGAGCACAAACATGCGTAATACATTAACACAGCCTCATCTGGCCACCCACTTCGAACTTTCCCTACACACCAAACATTACATCATCCTTATTGTTACCAAACATAAAGAAGCTGGCTCGTTTACTTCCCTCATGACACCAGGCGAAACCAATATACGTGTCGCACAATAAAGCACCTCCCCTCCCTAACAAACAAAAATGACGAGCGTTCAATAAATGTTCGTGACACTTCAAGTAAGCCAGAAACGTTACACATTCGCAACATTTTCCATTCATGCTGCACCCCTTCCTTGTAAATGGAGGGGGCTCTTGAAAAATTTATGAAACGTTGTTGATAAACGTTCCTTTAGATTCTGTTCTTGTTCAACCATGTACCCACCCCCACTGTAACGCCCCAAAGGCCCTGAGGGTAAATGAATGAATAAATAAATAAATAAATAAATAAATAAATAAATAAGGGCAGTGGAACACTTTGTAACGCTTGCTTAAGATGATCGTAAACATTTCTTTTCTTAAATGTAAATTCTTTTTTCAACCGCTGTATTTGATCAGCACGCATTTATGAACGTACGCAAACTTGATGTAGCATCCCCCTGTGTTCGCAAAATTTGTTATTGTAATCGTACAGTTCCAGTCGTGCTTACGCCATGGCTGTGATACAGGTGTTACGCCACTCGTAACAGACCCTGATAATGTTCCAGTCCACATGCATACCTAATACATTGTAAAAAAGGCGCATTAACCCACGTGCTCGGGACGTTGTCTGCCCATTACACGTACCGCGCCCCTAATGTTTCCAATTTATATCAACATGACGTCCGCAGATGGAGATAGGAGACCGAATATAGAATTCGGCTGGTTACGAAAGGGAGCTAGCCGCACAGCATTCCTGCTTCGTAATCCCCCTCTCTTGTTCGAGACAGGCCGGACCATTCGGTCCACTTGGTCCCCAACCTTGCGGAGCTTTTCTAGAGTTGTGTCTGCTCTTCTTTGATTGTGGATAAAGAGTCCGAGAATTCGGAGCTCCTTGGCCTCATGTAGGGGACCACTAGCCAAAGAGGGGCGTATTTGTGTAGTGTCCTTCGTTGTTGGCCTAAGGTGCACAAATTCTGATTAGTTTGGTGCACACTGGCGTCAACAGCGCTCTGCGCAGCGATCCACTACGTGGGCGGCTGCTTGCTGGTTTTCCTCCATATGCCCTACGTTTCCCGGTGACTTGCGGGCCGACGGCAACGACAGGAGAACGCTCGCCGCCGATGACAACGAAGCCAGCATCGACGATTAGAGTCATGTAAGCCATGCACTTGACCGTGACTTGGAAGTTGAGGCCTCCCATGTGCTGATCGCAGTAGACCTCGGAGAAGGGAACTATGGAGGGTGTCGTGCGGCCGACGCTCTCGGAACCATTACCCGTAGGGACAACAACGCCGATTACTTGGGCCTCCGAGGGAGACCACGACACTGTATGCGCCATGGCGTGAGAGGTGGACGTCCCTGAGGTGAGACACGCTGGGACGTCACCAGACACCGTCGTTGTTGTCCATCAACACAAATGGCAGGAAAAGTACCTCGGCGTCCGACATCGACCGTCATATCGGGAATAATCACAATCATTCTGAACCACTCATACCCAACCACGCAGGCTCTCCGTGTAGCGCAAAGAAGTTGCTGAACTAATTAAATTTCTCAACGTAAAATGGGTCACAAAAAACGTAAATTACGGCTCACACACAGCCTACCGAAAAGATAGCTTCAGAATGTAAGTTGAATACGCGAATCAAATCAAATCCGTTTATTATTGTTACTACATCGTATGTTAACTACAACATATAAGGTACACAGACGGTATAAAATAAGCATACAATATAAGACAATCTTAGGAGAAAACATAATTCTGTTACGCGGAAACTCACACCCAAACCCCTTTAACGCCATAGTGTTTTCTAGCTGCTCTTTGAAGTCTGTCTTATTCGGAGCGACGCGGCCTCCTGGGTTCCTTGTACACCATCAAAAAAAAAGAACAATCACAAAGCAAGCCTTCGTGCATATGGTTCGCCGCCAGCGTTTCCCGGTGAACATTACGGATGCATAAGCTGCAGTTGCCGGGAGGCTGCAGTTGCAGGGAACGCCATCGCGTTCCATTCACAAGGGCGAAGCTTGAGTGTCCACCACATTCTTCTGTCCTCCTCATCTCATCGCGCGAGGCACCGCGGCAACGCCACTGGCTGGCGCTCCTGGTCGCGACAGCATTGGTGCATACACAGCTAGATTCAGCGAGGGGGCGTGGGCCGCTGCACAGCTGCAGCTGTCTCGCGAGCCGCATCGTGTCGTGTCGCGCACGCGCATTGCTATGACACCATGCGGGCAGATCGAGAGCAACGCTAAGCCTTGCTGTCGCTTTCGATGCTTCACCTTCCTACGCTACTGTCAGTTTTTGCTTGTTTGTGCGGGAGCCGGTAAGAAAACAAGTGTCAATACTTGCAATTTCACCCTAATCATCGAGTTAATAAATAAATAAATAGAGCAGGAAGCGGCAGGCCTATGTGACGAAGGGGGTTCTTAACTGTTTTGCATACGTGGGTGCATTCGCATAACTTCACAGCCCGTGCATCTTGATGGCTTTGACCTGACACGCAACTTCACAACTTCACGTCTTTGACATGATGCGGACTAAGTAATATAATATTTGGGGTTTTACGTGCCAAAACCACTTTCTGATTATGAGGCACGCCGTAGTGGAGGACTCCGGAAATTTCGACCACCGGGGGTTCTTTAACGTGCACCTAAATCTAAGCACACGGGTGTTTTCGCATTTCGCCCCCATCGAAATGCGGCCGCCGTGGCCGGGATTCGATCCCGCGACCTCGTGCTCAGCAGCCCAACACCATAGCCACTGAGCAACCACGGCGGGTGATGCGGACTAAGTAGTGCGGGAATAAAAGACAGTTTCAGAAGCGAAGGTTTCCTTTGCGAGCCTCGCCGCGTTTCGGGACCGTGGGTGCTGCATGCGGCCTTTAAGATAGCGTCTGTCGACTTCCGTGCGTTAAACGCAAACGCCACGTGCTGAACGTCATCGCACGCGTCCCTTCGAGACCTTTAGTTTAACGTAAGAGAACACGAACGTAAATAAGAGGTGAGAAGACCGGGAGCCATCTGGTGCATCGCGCCAAACGTGTGCAAGCCAAGGCAAGGCGTTAGCAACTGTCCTATGATTTCTGTGCCCACGCGTCTCGTTAGGGATATATAGATGCCTCAGTCGCCGAAAGAACTTAGAAATTTGACCCGCTTTGCGATCACATCTAACATTTCAGGTGAGCGTAGAGGAAATGAGTGCTCATTTCAACGTCTACTGGCAACAACGTCTAGCGAGAGTAGCGGCTTAGCAGTGACGTCCCAATCACCACGGCTTGCTCGGGAGCGTCCCCATTAGGTTATATGGTAGTCGTGCAAGGTCTCAGGCCTTCTTGTAACGAAATTCATCGGCCTTGTACTGTATAGGAGCATTTGGCGTAGCGATCACGAGAATTCACAATGAAGCAGGGGCCATGGGAGCCGACACGTTCGACAACGCCATGTTTTGGGGCACGTAAGCATTACGTACGGTAAACTGACCACATGTCGTATGTTCGCAAAGTGCACCTAAACCAAGGAAATCTCACAGCGTACGGAAAACGCACGTAAAGGACAACGTGAGTTCTTTACGTACGAGATCCGTTTGCATTTGGCATAGCCAACGTTATTCTAAAGCACCTTAATAATGGGCTTGTCGCCGCGCAGCGAATCAGGTCCGGATAAGGAGCACGATCTCGTGACTTCTATAGATGGCACTCCCCATCACCCCCCACCCCTCTTTTTATGGTTAATAGTGTAATAGCGTTATAGGTGGGCCTCAACCACTTTGTAGTCATGCGTCTGTCAAAAAACATCACGTTAAAATTTAACTGTGGGCCTATACGTCCCAAAACCATAATGTGATTATCAGCCGTCTACGATGCAGTGGCAGACTCTGAATTAATGTTCAACTCTTGGTGCTCTTTACCTTGCACCCGAGTCTAAATGCACGAGCGTTCTTCCATTTCACCGCCACCGAAATGCGACCGCCGTCGCCTGGGTTGAACCTGCGGCCTGAGCCTCAGCATCGCAACTCCATAGCTCTACTACGCTACTGCGGTGGGCGACAAAAATGTATCTTGAAGACAGTGCAGTATAACTCCGCGTCTCAAAGCGATATCTGTACTGATGAATTAGGAATGCCAGAAGCTGGCACGTAACGCAAGCGCCAGATGTTTTCAAAGAGCCACTTTGGCGCAAAAGAAGCACGAGTGCGGTCGTGATCTGACGGTCACTGCTTGTGGGGCACGCGAGCGTGTGCACAAAATGCGCACGCACGAAATCGCAAGTTTGTTAAGAGATGCGAGGTATAGAAACGTCACTTTGATAACTCTAAGTGTGCAATGTCATCTGCGGCGACCGTGCGCCCAGTGGTCGATATGTCGCAATCATCACATTAAAAGTACGGTTTCGCTTACTTACTCATACGTAAGCGGTCGCATGAAAGTTTTAAAACATTCGTTCGTGACATTTCCAGAAATCGCTGTATGCAGCAAGTCGGACCCCGGCACGCCGTACGAGGAAACACAAGCAAGATCACACCACGTGTCTCCCGCTTACCAATGTGGTATAAGCCGCACGCTAGTGAGGAACCACCATGCGATGCTACCGGTCGCAAGGACAGCGCCTTCGCGTTCTTTTCTCGTGGCAGTTAGCGCTTTGCGACGCTGTCGTTTAGGCCTCGAGTGAAAGTCACCGATGCCGTCGTTTGAGACACTGCAACGCTGGTGACCAGAGGCGGTCGCGGAGGCTGCACGGGGTTACGAACTGGTCCTTGAGGAAGTGGCGCTGGAAGTACCCGTTGGCGCCAGCATAAGCTCGGTGGTAAGGGGAGCGGCACCCGCACCATAGTGCCGCAAGTCGCCTCTCGAAGCATAGAAAACACTTTGTTGGATAGCAAGCGAGGTTGCTTTTTCACAAGTTGAACTCTTGGCAAACAGGAACCGAAGTTGGTGTGTCATAAATAATGTCCGATGTGGGCACAGTTTCCACCAACCGGTCAATGGAGCCGTATGTTTCAAAGAACTTGATAGTGGTCGTTATGCACATTCCGCCTACCTTTACAAGTGTTGACCCAAGAATTTCATTATTATATTAATAAGACATCCCGCAAACATGATGATTAGAAAACTGTGCTAAGGGACTTCGTAGAGGACATAGGCCTTCTATTTGATTTTCTTCAGCGCAGTCACTGTAACGCTTGCTATATGTTTAAAAGTGGTCAGGTATAATTGTAAGTGTTTTTTTTTATCACACGTTTTTTTACAGTAGTGTAATTCCTTCATACCTTATATGTACTTTTTTTTTCTTCCTGCCCCACCCAACCTTCTTTTTTTTTTCGCGATTGAATTTGCTTGCTTTACTCGGCGCACCGGCACATTCTCCTTCTCCTACCCAGTTGAAGATGAAGGAGAAAAAACCACGCGTACATAAACGCTTGTTCTACTGAGTGCCATATTTCGTGTCGCTATTCTCCCTTTTTACGCAATTTTGGTTCCTTTGCCAAGTGACAAGAAGTAGCCGGTGCCACCATAAAGGCGCCAATCTCTCCTAATATTCACTTCAATAAATAAAAAAAAAACGCATCGGAATGGGACGCAGTTTCTGCGTTGATGAAGACCGACTACCTTAGACAAAACGTTGGCTTCGCCGGATTCCTTCGATTCTACAATTGGTCATCAGAAGAAGCATACCAGAGTAACGAAGAACATAAACAAGCAGAAGAAGACATTAAACGTGGGGAAAAACCTGGACGTCTATTTGTCGCCGCTACTTTATCTATCTATCTATCTATCTATCTATCTATCTATCTATCTATCTATCTATCTATCTATCTATCTATCTATCTATCTATCTATCTATCTATCTATCTATCTATCTATCTATCTATCTATCTATCTATCTATCTATCTATCTATCTATCTATCTATCTATCTATCTATCTGTCTATCTATCTATCTATCTATCTATCTATCTATCTCTCTATATATATATATATATATATATATATATATATATATATATATATATATATATATATATATATATATATATATGTTTGTTTGTGTGTGTGTTTGTTGATAATTACGAGTGTACTGTTTCATTAGGAGAAAGCGGAGCCGGCCCACGCGTCTGTCCATTCTGCTGATAGTTACGACCCCCACAGCAATTATAAATTACACATGGTGAACCATGAGGGAGCCAAGAAATATTTGGAATATATTCCTCGCAATTACATGTAATCTCAAGACGATAGGATAGGCAATTACTGCCCAACAGAATTACTGCATGACAACGCTTTCAGGCCCTGAATGTTGGGGAATTTTTTGAAAGCCAGTAATTCAGGAACACTCTTGATCTCAGTTTCGTTCCCAGTTCTCCCAGAGCAGCAAGATAAATTCTGTTTTGTTCGCAAAACACACTTATAAAGCTCAGATCGCCTTCATGCGGAATTCACTTCAAATTTCGTCATTTGTGCCCTCATTTTAACTTTGCCTACACTTTACGCATAACGTGCCCCATTATTGTCGCGAAATACAACCAAGGTACCTTGATTAGTTCACCGAGGACCTCGCGGAAAGCAAGTACCAGTGTCTTATGAAGCATGAAGACAGCGAAAAAAACCCGGGTACTGTAAGTGGAGAGATTTGTAGTTCTGCCAGGACTACGGGCTAAATTCTGCCCCGTTCGTTGGACACACTCATGACTCATGCCACACTCATGACTCACGTGCTCTTAAGCACAAACATGCGTAATTGATTATCACAGCGTCAAATACTCACCGACCAACTTTGAACTTTGCCTACACATCAACCATTGCCTCGTCCTTACTGTCACCAAACATAAAGAAGGTGTCTCGGTTAGTTCACTGAAGACACCAGGCCAACCCAAATACGTACACCCGTGAGAAAAAGTATACGGACCACAGGGTCCACGAAAAAAAAACTGGATTTCTTGGTATAACATGCATAAACGGAATCTAGTGAGTGCACTTGAAAACGCGTCATGCCAAGTTTGGACTGCAGTCTTTTTTTCAAGTTCTATTAACTGACAGAGCAGAAAATGAGTTTTATCGCGCACTCGCAGGACCGCATACTTTTGGTCATGGGTGCACGTATCATGTCATCAGCACGCCTCCAAAAAGGAGCGTTCGATAGTTATTTCTAATGCTTCTAGTAAGCTTGAAACTTTAGAAATTCGCAACACATTCCAATTCATCTGTGCCCTTTCCTTCCTAAGAAAAAACTTGTGAATTACACAGTTCTCATGAAAATGCGGGGAACAGAGCTGATAAGGCCAGTGGGAAAGTTTCGAATGCTTACTTAAAATTTCTTTAAGTGTTTTATTTTGCTTTTTTTCTAACAGGTGTGTTTGGTCAACACGCCTTTAACATAGAAAACAAACTCGGCGCAGCGTTTCCATTATGCTTGCAAACTTTGACTCAGGTGGTATTTGTGATTATGCCAGGGCCACGGAATAAGTTGTAGAGCTGGCAAACCAAACTAATAATACTCCGGTTCACTTGCTCACGTGATCTATTTTAAAAAGGCGTATTTAACCCACCTACATGGAACGTTGCCCACACATTACAAATACCATGAACCTAATGTTTCGCATATATGAACAGGTTCCCTTGTCGAGTTCACCAAGACAATGGACAAATAAACTGTGATCCTAGAATGACGAAAAATATTGGGGAAGAAGGCAGGTTCATTAATAATTAACGACGTTACATTCAAAGCAAGTACTTAAGTATTTGAATCATTTGCAACGGATTTGAACTAAAGCTTACTCGTATTTTCACAGAATTTGAAGTTCGTGCCGCCTGCAGTGTTTTAGGAGTCTATAGAACATTTGGAATAACGGCAGCACAACACCTTGCAACGTTTGAAGAGGTAACTTTCCACAATGACTGCAATGAACCTACATTGATTACACATTTATCGCTCATGCCCCAGAACATGATTCCTGCTTCAACGGATTGCAAACACGGTGCCTCGTCTAGTTCACTGAAGCAATATGGAAAACTAACCAGAATAATTGTATACCATGTAAAAGAAGACGGAAAGCAGATATTTAGTAAACGTTCTCGAACCACATAATTAACTCCAAAGCGCCGATAGTTGGGCTAGATGCTTGATATGCATACTATTTGTGCAAATGTTTGTAATAAACTTGAGTTGTGAGTTTGCGCTCGTTCTTGTTTTTTCTCGGCTTGTCCTCGTGTGACCATGCAAACATTGCAGTATACATGGCTGACCTATAGCGTTCAATGTTTCCGTATACATATATAAGTAACAAAGTGGCTTTTCATTTCCGGAAAATATTCTTTTTTTGTGCTAGGGAACGTGTGCCAGTGTAACTGTTATGTTAAAAGAGCAAAAAAATTATATGGATAGGCTGCGTAATAAGTGACACAAGCAAAATACAAAAAGTGGAACTCAGTCTTGCAGTGGTATTGTTGTGACTCTGCACAGAGGATAGTGTCGTTTTCTTCTTGACGCATGAAACACGAAACAAAATGAACAATGACTTGTCACCAACTGCCCCAAATGTCGACATTCTGAAGGTCGTTTTCAACAACATATATAGAATAAGTGGCGAATACACGATGAATTTCGACAGCCTCTAGACATATACCATGTGTCCCGCCTAACGTTAGCCAAGCTGTCCTAGGCACAAGAGAAAAACACATTTATAAAATACACTGCAAGACACAATTATACACAGTACACTGCTCGGTCGTCAGAGATCTGAAGCATGAGCAACGGAAGTCTTAAGATTATATACTGCTGCGTACTTCTTTAATAATTTTTTTTCGTTGAATAGCTTGGCGAACGTTAGTTAAGATATCCTAGAAGAGGTCATCATTCTTTAAGTTTGACGAAACTTTTAAAAACTCCCAGTTTCAGATAACAAAATTCTGTCCTGTAGGTGTGTTAATCATAGAGGCGTACACTACTTGCAAAAGAAATCAAAACAGACATACAGCTATTTACAAAAAATCACAAATTAACTTGTTACCTAATTATTTTATGTCCCATATGGCAATTTATGATTTACAGCCAGTGAATTTGCAGGGCGTGTCGACCTGGAACGAATTTCCATAATGGCTCCGGTCTGGAGATATGCGTCCTCAAACTGGACGTAATAACACACTGTCTTTGTACTTAGCTTTTTGATAAAAGGCCATTTTATATATTGGAGCACAAAAGTAACTGGAAGAAGCACTCGGAAACGTTCGGTGCGATAAACCGCGTTTGAATGTTACAGGTCTTGCAAAAACTGGTTCGAGGAAATGAATTCCAGATGTGGCTAAGAACTGGCCATTGAGGAAGCGATGCTCCAAGTTCCGTTTGGCTGCCTCGTATGCGCCACCCACAACGCATAGTGCAACACCAGTGCTACAAATCTCCTCTCAAGGCATACAAAACGCTTTTTTGGGTAGCAAACGGGGTTCGTTCATCACGAATATTTGAAGAAATTCACGGCAAGAAGAGACCGAGCAGAGCAGACCAGTCTCAATGGAGCCGAATGCTTAAAACAGCTCCATAGCTGTTATCATATGCATGCCGCCTAGTTTTGCAAGGGTTAAACCTTAAATTTCATTTATGTAAAAATAAAAGGTCACGCAACCTTTATATGTATGAAAATGTGACAAATAACTTCGTAGGCGGCGCATACTTTTTATTCAACCACTTTGAATGCAGCCACTATTAGTGTTTGTATGTGTTTAAAGGTTGTAACTTATAAGCCGTCTTTACTTGGGCTTAACGTTGTTTTTCCGATCTCTACGTTCTTGACATCGTATGTTTTTCTTTTCGGCCTCGGCCCCCATTTTCCTTTAGACTATCGCTTTCCTTACCTAGCGCACCGGCATGTTCTCCTCCTCCCCCACCGAGGGTGAGGGAGAGGGAGTTACGCGTGCATAAACGCGTTACTCAGGGACGCAGTTGCTGCGCTCGCGATCACCAGCGTCAAAACGTTGGCTTCGGCGACATTCTTTGTAGTCTAACTTGTAATCACGAGAAGCAGACCAGAGCGAACGAAAACTTAAATAAGGAGAAGAGAAAAGTAGACGTGGGTGAAGACCCTCGACCTCCATTGCGCATCGTCACGTTGTCATTTCTGCATTCAGAGTGACGAGTTCCAGCACTTTTGAGCTGTCAAACCGCATTTGATGGAGACCGGCTTTAAAAAAAAAAAGCGCGAACCAGGAACTTTCTGAAGAGGCGGGTCTTGACCCCACTGTCAATACCTGACCTTCCTTTGGTCCTGTCTATTGAGATTCATCGTGCTCTGGGCTCATATCCGCGTGTGCAATGGCTCATACCTCCCCAAGCAATGGCTCACGCCTCCGTAAGCAAGCTCATGGAAAAACACACATGACATCAGGTTGCATCATGGCTGCAACCTGATGTCAGTGACAAAGAAATAGCACCTAACGGCTATAAAATCTTCCGTAAAGATAGAATTTCGAGGGGGGGCGGGGTTGCCATCATTTTCCAGGAATCTTTGCACGTAGAAAGGTTGGCAGACATTCCTGGAGTTGAATGTGTCCTCGCAAAAGTGCATACTATTAACAAAACTTTCATTATTGGGGGATTTTACCGCCCTCCTAACACAGACAGCACTTTCAGCGACCAACTTAATGAATTTCTCTGCTCATGCAGAGCTTCAGCCTGCAATATACTACTGGGCGGTGATTTTAATTTTCCATCAGTGGTATGGGACGGTGAATTTCCCCAGCCAGGTGCACAAATCGCTGAACCATTTGTCGATCTTTTAATGTATCATGACCTAACGCAATTAGTAAAGCAACCTACACGCATACATAACGACTCAGAATCTATCTTGGATCTTTTTTTAGTTAGCAGAAGTATGCTTCCTCAGGTTACGGGACTTAGCGTCGTCAACGGCATATCAGATCACAGAATGGTATGTCTTACGATGTGTTTGGGCCATGTCGTTGGGGTTGAGCAGGAAAAGCGCTCAGTGCTTGTTTTCTCACGAGCAGATGATGTACGCATATTAGATGCTCTGGACTTATCTTTTTCCAACTTTGTTTCCCTCTCGCAGTCTGCTTTATGCTCAGTAGAGGATCTTTGGCAATACTTTAAAGATCTTGTGTTGCAATGCGTGAATAACTTTGTACCGACTAAAGTAATCACTGTCCGCAAAACCCGCCCATGGATAACAAAAGAAATTGTATGCTTGCAACGAAAGGCGAAGAAGACAAGAAAACAACTGCAGAAGCACCCCTCTGACAGTCACATGCGCAAACTTTCAGCGCTGCGCACTCAATTAGGCCAAAGCATTAAAAAAGCAGACTACTACCACAATGTCACTATGAAGCAATTTCTCCTTTCGTCCCCTGCAAAATTCTGGCGGCATTTTTCTTCAAAATCAAAAACCGTGCCCTCCCTCTGCATTAATGGTGAAACAGTGTCGGAGAAATTACAAGTTGCAGAATCGCTCAACAACTTTTTCTGTTCCGTATTTACAGTTGATAATGGTGAAAAACCCATATTTTTGACATTGCAAAGCTTTCCACCTATTAGTAATATTATAATAACGGAAGAAGGTGTTCTAAAGCTTTTACTTAACATTGATACAAAAAAATCTTCTGGCGTCGATGCGATACCCAACACATTCATGTTCCGGTATGCCGAATGGTGCTCTAAATTCTTATGTGTTATTTTTAATAAGTCGTTAGAACTATCCGAGTTGCCTCATGACTGGAAGTTTGGAAAGATTGTTCCAGTGCCAAAAGCAGGAGACTCGTCGCTGCTTTCTTCTTATCGACCCATTTCTATACTCTGCACATGTTCCAAACTTCTTGAACACATCATCTTTAAACATATAACAGCTTATCTTGAGCTTCATGGTTTTCTTGACCCTAGGCAGCATGGATTTCGTAAAGGGCTTTCAACTACTACTCAGCTTTTAGAAACCATTCATGATTTCGCAGCTATTCTGGATGAGCAAGGGCAAATTGATATTATTTTTTTAGATTTCGAGAAAGCATTTGACCGGGTATCACACACCAAACTCATGATAAAATTGAAACCTATACTTAAAAATGAGTCCCTTCTTTCTTGGATTCAAGCATACCTTACTTCGAGACGGCAAACTGTAAACATAGACGGAACACATTCACGGTCAAGACCTGTACTATCCGGAATCCCACAGGGATCAGTGCTTGGGCCCTTATTTTTCTTAATTTTCATCAATGATATTGCACAGGAATTGCCAGTTAAAATAAAATTGTTTGCTGACGATTGCGTTTTATATAAAGAAATCCGTTGTCCCGCTGACCAATCGCTGTTAAATACCTCGCTGTCTACAGTGCAATCATGGTGCAGCACATGGCAAATAAAAATCAATGCGAAAAAAACTGTTGCGATGACCGTGACGCGGAAACGACACCCTTTAAACAACCAGTATTCGATCGATGGGCATATTTTAGACCGCGTGACAAGCTATAAATATTTGGGTGTAGTTATCAGCTCGGATTTAAAGTGGAATGAGCACGTGTCATACACAGAAAAGAAAGCCATGCAGAAGCTTTGTTACTTGAGGCGTTGCTTAAAAAATTCACCCCATGAGATAAAACTACTAGCTTACAAAACTTTCGTCCGCCCGATTCTTGAGTATGGGTCCGTCGTCTGGGATCCACATAGCGATATTAACATAAAAAAGGTAGAAAAAATTCAGAGAAAGGCGATACGATTTGTATTCAATTCCTTCAGCCGTTATGCATCACCAAGCGCTATGCTCGATACAGCAGAACTGGTTACCCTGCAAAAACGGCGATTTAAAGAACGATTAAAGTACATGTATCTGCTCTATCATGGAAAATTGGGCATCGACAAGGACACGTATACCGAGCCTCTAGCTCGTCGATCAACTCGGTCTAGCCGCGCTAAGCAGCTTAAAGATTACCAGTGCAAAACAGAAGCGTTTAGAAATTCATATTTTCCCCGAACCATTAGGGAATGGAATGTACTTCCTGCTGCGGTGGTTGCCTGCGACACCATCGAATCATTCTTAAAGCTGCTTAAAGAAATTGTGTAAATGACCGAGGTGCATCCCTGCCCTCCTTTCCTTTTTCTTTTCTTTTCGGCTTGTCCTTCCACATAACTGAACACACATGTTTTCTGATGCTTCTGCCACTGCTACACATTTTTACACACTACCACATTATATTTGTCTGACAGGATGTATGTTCTGTAATCGTTTGCCACGCGTGGTATACATATATTGTTCTAGTTTAGTTTTTCTGTCTCCTAAGTGTTTGTCAACTTGGCGCTAAGAGCATTTCACATTTTCTTCTGGAATAATTTCACATTGTTAGCGCTAATTGCTACGTTCTCGCAAATGACACGCTGCTTATGTTTTCAAATTCAGTGCTATTTCATTTTGCTCACGCTTCACACCTTGTACTCAGTCTTACTCGTCATGTATGTAACCACTCCTGCTTAAGGCCTCTAACCAGAGGCTGGCAGTAATATTGAAATAAATAAATAAATAATAACTGCAACGATTCATAGTACCGTAAGGTTCATAGCCACTGGCTTTGCGTGTATTAACTCCGATTACGCTACTCTTATTGTACTTGTCGGTGATTTCAATGTGGATGAGTCAGTGCTGAAAAAGGGAACGGGTTACGCATTCAATGTTGCAGACACATCCCTTGCGTAGCCACACCGATCCGGCCTAACCGACCACCCAAAGGCGTGCGTTCATGGATTTGACATTATCAAAGAGTATGATTGCAGCTGCGAGTGATTAACGACCACCGATCAAGACAACAAATGAGTGTGCGTTCCCTTCGTCACGATGACCAAACATCAGGAGAATAAATGAGTTCGTACCTTTGTTCAAAATCATGAGCCCTCGCCGTCTCATGTGCGAAACACCTTCGCTGCTCAACCACCTTCATAGAGTGGAATGGCTCGTGATGTTTTGAAGAAGCGGGTCGTGACCCCACTGTCAATACCTCGCTTTCCCTTGGTCCTGTCTTATTCAGCGTCACCGTAGTCAAATAGGCAACTACAACTGATACATCATCAACTAAAGTCAATATCTTCGTTCCCTTCTATCAGAAAATGGAAGTTCGTGCTTCGCTTAAGGAAGAGCATGGCAGACGGCCACTGTGCAGACGTTGCCGCCACTTAGGTTTGTTCAACGTGTCTGGAGATTAAGAATGAGAAAGCGTCCGTTATCCACGCAACACACGAAAATAAAACTGGATATAATCAACTACGTATACCGGAGAAGGCAAAAGTCAATCGCCCGTTCATCCATCGCCTTATAATACCACGACTGCAACTGTCAAACTATTGTCTGATGAGTTGATCGTTTGATAGATTGAGTACAGATCGGCTGAGAGATCGACTGACCGACTAAGGATGAATGAGTGAAGCCGTGGTTACCAAATATAGGAAGATTGTAAGGAAGAAAAACTAAGGCTGTGGAAAGGAAGGTGAGAGACCGAGCGGAGCTTGATTATCGATTAAAGTGCTAGACTTGAAGGATTGTCCCCTAAACGGCCCTTTCTTTAGTACCACAGTGAACCTACCTTATGGGATTCATTGGTCAGAGTCCAGAGCACTGTGCGCAATACAATGCCAACAAGAGCTCTCACTTAGCTTTAACCCTGAAAGGAACGCGGCAAACGGCTTTGCTTTAGGGGCCAGCCGTCCCGCAGAGATTCAGTGAGCTAGAGTGAGCCAGCTTGAGATCTAGCGAGAAAGCGAAGGAAACAGAATCCGTAGAGCAGTGGAGGCGGGGAGCAGCGACTCGTCAGCATATATTAATTAGAGTGTGAATTAGGCTGTGTTTGCGGTGTATGTGGTTATATAACACACAGTTCGCGGGTCTTTTTTCGAAGTCCGACACTCCGCTTAGCCGCAAGGATCTGGCGAAAATGTTCCGAAGCGAGCGTGAGCATTGCGAACCCGGTGTTTTGGTGAAAACATAACTTAGTGTGGGAGACTCCGGGGAAGCCGCGCTGCAATGCACGAACGTTAACAGCCAGTTAGTTAATAGCTAGAAGGGCAGGTGCGTCTTTTCTCAGTGGTGCCCCATCTCTTTCCATTCTTTCCGCGTCAAACTTGGTTCGCTTCTATAGAAATAAATATTACATTGATTGAAAATTGTGTCACCGCATAATGAGCACATCGGCCATAAGCGTGCATGCTTAAAAAGAGGAGGAGGAGGAGCAAAAACAAGAGCTGGTAGGTTATCCGGAGTAAATGTCCGTTTGACTACTCGAAAGAAGTGATCAATATCTCGGTGCGGTTGAATTGCTCGAGCCGTCACCCGTACGTTCGCTATTCCAGGTGATGGCTTACCGTAAGGCTATTACGCGTATAGACTCATTACTGAAAATGTAATAATAATTTGGTTCGTTACTAATAACTAATCAATTATTTATTATTAATTTGATAAATATTTATTAATTATGTAATTCACTATTCGAGTACCAAGTAAGAGATAGAAAAAAATGCTTAATCAACAGAAAAGCGGCGAGGATGGTAGGAAAAGAGATTTTTGCCTGCTTCACCCAACTGACTGAAGGAATTGAAGAGTTTAGACTAAGACGTGAGATATTGAAGGTAAAAAATAACAGAAGAACACCGCAAATTACGAACACTGTTTCGTATGAAACAAATCGCCACTAATCACATCTAGCTTACAAACAATGCAACGCACGGTTTGTGTATTTGTGACTGGGTTAGTGCTGTTTCTTCGTCCAAGTATCGATGTATAACACACAGCGCGTGGACTTGAAGCCATCTACAAGTGTACACAGACGGTTCGGTGTGCGCACAAACAGATAGTTGTGCAGCGGCATTCTGCATATCATCCCTTGATGTGTCATGGTCTGGCCGACTGGATCGCGTAGTTTCCTCTACAACAGTAGAAAGCGCCGCAATCACCGCGGCTTTGCGGAAACCATGGTCCTTTTCTGCACGAGATGTCGTGGTGCTGACGGATTAATTAATCTAATCCACCTTAATACCGAATAATTGGCCTTGGTCTTCCTTAATCCACCGTAATATTTCTTCATCCATCTTATTCCACTTTAACCGACCTTATTCCTCCTCAATCGACTTTAATCCACTATAATCGATCCTAATCCACCCTCATCTCCCTTTATCAACCTTTATCAACCCTAATCTACCTTAATATAATCCGTAATCCCTTACTACCTTTTCTAATCCCCATTTCTCAACCTTCATCCTCCATAATCTACATTATTCTCATCACTATTCAAATGTTATGTTTTCTAATCATTCATCATACCTCATTTGGAGCCGGCACGCTGGCAGACATGCAGCTGATTCCCCTGTTATTCACGCAGGTTCTCGCAAGTTTTGGAATCACCTTCTGGCTCGGTGCGCTTGTCGGCAGCACAGCATTTCGTCATGGCCAAAACCGAACTTCAGCGGTACCTTCATCTTCGGCGGGTATCACATCCCATGACTTGTTAAGCCACATCGACAATTCAAGGCCCATTATCTTCAGTGCAGCGCTCGGTGCGTGGTGGAATTCGAGCGATTGCCCTCGACCAATCGCCGCTGGAAATCGACGCCCACGTGACCAGAGTGGACACTATATAGATGAGCGACGCTTCTGCCTCGTGGGATTTGGAGCCGGCACGCTGGCAGACATGCAGCTGATTCCCCTGTTATTCACGCAGGTTGGTTTGCATTACCCTATTCGTGTCTCACGACTATTGTGTGCGTTGCCGGCTCCTCCCACTTTGGTATTTGCTGATGCTTGTTGTCGCAAACGAGCGCGTGCGCCTCGAAGTAGGTCTTTTCTATTCTTGAACAGATTTTTGTACGTGTTCCTGCTTTTGTTGCTTTCCGGCGATATCGAACTTAATCCGGGTCCTGTCGAAATGGAAATATTGCAAAGCCTGCAAAAAGGGCAGACTGCAATCTTGAATAAGCTAGATACTATTGAATCCAGGATCGCCGTACATGAAGGGATGATAGCGGACATAAAAGGCAGCCTTGAAGCAACTAAGGAACAAGTTCAGGACCTTGGTAGAGCAGTTTCAGAACATAAGGATGAACTTGAGACTCTTCAGAAAGTATTCAGGGATTTGCAGGTTAAGAATATTGACCTAGAGAACAGAGGTCGGAGACAAAACCTTTTGTTTTACGGAGTGGATGACAACAGGGCGGAAACGTGGGACCAATCAGAGGAGTTGATTAAAAAGATTGTTGGCGACAAGCTGGGAATTGAAGTTACATCACTACAAAGAGCACATCGGATTGGTGTATACCGAGAACAAAAAAAGAGGCCGATTATAGCAAACCTCTCTTCGTATAAAGAAAAACAAGAAATTTTGTCCAATGCAAGAAAATTTAAGGGGTCAGAGATCAGAGTTGATCAGGATTATGCGCCGGCTACTCGGGAAGTACGGAAGCGATTATGGGAATACGGTAAGGCGCACAAAGGCGAGAAAACAAAAGTTAAACTGAATTTTGATAGGCTTACTCTTGGTGAAAAAAGTTACGTATGGGATGACGAAAAGAAGGTAGTCGCCCCACTCAAAAGAAAGAAATGATGCTTGCCTGAAAAAAAAAATAACACGGCACAACCTGGTCGCCGTTTTAATAAACTGTAGAAGTGTACTGAATAAGGCGGAAGAATTGGCAGGACTAATTGAGACGGTGAGAGCTGACGTAGTTATTGGCACGGAATCATGGTTGAACCGTGATATCGGCGATAGTGAAATCTTTCCCAGCGAATTTGTCGCGTATCGTAGAGATAGGTCGAGCCATGGGGGCGGTGTATTTTTACTTGTACGAAGTTCCCTGAAATCTGCCGCCTTAGACATCCCGTGTGATGTCGAATCTGTTTGGTGCACAGTAACCCTAGATGATAATTCTTCGTTTGCCGTACGCGCATTTTACCGACCACCGAACTCTGATTACAATACACTTCAATCGCTGAATGAAATTATCTCGGAAGTTTCAAGCAGACCATTCATTCTTGCCGGTGATTTTAACCTGCCAGACTTAGATTGGCGTGATGGAATATGTGTAAGCAGCACTGGGTGCCGTGTAAATATAGAAATGAAAAATATTATTGACAATTTTGGTCTTATTCAATTTGTTACTTGCCCAACACGAAATAGTAACGTTCTAGACCTCGTATTCTCGAATAACCCCAGTTTGGTGAATAATGTCAGTGTTATTCCAGGTATCAGTGACCACATGGCCGTTGTTGCAGACATTAAAAAAGAGAGCAGAAGAACCTTAAGTTGTGCAACTAGAAAGGTTTTTCTATTCAGCAAGGGTGATTACTCAAGCATAGCTCAAAAACTAGAAGATTATCTGCCCGTGTTTGAGTGCCTTGCTGAAACCGATGGTGTAAACGATTTATGGCTTAAGTTTAGGGATAAGGTGTTAGCCCTTGTGGATAAGCACATACCTGCGATGCAAGCAGGTAAGATTAATAAATGCAAGAAGCCATGGATGACGTCAGGTATTTTGAGAGAAATCAGGAGAAGGCGACGAGTTTTCCGTAAGTTAAAGAAAACTGGAAGCAGTGAGCACGCGAAAGAATTACAAGCATTAACGGAGCAATATAAAGCAAGTGTCGAAAAAGCAAAAGTGAGATATTTTGAAGGGCTCAATAATAAAATGAAAACTAATCCCAAGTCGTTCTGGCATTATATCAAGGAGTGCGGATCTGATAATGTTGGAGTCAGCGAACTGAATTTTAACGATACGGTTATAGTCGATGAGGAAGCTAAAGCCACATGTTTAAATACGTATTTCCAATCCGTGTTTTTGCCTAAGCATGACGCTCCTTCCCAACGGCACCCAAGCACGTTTCCACTGATGCCGCCGGTGGAACTGAGTGTTCGTGGTATCCGCTCTCTTCTTGAAAGCCAAGACGAATCCAAAGCAGTTGGTCCTGATGGTATCTCTCCTCGTGTACTGAAGCGATGTGCTGCGCCCATTTCGCTTTACCTTTACATAATTTACACTAAGTCCCTTTCAACAGGCACTTTACCCGATGATTGGAAAATTTCCCATGTTGTTCCGGTTCATAAGGGTGGCTCAAAAAAGGATGTAACAAATTACCGGCCCATTTCATTAACATCGATATCATGTAAACTCTTTGAACATATCCTATTTAAGCACATATTGACCCATCTTACAGATAATAATGTTCTGATAAATGAGCAGCACGGTTTTCGCAAAGGATTTTCTTGTACCACGCAACTTATAGAGTTCTTTCATGAGTTGGCTTCCAACGTTGACGAGGGTGGGCAAACAGATTGTGTCTTTTTAGATTTTCGAAAGGCCTTCGACACCGTGTCGCACTCCCTTCTCCTCGTCAAACTGCAGATTCTAAATTTTGACCAGAATGTACTAACTTGGATAACCAATTACTTGTTCGACAGGCGTCAATGCGTGCTTTTAAATGGGAGGTGTTCATCCTATGTTGGTGTAACGTCAGGCGTGCCACAAGGCTCCGTCCTTGGGCCGCTTTTATTCCTCATTTTTGTTAATGATATTTCTGTGGGTATTTCATCGCGCATGCGTTTATTTGCCGACGATTGTGTTTTATATCGGCAGATTAGGGATGCAAGTGATGGCGTTTCTTTGCAAGAGGATTTGGATCGTATTACAAAGTGGTGCCAGAAGTGGCAAATGTCGTTGAACCCGAAAAAGTATGTGCACATGCGTGTTTCCAAAAAAAAGAAACCAATTGAGACATCTTACAGCCTGAATATGTATGTCATTGCTACTGAACCGACATGCAAATATCTTGGTGTTGTTTTATCGCATGATTGCTCATGGAATGCTAATATTGATTATGTTGTTGGTAAAGCAGCAAGGGCTCTTAACTTTATCCAACGGAACCTAAGATGGGCACCCCAGAATTTAAAGAACACAGCCTACCTCACCTGTATTAGACCGATTTTAGAGTACGCATGCCCTGTATGGGACCCGATGCAGGCCAGGTCTATAGATAAACTTGAAAAAATTCAGAATAGAGCTGCGCGGTTTGTTTTAGGGCGGTACAAGCGGACAGATAGCTGTACCGCTATGAAAACGGAATTGGGTTGGGAATCGCTTTCTTTACGCAGAAAAAAACTGCGGTTGAAGTTTTTCTTTTGTATTTCTCATGGTAACACTGGAATTGCTTATAATAACTACTTGTATCAACCCAATTACATATCCAGTAGAAATGATCACCGACACAAAGTGAAAGAGTACCGTGCAAGAACAACTATGTATTACAATTCCTTCTTTGTGATGACCATCAGAGATTGGAACCGGCTGCAAGAGACGCAAGTGTGCTGTATAGATGAAGAAGTGTTCTATTTAAGTCTGTAACCCCCCCCCCCCCCCCTGCTGTAACGCCTTACTGGCAAAAGCGGGGCACTCACTGAATAAAGAATACACGGCTACACAAGGTATGGTTCGCTTCTGGTCTTGTTTGGGTCATGTGATATTTGCTGTACTTCACAAAGCGACCTTGAAACAACGAGATTTAAGGCTTTCGCCTTAATAATGTACCGTGCGCACCCTGAATGCAGGCTCTCGTTCTCCATGGCGCCAAATACTTCAAACAGCTCCATAGCATTCATACACATTGCGCCAAGCTTTCGGAGTGTTGCAGCTAGAATGCCATCATTATATTGTGAAAAAATTCCACAACCTTAATATGTAGGAAGCTGTAATAAAGAACTCAAACGGCGTATGCCTTTTATTTGATTCTTTTCAACGTAGTCACTTTAAGGGGTTGTTCCTGTTTAAAGGTAGTAAGATACCTGGCTCTAATTTGAACCACCATCATTCACCTTAACCCACCTTAATACACTTCAGTCCATCTAATACATCTTGGTATAATTTGTACACAAAAATTGGAGGACGCTTAATCTTCGCCTTCAAGTGTGGAACGCGACAGCGTTCCCGTCGACCCGCCAAGGGGTGTAAGACAGTGGGCTACGGCGCAGCGACTACGCGCCCCGCATCGGACGCGGTGAGCGTCGAGCAGCGCCGCGTTCGGTGCAGCAACGAAATGTGCGCCTGAGCAAGCGACGGACGCCTGAGTCCTAGAAACAGCTCGTTTCTAAGGCAACACCGCATTCACTAGAGACGCTTTTGTACCGCTTTGAAGCATCGAGCTCATGGCTGAGTGGTAGCGCCTCCGTCTCACACTCCGGAGGCCCTGGTTCGATTCCCACCCAGCCCATCTTGCAAGTTGTTTTTTATTCATGAAGTGCCTGCTGGGATTTATCGCTCACGGCCAACGCCGACGACGCCGACGCCTGCGACACGAGCTCCTTAACGCTGTCGCGTTAAAACTTAATTCACCATGCCCTAATATGCAACCACCTTAATCCACTTTAATTCACCTTTTACCAACTAAAGTCAATAAATTTCAGCCTCATTCTCTTTACTTCACCTTAATTCACTTTACTCCACCTTAAGGCACTCCTACTTCTTGTAACTTACAAGACTCTGATGATGACATTTGTTACCGCTCGTTGCGGACAACCACGCCGAGTGATTTGCGTCATGGGACATATGATGCTTTCACATTAATATGGGCCGATGTTGAAGACAGTGCAGTGTCTCAAAGCGTTAGCTGTCACGAGGTAATTAAGGACGGGATAATCTGGCACGTCACAGACAATCTAGATGCTTCAAAGAGCGACTTTGGCGGGAAAGAAGCAGACGTGCGGTTCTCGACTCACGGTTACAGCATTGGACGCCCCCAAGTGCGTGCATAAGTTCGGCATCCACGAAATCGCCGGTTTGCGGGAGACGCGAGGTATAGAAAGGTCACGTTGGTAACTTTGGTTTTCCAGGTCAACCGTCACGTGCGTGCCAGCACTTGTCAAAATGTCACAATCGTCACCTTATATGTTTGCCGTCACATAATTAGCGGTGCTAAGTTCTGGTATACATTTAAAACGTTCGTGCCATGCCTCCGAAATCATCGCTTGCTGCAATTCGAACCCCGCCGCGGTTTACGAGGGATCGCATGCAAAACCTTATCGCGTGTCTCGCGCTTAACGAAGCGGTAAAATCCTGACAGTAGTGCGGTACCACCGAGGGGATGATACTCGGGATAAGGACAGCGTCTTCGGATTCTTCTCACGCTACAGCTAGCATTTTGCGGTGCTGTCGTGTCGGACACTGCTGTGCGGAGGCTGCGCAGGGTTACTAACTGGAACCAGAGGAACTGGCGCTCAAAGTATCGGTTTTCTCCCATGCGCAATTAAGCGTGGCCACATTGCCGCAAATCACGTGTCGAAGTATACAAGATGCGTTCCTCGATAGCAAGTGGGGTTGCTTGTTCAAAAATATTTTCTTATTCATAGAGGCATGTATAGAGGTTGGTGCTAACACAGACGGAGGCATACCGTCACTTCCAATGGAGCCAAATGCTTCAAACAGCACCATAACTGTCATTATGCACATTCCGCTTAGCTTTCCAGGCGCTTTAACTAAGCCTTTATTAATATATTAGGAGATAGTGGTGCTACCAAGATGTGCGAGAAGTTGTGATAAAGAACTTCATAGGTGACGCATGTCTTTTATTTCATTATCTTCAAGGCAGTAAGTGTTTGAATTTGTTTAAAGGGTGCAGGTTATAAATTGTAAGCGTTTATTTGGATTACACTTTAGTTATTTATGTCTAAATTCTTCATTCTTTAGTTGATCTGTTGTATTCATTCCTGGTCGATCTCCTTACCCCCCCACCCCCCCCCCACCCCTTTCTTTTTGAAGCTAGCACTTTCGTTACTTTACTCGGCGCTCCACCATGTTCTACTTCTTCTCGCCCATAGAGGGTGGGGGAGGGGGAACTACACGTACATAAACAAGAAGTTCAATCTCACCACAACGCGGACGCAGTTACTGCGCTGGCGTCGGCGAGTGCCCTTCCCAAAGCCTTGGCTTCGGCGACATGGTGCGATTCCATAATTGGTCTTCACAAGCAGCAGACCAGAACGATGAGAGACTTAAATAAGGAGAAGAAGGCAGTAAACGTGGATTAGGAACGTGGGCTTCTGTTGTGCGTCTCTCTCTTCCAACTTATCGATTCGCAGTGACGGATCCCATGTCTTGTCTCCCGTCAATATATCGCCTTTGACGAAGACAGGCCTTAAGAAATGGCGAAGCGGCGAACGAAAAGTTGGGTTGCCACCCCACAACACTCACCTTTCTTTGGTCCCGTCATTAATGCTTCACCGTGGTGCAACTTGCATCACCACCTGGCCCGAAGTTCTACTCTTCCGAAGTCAATGTCTTTGTTGCCTTCCATCAAAAAGGGATCTGGTACGCCGCCTAAGGGAAAACATAGCACATCGCCACGCTGGAGGAGTTGTACGTCGCTGCTTAGATTTTTTTTAAACATCTAGTGATTTTAACCGTTATATACACAAGGTATGATAACCACAAAACGTGGTACAATCAACTACGCACTGCAAAAGGCGAAAGCTCATTGCTTGTCCATCCGACGGCTTACTACAACGAGCGGAACTCTCTACTTCTTGATGGTCTGATGAGTTCATCGATTAATGGATTAAATAGACATCGACTGAACAACTGACTGACCACCTAAGAATGAATGAGTCAAGCGGCGGTAACCACCAGTTACCACCACTTCATTCATGCGTTGTTCGTTGGTGAGCTTGAGAGGAAGCCGAAATCACATCTATAGAAAGGAACGTGAGGAACACACACACACACACACACACACACACATTATATATATATATATATATATATATATATATATATATATAATGTGTGTGTGTGTGTGTGTGTCAATCTTCGTGTCAATATATATATTGACACGAAGATGTGGGGCTCTAGCACCGCAGAACGGCGCGCGCAGAGGTCAGCGCCATGAAAGACGCTGAAGTGCGTAAGCTGCACGCTCTTCTTCTGGCCCGCCAATAAAGAGAAATGTCTCTTTTCTAACACTCCGTCTCCAACCTACGTTACACTTTTCTGGTGAAGGTGCGGGGTACATGTTACCACTCCCCGATCGAACACCGACTACAAGCCCAGTACGAAGTCCGGTCGAGCTAAGTCCTGTACACGTACGGACCAGCCGCCGACTTCAAGGACTGCCACCTGAGCACGAGCCGCTACCCAACCAAGTCAGAAGGATGAGTACGTCTTCCTCTACCGCGCCCACCGAGCTCGTCCTCAACCAGCCGCGAATCCCCACGTCCTTCCATGGGGACACCTTCGAGGGTGTAGAGGACTGGCTCGATCACTTTGAGCGTGTCGCAGAATACAACGGCTGGACTCCAGAGTGCAGGCTACGCGACGCCTACTTTGCCCTCGAGGACTATGCGTGGATATGGTTTGAGAACCGTGAGGCGGCCCTATCGACATGGGACGAATTCCGACGGCAGCTAATCAGCACGTACGCCAGCCGGGATCGCAAGGAGCGAGCTGCATCTGCAGTTCAGTCGAGAGTACAGCGGCCGAACGAAAGCGTCGCAGACAAGCAAGAGTTATTCGGTGGTCTAATACGCAATGCACCAAAGACCATTGCAGAGTTTCTTGCGGAAGCCATATCAATGGAAAAGGCACTGCAGCAGCGAACAAGGCAGTACAATCGCGACTTGTCGAGCCTGTCGCATGGCCATCTCGCTGTGCCCTTGGACAATACCGACTCCTTGCGGGTGTTCATTAGGCTTGTTGTGTGAGAAGAGCTTCAAAATCTTCAGGTAGCTCCAGTATCGGTACCGCGACTCGCTCTGGCTGATGTCGTCCGGGAGGAAATCAGGCAGGCAGTACAAGTTCCAGAGCGACGCGAGACACCACAGCATGAGGTACGGCAGCAACAGCCTCGCATGTCGTACGCGGAAGCTGCGCGAAGTTCGTTGTCCCCGACTTTTTAGGATGTGCGCGACGTCCCGGACTTTCATGGTGTGCGCGCCGTTGAACAAGCTACTGGCGACTTCAGGCCTCGCCGCACGCCATTCATGGCTGAAACACGACCACCCCGCAAGAGCGACGTATGGCGCACTGCAGACCGGAGGCCCTCGTGTTTCCATTGCGGGGAAGCCAATCACCTCTACAGGGCGTGTCCTTCCCGCCGAGCTGGCCTCCGTGGGTTTTAATACGCCGTCCCGCGTCCATCAACAAATGACCAAAACATAACTATTTTACTTTTAAATTATTTGCTTTATTGCAGATATTGTAATTTACGAAATGCACCCGGTGAACAAGCAAAGCGGGTCTACCCAGAATGAATTTCCACAATGCCACCACTTTGGAGATATGCGTCCTCAAACTGGCCTAAGATTCACAGTCGTGTCATGTACCTTTTTAAAAAAAATGCTCTTCTACGTATTAAAGCACAAAAGTAACTGGAAAGCCCATGAATTTCGTCCCAAACTTTGGGAAATAAGATGTCGAAATTTGTGTCATCGAAGAAATACATTTCAACGAGAGACGTCCTGCAAACCCACCGGCTACAATGCGGAAATGGCAATATGTGGGGTAAAGTAATTAAACAAAAAGTTCGTTAGGGAATTACGGTTAGTTAGTTACATACATTGTGTTTCTATTACTCGTGCTAGTAACGTACGCCTCTCCGAATAATCCAGCTCAAGGATAAGAATTATGCAATCGGAAATGGCTGCTTTATTTTTTTTAATACGTAAAATTTAAATATGGTCACTCCAGATACAGATTCAATAGTTGCGGTACTCGATAGACCAACAATTTCGTGCCACGAGGCACGCCATCGTTGAGCGAAACTGATTATAATAATTTAGAATCCTTCGTCCATAGGTTGGATATAGGAAGCTAATTTTGTGTCTCCTAATATGGTTTTACGATTCCAGTACACTAGGCAAGATGCAACAAGCGAAGCATGAACTCTTATGGCAGGAACTGCCCAGCGCCAGCCTACTTCGCGACGCCAGCCTGTATGTGGTGGATGACGCAGCTAAAGCATTCACAAAGCAAATTGGGCCTTAGCTGTTGTTGGATTTTCCAGCGTGCAGATGAAAGCGCCCACTTTGAAAATTGCGGGGGGGGGGGGGGAGGGGGATGCCATACTTCGCCCCGTCCGACTCTTGCCAAATGCGCCAATGGTGTACGACGCACAATCAAGAGTTGCTGACGAGCTGCCCGCAGCGCACGTGCTGGTCAAGGACAGTAAGCATTAAACTGATCCTGTCTCAATCTCCTTCACTAGGCGCCGAGCAAACGCCGAAGGATTTCTGTCCATCTCGTATGATCTCACGAGACGCCGTTAGCGTTACTGCCAACGGTTTTGGTCGCGCCTGCATTCCTATATACACGCATAGATTCTGGGCGGGGGGGGGGGGGGGGGGCATGCAGTTCTCTCTGTGCAGCATCAGATGTCTCGCGTGCCGCAGCCTGTCTTGTCGCGTACGCGTATTGCTGTGACGCCGTGATGGCAGCTCTAAAGCAACGCTAAGCCTTGCTATCGCTTTCAATGTTTCGCCTCAGGTTGAAACGGCCAGTTTCGGTTTGTTGGTGCCAATATTTTGAAGTTCCCTTTAATCAGTCAGGCAAGCAACCAGAAAACACCATTACGCGGAAGGGAAGATCTACATCATGAAGGCAACTGTTTAATTTTTAAAACAAATTGATGCATTAGGATAACTTTCAAAGCCTATGCAACTTGTCGGCTTTTACACATCACCCCGAATGAACAGTGCGGCAATAACGGACAGTTATGTAACAGCCTTTCTCGCCTTCCGTATCGATAAACGCAAGCGCCATTACTGAACGTTATGGTTTCCCGTCCCTTCCATACCTTTAGTACAAATTGAGGGAGAGCATAACGTAAGGAAGGCGGTACAAGAGAGTGCGCGTCCAATGCTTCGCGCCAAACATATCCAAACCAAGACAACCTACTAAAGCCCATCGTGTCGTTTCCATGTCGACGCGTCTTGTTGGGCCTACGGACGCCAGAATCACCGAACGACCTCAGAAGTTGGACGCGCTAAGCTTTGATATCTAACAATTCAGGTGAGAACAGAAGAAGCGGGAACTCATTTGAACAGTTACTGGCAATTCTTGATGGCAAGCGTAGCCTTAAAGTGGTGACTTCAATATCACGGCCATTGACTCGGGCGCATCCCCGTTAGATTGGCAATGCTAGCGTGACGCCATGGATCGAAGTGCACTGCCATTGTGCTATGAAAGAGCCACTGGCGTTGCCATCACGAGAATTCACGCGGAAGTAGGGCCCATGGGGGCCGCCATGTTTGACAACGCTGTCTTTCGGAGCGCGTAAACATTACATAACACACGTTTACGTAGTGCACATAAACGATGGAAACCAAATAGAGTACCGAACATGCGCAAAGAGGACAACGCAATGTCTTTACGTGCGTTATACGTTTGCATTCGGTACAGAAAACGCTATGCTAAAGCTGTATAATTACAGGCTTTTCCCAGTGTAGTGACTCAAGTGTGGATCAAGGGAAGGATCGTTTGACTTCTATGGAATATGCACCCCTCCCACACCCTTCTTTGTTTCTTGATAGCGCATTGGCCTTATGGGAGGGCGTCACCCACTCTGTAAGGACTTGTCAGTCGAAAAAAGCATATAAACAATAAATTCTGGGGCTGCAGGTGCCAAAATTCTGATCTGAATAAAAGATGTGCCGGCTGCAGTGGAAGAGATTCCGAAATGATGTTGACCTCCTCGAGTTCTTTGCCATGCACCCGAGTGTACGTGCACGAGCACTTTTGCATCTCGCCGCCATCGAAATGCGACCGCCATGGCCTTGACTGAACCTATGACCTGGAGCTCAGCAGCGCTACGCCAGAGCCCTACGACGCTACTGCGGTGGTCGACAAAAAAATGACAGTCATTTAAGTATCCTTACTTGATTTGAATGAGAAAGCATTATGAATTACCTAACTGGTTACGTGCATGACACAGGATGTCACAGATTATGAATTGTACTTCATAACTTTACACTAATAAACCTAAACCTAATCTGCACCTACTTTAATCCACGTTAATCAATATTCATCCACGTTGGTGTAATTTTTACCAAGGTTAGTCTACTTTAATCCACTTCATTTTCATTGACTTACTTCAACATAATTCACTTATTTACTCCACCTTAACTTAAATACTCTGACTTGTTCCAACATAGAAGAGGCTGATGATGATTTTTGTAACCGCTCGTTGCGGAGTACGGCGGCTTTTCTACCTCGTGGGACATATAATCTATAAGAATCAATACGGGCACATCTTGAAGACAGTCCGGTATAACGCCGCATCTCAAAGTGCAATCTGTCACGAGGTTATTAAGAATGCGAGAAGCATGCAGGTGAAGCCCTCGCCAGATGTTTCATACGGCGACTTTGGCGCGAAAGAAGCGTGCGTGATGTCGTGACCTGACGGTTATGGCTTCGCGCGTATGCATGTGTGTCCACGACACCGGAGTTTTGCAAGAGATACGAGGCGTAAAAACGTCACTTTGAAAAGTCTGATTGGGCAAGGTCACCCGTGACGTGCATGCGGCTTTGGTTTCGCCACAAATAATTTAACGTATTCATGGCAAGCAGGAACCACGGTTTGGTTTTTCATAAATATGTCAACGTACTTTTCGGCAACAGCAGAGTATCAGTGTCAATGGAGCCAGATTCTTCAAAGAACTCCGCAGCTGGGACTATATGCATTCCACCAAGGTTTCCTGCTGTTGCACCTGAAGTTTCATTGATGTATCAACAACGATTCGAGTAATCTTAATATGTAGAAAACTCTGCTAAAGAACTGCATTGGCAACGCATGCTTTTTATTTGATTTTCTTGGGCGAAGTCAGTTCAAGTGTTCGTTTGTGTTTAAATGTTGCAAGTTCTAAGTTCCAAGCCTTTGTGTTACCCGTTGGGTTTTTCTTTTTTTTTGCATAGGTTGATGATGTAGGCGGTTTATTGTCGCAAAGTTTTTTTAATGAAAACATTCCTTCATTTGTTGCTATATTTGTTTTGTTCTTTACCTTGGTGGCCTCGCTCCCAATTTTTTCAACATTCAATTTTCTTACTTTGATCGGCGCACCGGCATAATCCCATCCTCTTCCTCCTCCTTCAATGGGTATGAGGGATGTAATAGTTCTGCGGAAACCCGCAAGGTGGAGAGAAGTAAGTAATAAAGATGAAATGATACATCCACCCAATCACAGCAACTGCTACAAAGGAAACCCACTGTATTTCCTTGAATGAAAAGCGTCGCAGTTTGAGAAAAATTCGTCCCGGTCCCGGGCCTCGAACCAGGGACCACCGCCTTTGAGGGGCAGCCGCTCTACCATCTGACCTAACCAGGTGGCTAGCAGATGGCCGGGTGAAGTCGAACTAAATTTGACTATGATGGCCTTTGTAGTTCTGCCAGGTCAACGGGTTAAATTATGCCCCGTTAGTCAACACGCTCTAGAACACAAACATACGTAATATAGTAAAACAGCCTCATGTGCCCACCCACTTCAAAGTTTCCCTGTACACACGAAACCTTACATCGTCCTTATTGTTACCAAACATAAAGAAGGTGCCTCGTTTAGTTCACTCAAGACACCAGGCGAAACCAACATACGTGTCGCACAATAAAGGCCTCCCAAACAAACAAAAATTACGAGCGTTCAATAAATGTTCGTAACGCTTCTAGTCAGCCAGAAACGTTAAACATTAGCAACACTTTGCATTCATGCTGCAGCCCTTCCTTCTATATGCAGAGTGCTGTTCAAAAATTTAGGAAACGTTGCTAATAAATGTTTCCTTATATTCTGTTTCTTTTTTGTTCTAAACGATGATTTTACGGTGCCAATACAATGGGCAAGATGCAAGAAGCGCAACGTGAAATATGTTATGGCGGCAACTGCCCCGCGCCATTCTACTCCGCAACGCCAGCATGTAGGGCGCACTCCTTTCGTCGTCTGCTACAGCACTTCGCGGCGAGGCACGAAATACAATCCCCACTGCCCAAACAGGGGGGGATGCGCAATAAGGAAAAAGAAATTACTTACGCGGCTAATGCATTCACAGACAAAATTTGGTCTTAGCTGTTGTTGGGTTTTCCAGCGTGCAAAGAAAAGCGCCCGCTTACAAAATTGCGGCGCGGGATGCCAAACCCTGCCGGTCCCACTCCTCCCAACTGCGCCTATGGTGCGCGACACACAATCAGAGTTGTTGCCGAGTAGCTCTGTGCAGACGACACCACCGCGCACATGCTGGTCTCTGACAGTAAGCCTAAAACGGAACCTGTCTAATCTCCTTCACTAGGCGGCGAGCAAACGCCGGTTTCCTGTCCGTCTCGTATCATCTCGCGAGACGCCGTTAGCGTCACTGCCAGCGGTCTTGGTCGCGCCTGCATTGCTATATACACGCATAGATTCTGTAGGAAGGAGGGGAGGGGCAGTTCCCGCTGTGCAACAGCAGCTGTCTCACGCGCCGCATCGTGTCTTGTCGCGTGCACGTATTGTCGTGACGCCGTGATGACAGCCGGAGCGCAACGCTATAAACCTTGCTACCACTTTGAATGCTTCGATTTAGGATGAAAGTGCCGACATTTTGTTCGTTTGTGCAACAGGCGGAGACGCAACAGTTGACAATACGTTCAATTTCACCTCAGCCGATCAATCGATCAATCAAACTATCGATCACAAAACGCCATGCATTAAGCTGCAAACCTGAGTCAAGAATGCTATTCTTAATTGTCTTACACAAGTGGACGCACTTGGATTAATTCGCAGCAAATGCAACTTGTCGGCATTGGCATGACACTCAGTCAACAGAAGGCTAATAATAGAAAGTTTTCCAATAGCATTTATAGCCTTACATCCGTTAAAAACTGAGGCCTTTGCAGAACGTTGTGCTGCGCGTTCCTTCCAAATCGTTAGTTTAACGTGAGGGAACGCATAACCAAAGGAAGACGTTATAAAACAAACATATCTAAGCCAAGGCAGCCCACTAGTGACCATCTTGTCGTTTTCATGCCGACGCGTCTCGTTAGGCTCACTGACGCCGCAATCGCAGGACGATTTGGTTCAATCGCTCCATCGCCGATCCAATAACGTACGGAGAATGCGCTTAGAGGGATACGCGATTTCTTTGCATGCGTTACGCGTTTGCATTTGGCATAGCAAACGGTATTCTAATTATGTCTCATAACGGGCTTGTCGAAGTGCAGTGACTCAAGTGTGGATAAGCGGCAATACCTTGTGACTTCCCTAGATGGCACCCCATTCCGAACCCTCCCCCTTCTTTTTTTGTTAATAAAGCAACAGCCTTATCGGCGGCCATCACCCACTTTTTAAGCATCTGTCTGTTGAGAAAAATCGGATTAAAAATGAAATTGTGGAGCTGTATGTGCCAAGCCATGACCTCATTATGATTTACAAATCCGTGCACGCCACAATAGAAGGCTCCGAATTAATTTGGACCTCCTGAGGCTCCTTACCGTGCACCTAACTCTTAATGCACGAACGTTTTTGCATTTAACCGCCATCGAAATGCGAGCGCCGTGATGTGGATTGAGCCTGTGCCCAGGACCTCAGCAGCGCAATGCCATAGCTTCACTGCGCTACCGAGGTGGGCAACAAAAAAAAAATGACAATTACTTAGGTATCCTTATGTGATTTGAATGCGAAAGCATTATGACTTCTGGAATAATTGGTTACGCTCTCACGACACCTGACGCCATACATTGTTAGGTGTCTTTAAGAGAAAGCTTTAGCTCGGGCCCATCTCCGACGCGGCATATTCAAATACATGTAAAACGCAAAAACTTTTTTCTGAGATAACCCCTGAAGCGATTTTAATAAAATTTGTTGCATTTGCGAACGAAAGTTAAATTCTAGTGACTGTTTGAAGTGGAATGTCGATTTAGGGCCTGATATTTCTTAAACCATTTTTAAGTATTCGAAGGTTTGAAAAAGATAGAAGCACAAAGTTTACAAATTAATATCTCTGCACCAAGAAGAAATATCGTGGTTCTGTAAATGGCGCCCCGTTAGATCGTTGAAAGCGGGCGAATTCAGCCTGCCAATTTATATCTTACCTGAATTTGTTACGTTTTTTTTTTCAAGGGTTCTGCAAAAGCTGTATTTCCATATTACTAAACATTTTTTATTATTCCGCTGTAACATATCAATTTTGTCCATTTTAGACGTATTATTAGATGCAATCCAAAGAATTATGGTACAATTTTTCGTTGCTGAGTTAGCGAGTTGTAAACTGAATAGTTTCGTTTCTGAAAATTTTCGTTGTTTGCCATATTGAAACCAACAGTCACTAGATTTTACGTTTTTCTTTTAAATAGAACAAATCTCATCAAATTTGGTGCAGTGGTTGCCGAGAAAAAGTAACTCTCCTTTTACATGTATATAGATAGGAACACCGGAGCTAAAGCTTCCTCTTAACAACTCTACCTTAGTCTACCTTAATCCACATTTGTCGACATTACCGTACCTCGGTCCGATTTGTTCGAAACTTAATCCACATTAATCTATTCTGAACGACTTTAATTCACGTTCATTGCCTCTACCTCACCTTAATTCACTTTACTCCACCTTAAGTCACCTTACTCTCACTTGTTCTAAATATGCGCTTATGATGATATTCGTCACCCCTCGTTGCGGACAACGCCGGCTTTACTGCCTCGTGGGACATATGATGCATTCCCATTAATATGGGCCTATTTAGAAGACGGTTCAGTATAACGCCGCGACTCAAAGCGCAATCTGTCACGATGAATTAAGAATGCGAGAAGCTGGCAGGTGAAGCCGGCACCAGATGTTTCAAACAGCTACTTTGGCGCCAGAGAAGCAAACGTGCGGTAGTGACGTGGCGGTTACTGCTTTGGGCGCACGCGAGTGCGTGCAAGAAATCGCAATGATTGTAAGATATACGAGATGTCGAAACGTCGCTTTGATAACTCCGAGTGTGCAAGGTCACGTGCTACGCGAGTGGGCGCAGTTGTCCATATGTCGCACTCAGCAAATTATAGGCATGTTTGTTTTCGCATAGTTAGCGGGCTAAGTTCTGGCTTACCTTTATAACGTTCGTTCGTGCCATGTGTCTCCATTGTCGTATGCAGCGAGTCGGAAGCCGACACGCCGTACGATTGATCGCGCGCAAAATCGCACCCCGTGTCTCCCACTTAACACAGCGGTACAAAACTCACCGCGGTGTGGTACCACCGTGCGATGATACCGATGGTAAGGACAGCGTCTTCGCATCCTTGTCTCCTGACAGCTAGCGTATTGCGACGCTGTCGTTTGAGTAGCTGCTACCCTTGCGACCAGAGGCGGTCGTGGTGGCTGCACGGCGTGATGAACTGGTCCTTTAAGAAGTGGCGCTCGAAGTACCGGTGGGATCCCGCTGATGCGTAAGCTCGGTGGTATGGGGAGCGCCACCCATGACACATGGTTCCACAAATCACCCTTCAGTGCATACAAAACGCTTTCTTGCGTAGCAACTGGGGTCAGTTCACAGTTAACAAGCAGCTGTCAGATGGGAAGAGGACTTGGCACCGGAAGGTGCCGTGTCCATGAGCTTACGTGTACTCATCAACCCAACATATTAACGAACCAGATGCAGAGCACAGGAAATCATCCTCAGTGGAGCCATATCTTTCAAACAGCTCCACAGCTGTCTTTATACACATACTGCCTAGCATTCCAAGTGCTGCAGGCAACATGTAGTTAATATATTCAGAAAACGTAGCGCAACATTAATATGTGGCAAACGTTGTTAAAGGATTTCGTAGGGAGCGTATACCTCTTATTTGGCTATCTAGAATGCAGTCACTGTTATTGTTTGTTTGCGTTTAAAGATTGCAAAGTGTAAGTGTCTGTGTTCTTTTTTTATTGCGAGCGTAAATGCCTCAGGGCATACAGGGGTATGGGATGGTGGTGAATAAGGATGATTAAATGAATGAAAAAAGATTTGCTGATCTAATGTAGTCCAAGAGGGATCGAAAATGTGGTCCCTGCGTCCAAGCAGTGTAATCGCTTAGATTATGTAGCGAGAGTCCCGCTGCTGCGAGGTGCCGGAGCCTCTTCGGTTTCAGTGCAGGGCAAACCCACAGCAGGTGGTGGATGTCGGCTTCAGCATTTCGCGACTTGCAGAGTGGACACTCAGGACGAGGATATAACGGGCGAAAGTGCGGCCACTTCCTAGTCACGGCAGGAGTGAGGGCAACTCCGATCCGGATCCTCCGAAGCGCAACCTCCTCTGCATGGGTAAGACCACGGGGGAGGTTTACCGCACACGGAGGTAACACAGACACGGAGTGTCTGTGTTACACGTTGTTTAGTTTATAAGTGTGGTTTCGACATTCTTTGCTTCATATGATTTTTTATTTTATTTTTGGCCTCGCCCCACCCCCCCACCATTATTTTGAGATTCATTTTCCTTAAGTCAATCTGCCTACCGGCATATTCTCCTCCTCCGCCTCCCCTATTGAGGGTGGGAGAGAGAGAAAGCTAGGCGTACATAAACGCGTTGCTAAGGGACGCAGTTGATCGTTGACGAAGGCGTGTACCTTTGTCAAAACGTTGGCCTCGGCGACATTATTTGATTGTACAAATGGCAATGAAATGAAGCAGACCGGAGCAATGAAAGACTTAATAAGGAGAAGAGTGCAAACCTCGCTGAAGACCCTGGACGTCTATTGTGCGACGCTGATATCGCACATCTCAATTGGTAGTGACAAATTCCAAAGCTTGTCAGCCGACACTAAACTGCCTTTGACGTTTGTGTTTGTGTTTGACTTTTGACGATGTGTTACGGCCGGAACTGCCCAGCGCCAGCCTACTCCACAATGCCAGCGTGTCTGGCGCACTCTCTCCGTCGTCTACTACAACTCTTAGCGGCGAGGCACGAAAGACAATCCTCACTGCCCAAACAAGGGGGATGCGTAATAAGGCAAAAAAAAAGTTAATTACGCGGCTAATGCATTCACAAAGAAAATTTGGTCTTAGCTGTTGTTGGATTTTCCAACGTGCAGGCAAAAGCGCCCACTTTCGATATTACGGGGAGGGGGGGGGGGATGTCATACTTCTCCTCGTCCTACTCCTGCCAAATGCGCCTATGATGTGCGACACACAATCAGAGTTGTTGACGAGGTGCTCTGTGCAGACGACACCATGGTACACACGGTGGTCTGGGGCAGTAAACATTAAACTGAACCTGTCTGATCTCCTTCAATAGGCGCCGAGCAAACGCCGAAGGTTTTCCGTACATCTCGTCTAATGTCGCGAGACGCCGTTAGCGTCACTTTAAACGGTCCTGGTCGCGCCTGCATTGCTATATGCACGCACAGATTCTGTCAACGGGGTGGCAGTTCCCGCTGTGCAGCATCAGCTGTCTCGCGTGCCACATCGTGTCTTGTCGCGTACGCGTAGAGCTGTGACTCCATGATGGCAGCTCGAGTGCAACGCTAGACCTTGCTATCGCTTCCAATGCTTCGCTTCCGGTTGAAACTGCCAGTTTCAGTTTGATTGTGGACGAGGCAGATCCGCAACAGGTGCCAATATTTTCAAATTTCCCTTACAACAGTCAGGAAAGCAAGCAGAAAACACCATTACGCGGAAGACCTACATCATGACGGCAATTGTTTATTTTTTTAAAACAAATTGGTGCATTAAGATAACTTTCAAAGCCTATGCAACTTGTCGGCTTTTGCACATCACACCGAGTAAATAGTGCGGAAATAATAAACAGTTATATAACAGCGTTTCTCAACTTACGTAACGATAAATACAAGCGCCATTACAGAACGTTATGGTTTCCCGTCCCTTCCATACCTTTAGTACAAATTGAGGAAGAGCATAACGCAAGGAAGGTGCTAGAAAAGAGTGCGCGTCTAGTGCTTCGCGCTAAACATATCCAAACCAAGGAAACCTACTGGCGACCATCATGTCGTTTCCATGTCGACGCGTCTTGTTGGGCCTATGGACGCTGGAATCACCTAACTACCACAGAAGTATAAAAATTGAGGGGAGCACAGAGCAAGCGTGAACTCATTTCAACAGTTACTGGCAATCTTCGATGGCGAGCATAGATTTAAAGTGGTGACTTCAATATCGCCGCAATTGACACGGGAGCATCCCCGTTAGATTGGCCAGCTACCGTGACGTCATTGATTGAAGTGGGTTGCCACTGTGCTACGAAGGAGCCACTGGCGCTGCCATCACGAGAATTCACGCGGAAGTAGGGACCATTGGGGCCGGCATGTTCGACAACGCTGTGTTTCCGCACACGCGAATATTACGTACGGTAAACTCGCAACATGACCCACATTCGCATAATGCACGTACACCATGGAAACCAAATAGAGCATGGAGCATGCTCAAAGAGGACAACGCGATCTCTTTACGTGTGTGACACGTTGACATTTGGTACAGCAAACGCCATGGTAAAGCCATCTAATAACGGGGTTTTCTGAGTGTAGTTACTCAAGTATGGATCAGGGGAAGGGTCTTATGACTTCTATAGATGACGCACCCCTCCCCCCCCTTTTTTGTTTGTTGATAGTGCAATGGACTTATAGGCCGCCGTCCACACTCTGTAGGCAGCTGTCAGTCGAAAAAATATGAAAAGAATCCCGGGGCTGCAGCTGTCAAAGCCTTGATCTGCACAGAAGGTGCGCCAGCCGCAGCGGAAGAAATTCCGAATTAATTTTGACCTCATCGAGTTCCTTACCGGGCACCTAAGTGAATGTGCACGAGCACTCTTGCGTTTCGCCGCCATCGAAATGCCACCGCCGTGGCCTGAATTGAACCTATGACCTGGAGCTCAGCAGCGCTATGCCAGAGCTCTACTACGCTACTGTGGTTGGCGAAAGAAAATAAATAACATTCACTGAAGTATCCTTAGGTGATTTGAATGAAAAAGCTTTAAGAATTACCTAACTGGTTACGTGCATGACACGTGATGTCCCAGATTATCAAGTGTCCCTCACAAGTTTACAATAATAAACCTTAATCCACCTTGGCCTAATCTGCACCTACTGTAATCCACGTTGATCCATCTTCATCCACATTACTCTTTTTACCAACCTTATTCTACTTGAATCCACTTCCTTTTCATTCACTTTACTTCAACCTAATTCACGTTACTCCCCCTTAAGTTGCCTTACTCTGACTTGCTTTAACTTAAAAGACGCTGATGATGATTTTTGTTACCACTCGTCGCGCACTTTTCTGCCGCGTGGGACATATAATCCTTTAGAATTATTATGAGTCCACCTCGAACAAAGACCAGTATAACGTCGCGTCTCAAAGCGCAATCTGTCACGAGGTAATTGATATTGCCTGAAGCTGGCAGGTGAAGCCCGCGCCAGATCTATCAAACGGCCACTCTCGCGCGAAATAAGCTTGCGTGAGGTCGTGGCCTGATGGTTATAGCTTCGCGCGTGTGCGAGTGTGTCCACGAAATCACCGGTTTGCTAGAGATATGCGAGGTTTAGAAACGTCACTTTGATAACACTGATTGTGCGAGGTCGCCCATAACGTGCATGTGGTGTTGGTTTCTCACAAAATAATTTAACGTATTCATGGCAAGCAGGACAGGGGGTTTGGTTTTCCGTAAGTATGTCACCGTACTTTTCGGAAATCTGAATCTGAGCCAGATGCTTCTGTATATGAGCTAACGCGATCGGAATGGAGCCAGATGCTTCAAAGAACTCCGCAGATGTGATTATACACATTCTTCCTAGGATACCTGGTGTTGCACCTGAATTCTCATTATTATATCAACAACAAGTCGCGCAAACTTAATATGTATAAAACTGTTCTGAAGAACTGTATGGGCAGCGCATGCCTTTTAATTGATTTTCCTGTCAGCGCTAAGTACAGTGCAAGTGCTGGATACTCTAAATTCAGTACTTGCAATTCTTGAGAAAGCATCATGGCTCACCTGCAACATTATATTCGCACTCAAGTCACAACGGCCGGGGTTTAACAGAAAAATACACTGCCACGCACCGCAACGTACTGCTGACACCCACCGGATCCTTGGTCTTCACTGGTGACTTCAACGTTCATAACGAGCTATGAACCAATAAGATTGACAGCGGCCTAACGTATCGACGGAGCACTTGCTTTCACTTGACTGATTCCCAAGCACTTTGCTGCGTGCACAGACAGTGTTCGCTCTATCCCGCTTTACTCTTTCTGTTCCCCCTTTCCCTTCCCCCAATTTAGGGTAGCAAACCGGACTCTCGTCTGGTTTACCTCCCAGCCTTTCCTCTCTTTGCTATCTCTCCTTCTCTTTCTATTGAACGCAGACTGTTTAAGTGTTCGTTTGTGAAAAAAGGTTGTAAGTTATAAGTTCCAAACGTTCGTGTTGCACGTTGATTTTTTTGACGTAGGTTGATGACGGACGGGGTTTGTTGGCGCAATGGCTTTTACATGAAAACATTTCTTCATTCCTTGCTATCATTGTTTTATTTTACCGTTGCGGCCTCGCTCTCCACTTTTTCGACATTCAATTTCCTTACTTTACTCTGTGCACCGGCATAATCCCCTCCTCCACCTCCACTGGGGATTACAGATGTAATACTTGTACGGAAACCCGCAAAGTGGAGAGAGGTAAGTAACAAAGATGACGTGAGACATCCACCCAATAACAGCAACTGCTACAAAGGAAACCCATTGTAGTTCCTCGAAAGGAAAGCCTCGCATTTAAAGAAAAATTCGTCCCGGTCCGGGTCTCGAACCCGGAACCACCGCCTTTCCGGGGCAGCCGGTCTACCACCTGACCTAACCAGGCGGCTTGTAGATGTCTGGGTGAAGTCGAACTAAATTTGACTGCGATGGCCTTTGTTGTTCTGCCAGGTCAACGGGTTAAATTACGCCCCGTTCGTCACACACGCTCAAAACGCTCACGAGCACAAACATGCGTAATATATTAACACAGCCTCATCTGGCCACCCACTTCGAACTTTCCCTACACACCAAACATTACATCATCCTTATTGTTACCAAACATAAAGAAGCTGGCTCGTTTACTTCACTCGTGACACCAGGCGAAACCAATATACGTGTCGCACAATAAAGCGCCTCCCCTCCCTAACATACAAAAATGACGAGTGTTCAATAAATGTTCGTGACACTTCAAGTAAGCCAGAAACGTTACACATTCGCAACATTTTCCATTCATGCTGCACCCCTTCCTTGTAAATGCAGGGGGCTCTTGAAAAATTTAAGAAACGTTGTTGATAAACGTTCCTTTAGATTCTGTTATTGTTCAACCATGTACCCACCCCCACTGTAACGCCCCAAAGGCCCTGAGGGTAAATGAATGAATGAATGAATAAATAAATAAATAAATAAATAAATAAATAAATAAATAAATAAATAAATAAATAAATAAATAAATAAGGGCAGTGGAACACTTTGTAACGCTTGCTTAAGATGATCGTAAACATTTTTTTTCTTAAATGTAATTTTTTTTTTCAACCGCTGTATTTGATCAGCACGCAGTTATGAACGAACGCAAACTTGATGTAGCATCCACCTGTGTTCGCAAAATTTGTTATTGTAATCGTACAGTTCCAGTCGTGCTTACGCCATGGCTGTGATACAGGTGTTACGCCACTCGTAACAGACCCTGATATTGTTCCAGTCCATATGCATACCTAATACATTGTAAAAAAGGCGCATTAACCCACGAGCTTGGGACGTTTCTGCACATTTCACATACCGTGCCCCTAATGTTTCCAATTTATATCAACATGACGTCCGCAGATGGAGATAGGAGACCGAATATAGAATTCGGCTGGTTACGAAAGCATGAGCTAGCCGCACAGCGTTCCTGCTTCGTAATCCCCCTCTCTTGTTCGAGACAGGGCAGACCATTCGGTCCACTTGGTCCCCAACCTTGCGGAGCTTTTCTAGAGTTGTGTCTGCTCTTCTTTGATAGTGGATGAAGAGTTCGAGAATTCGGAGCTCCTTGGCCTCACGTATGGGACTACTAGCCAAAGAGGGACGTATTTGTGTATTGTCCTTCAGCGTTGGTCTAAGGTGCACGAATTCTGATTTGTTTGATGCACACTGGAGTCCACAGCGCTCTGCGCAGCGATCCACTACGTGGGCGGCTGCTTGCTGGTTTTCCTCCATATGCCCTACATTTCCCGGTTACTTGCGGGCCGACGGCAACGACAGGAGAACGCTCGCCCCCGATGACAACGGAGCCAGCATCGACGATTAGAGTAATGTAAGCCATGCACTTGACGGTGACTTGGAAGTTGAGGTCTTCCATGTGCTGATCGCAGTAGACCTCAGAGAGGGTAACTATTGAGGTCGTCGTGCGGCCGACGCTCTCGGAACCATTACCCGTAGGGACAACAACGCCGATTACTTGGGCCTTCGAGGGAATCCACGACACTGTAGGCGCCATGGCGTGAGAGGTGGACGTCCCTGAGGTGAAACACGCAGGGACGTCACCAGAAACCGTCGTAGGTGTCCACCGACACGAATGGCAGGAAAAGTCACGTCAGCGTCCGACATCGACCGTCATATCGGGAATAATCACAATCATTCTGAACTACTCATATCCAACCACGCAGGCCCTCCGTGTAGCGCAAAGAAGTTGCTGAACTGACTAAATTTCTCAACGTAATATGGGTGAGAAAAATCGTAAATTACGACTCACACACAACCTACCGAAAAGACAGCGTCATAATGTAACTTGAACATACGAATCAAATCAAATCAGTTTATTATTGCTACTACATCATATGTTAATCCTACGCTACCGTCAGTTTTCGCTTGTTTGTGCGGGAGCCGGTAAGGAAACAAGTGTCAATACTCGCAATTTCACCCTAATCCCAATCAATAAATAAATAAATAGAGCAGGAAGCGGCAGGCCTATGTGACGAAGGGGGTCTTAACTGTTTTGCACACGTGGGTGAATTCGCATAACTTCTCAGCACGTGCATCTTGATGGCTTTGACGGGACACGGAGTTAATATTCGGGGAATAAAAGACAGTTTCAGAAGCGAAGGTTTCCTTTGCGAGCCTCGCCGCGTTTCGGGACCGTGGGTGCTGCATGCGGCCTTTAAGATAGCGTCTGTCGACTTCCGTGCGTTATACGCAAACGCCACGTGCAGAACGTCATCGCACGCGTCCTTTCAAGACCTTTAGTTTAACGTAAGAGAACGCGAACGTAAATAAGAGGTGAGAAGACCGGGAGCCATCTGGTGCATCTCGCCAAACGTCTGCAAGCCAAGGCAAGGTGTTAGAAACTGTCCTATGATTTCTATGCCCACGCGTCTCTTTAGGGATATATGGATGCCTCAGTCGCCGGAAGAACTTAGAAATTTGCCCCGCTTTGCGATCACATCTAACATTTCAGGTGAGCGTACAGGAAATGAGAGCTCATTTCAACGTCTACTGGCAACAACTGCTAGCGAGAGTAGCGGCTTAGCAGTGACGTCCCAATCACCACGGCTTGCTCGGGAGCATCCCCATCAGGTTATATGGCAGTCGAGCAAGGTCTCAGGCCTTTTTGTAACGAAATGCATCGGCCTTGTACTGTATAGGAGCATTTGGCGTAGCGATCACGAGAATTCACACTGAAGCAGGGGCCATGGGAGCCGCCACGTTCGACAACGCTATGTTTTGGGGCACGTGAGCATTACGTACGGTAAACTGACCACATTGCGTAAGTTCGCAAAGTGTACACAAATCTAGGGAATTCCATAATGTACGGAGAACGCACATAGAGGACAACGTGAGTTCTTTACGTACGAGATCCGTTTGCGTTTGGCATAGGCAACGTTATTCTAAAGCACCTTCATAATGGGCTTGTCGCCGCGCAGCGAATCAGGTGTGGATAAGGAGCACGATCTTGTGACTTCTACAGATGGCACTCCCCATCACCCCCCCCCCCCTTTTTTTATTGTTAATAGTGTAATAGCGTTATAGGTGGGCCTCAGCCACTTTGTAGTCATGCGTCTGTCAAAAAACATCACGTTAAAATTAAACTGTCGGCCTATACGTCCCAAAACCATAATGTGATTATCAGCCGTCTACGACGCAGTGGCAGACTCCGAATTAATGTTCACCTCCTGGTGCTCTTTACCTTGCACCCGAGTCTAAATGCATGAGCCTTCTTCCATTTCACCGCCACCGAAATGCGACCGCCGTCGCTTGGGTTGAACCTGCGGCCTGAACCTCAGTACCGCAACTCCATAACTCTACTACCCTACTGCGGTGGGCGACAAAAATATATCTTGAAGACAGTGCAGTATAACAACGCGTCTCAAGGCGATATCTGTACGAATAAATTAAGGATGCGAGATGCTGGCACATAACGCAAGCGCCAGATGTTTTCCAAGAGTGACTTTGGCGCAAAAGAAGCACGAGTGTGGTCATGACCTGACGGTCATTGCTTTTGGGGCACGCGAGCGTGTGCACAAAATCCGCACGTACGAAATCGCAAGTTTATTAAGAGATGCGAGATATAGAAACGTCGCTTTGATAACTCGAAGTGTACAAGGTCATCTGGGGCGACCGTGCGCCCAGTGCTCGATGTATCGCAATCATCCCATTAAGAGTACGTTTTCGCTTACTTACTCATACGTAAGTGGTCGCATGCAAGCTTTAAAAAATTATGGGGTTTTACGTGCCAAAACCACTTTCTGATTATGAGGCACGCCGTAGTGGGGGACTCCGGAAATTTCGACCACCTGGGGTTCTTTAACGTGCACCTAAATCTAAGTACACGGTTGTTTTCGCATTTAGCCCCCATCGAAATGCAGCCGCCGTGGACGGGATTCGATCCCGCGACCTCGTGCTTAGCAGCCCAACACCATAGCCACTGAGCAACCACGGCGGGTGCATGCAAGCTTTAAAACGTTTGTTCGTGACGTTTCCTGAAATCCCTGTATGCAGCCAGTCGGACCCCGGCACGCCGTACGAGGGAACACAAGCAAGATCGCATCACGTGTCTCCCACTTACCAATGTGGTATAAGCCGCACACTAGTGAGGAACCACCGTGCGATGCTACCGGTCGCAAGGACAGCGCCTTCGCATTCTTGTCTCGTGGCAGTTAGCGTTTTGCGACGCTGTCGTTTAGGCCTCGAGTGAAAGTCACCGATGCCGTCGTTTGAGACACTCCAACGCTGATGACCAGAGGCGATCGCGGAGGCTGCACGGGGTTACGAACTGGCACTTGAGGAAGTGGCGCTGGAAGTACCCGTTGGCGCCAGCGTAAGCTCGTTGGTAAGGGGAGCGGCACCCGCACCATAGTGCCGCAAGTCGGCTCTCGAAGCATAGAAAACACTTTGTTGGATAGCAAGCGAGGTTGCTTTTTCACAAGTTGAACTCTTGGCAAACAGGAACCGAAGTTGGTGTGTCATAAATAAAGTCCGATGTGGGCACAGTTTCCACGAACCGGTCAATGGAGCCGTATGTTTCAAAGAACTTGATAGTGGTCGTTATGCACATTCCGCCTACCTTTACAAGTGTTGACCCAAGAATTTCATTATTATATTAATAAGACATCCCGCAAACATGATGATTAGAAAACTGTGCTAAGGGACTTCGTAGAGGACATAGGCCTTCTATTTGATTTTCTTCAGCGCAGTCACTGTAACGCTTGCTATATGTTTAAAAGTGGTCAGGTATAATTGTAAGTGTTTTTTTTATCACACGTTTTTTTACAGTAGTGTAATTCCTTCATACCTTATATGTACTTTTTTTTCTTCCTGCCCCACCCAACCTTCTTTTTTTTTTCGCGATTGAATTTGCTTGCTTTACTCGGCGCACCGGCACATTCTCCTTCTCCTACCCAGTTGAAGATGAAGGAGAAAAAACCACGCGTACATAAACGCTTGTTCTACTGAGTGCCATATTTCGTGTCGCTATTCTCCCTTTTTACGCAATTTTGGTTCCTTTGCCAAGTGACAAGAAGTAGCCGGTGCCACCATAAAGGCGCCAATCTCTCCTAATATTCACTTCAATAAATAAAAAAAAACGCATCGCAATGGGACGCACTTGCTGCGCCGATGAAGACCGACTACCGTAGACAAAACGTTGGCTTCGCCGATATTCTTTGATTCTACAATTGATCGTCACAAAAAGCATACTAGAGTAACGAACAACTTAAACAAGCAGAAGAAGACATTAAACGTGGGGAAAAAACCTGGACGTTTATTTCTCGCCGCTACTTACTCACTTCTTATTAGGCAGTGACTTATTCCAGCGCTTGTCAGCTGTCAATAAACCACATTTGACGAAGAGACTTTTCAGAAAATAAAGAAGCAGTGAACAAAAAGGCGGATGGCGTCTTCATAGTCAATACCTCGCCATCCTACAGTGCCGTCTACTGAGCTTCACAGTGACTAAATATGCATCACCAGCTGTCCGAAAATTGTACTCTTCGAAAATCAATATCTTTGTTCACTTGTATCAAAATGTGGCAGCTGGCACGTCGCCTAAGGAAGAACATGGCAGACGGCATTTTTTCCCTTTTTATCTCTTGTCATGACACGACTTTTCCGCTGTTCATATAAATCCAGTCAATAAACAAAAGCCAAATAGATGGAAGTTGCCGCTTGTGCCCGTGTGCCTCTTTCTTTGTGTCGATGAGCAAAACGAGGACAAGGTGAGAGCAGGAGCTAACGGTTCGACAAGTGGACTTGCCTTCTTCTTTGTGTATATATTATGCGAAGCATATTACGAGGGCTCAACCCAGCTCCTCAGGCGCGGCGGTGTCGCCTTGAATACCACGTGACACCGTGACGTCACGACAGAGGAGAAGTGGCTTTGGCTCAACTCTTGCAAGATGGGCTGGGTGGGAATCGAACCAGGGTCTCCGGAGTGTGAGACGGAGACGCTACCACTGAGCCACGAGTACAATGCTTCAAAGCGGTACAAAAGCGCCTCTAGTGAATGCGGTGTTGCCTTAGAAACGAGCTGTTTCTAAGGCTCAGGCGTGCGTCGCTTGCTCAGGCGCACATTTCGTTGCCGCGCCGAACGCTGCGTTGCTCGACGCTCACCGCGTCCAATGCGGGGCGTCCAAGGCGAAGCAGAGTAACGCATGAGTTGTTTCTTCGTCTAGCCGAACCAAATATAGCCAAGCAACAGCAGTTCACCAAGCTAAACAGTGGTTCAACAACTAAAATAAAGGCTAGTATGCTTCGCATCCTGGGCTTAACCTTACCTAAGCCACAGCCATTTTTTTTTAGTTCGCGTTGCTATGAAATTGATGCCAAACCAACTGGAACAATCTTTAACCTCGCTTAGACACTGCGCAATACCAAGTGCATAGCACACAAGACAATACTAGGGTAGCTCTCACAAAGCCTGGAGTGGCAGCCCCTGTTATTTCTTACCAGCACAGGTGAAGGCAAGTTTACGCATGTTTCTGCTCTGAATGAGAATAGCGACCGCTGAAATCTGCTGACAGCTCACTTTTTATTGGTCATTTATGTAAATGGTAGACTAATTGGGAAATAAAAGCTCATGGTTTCTAGCCAAAATGCTACGTTAGACCAGCAGTGTTAGAACTGTTTCTAGAGGTGGGTAGGGGTCAAATCACTAACCGCACATCTATCTATCTATCTATCTATCTATCTATCTATCTATCTATCTATCTATCTATCTATCTATCTATCTATCTATCTATCTATCTATCTATCTATCTATCTATCTATCTATCTATCTATCTATCTATCTATCTATCTATCTATCTATCTATCTATCTATCTATCTATCTATCTATCTATCTATCTGTCTATCTATCTATCTGTCTGTCTGTCTGTCTGTCTGTCTATATATATATATATATATATATATATATATATATATATATATATATATATATATATATATGTGTTTGTGTGTGTGTGTGTTGATAATTACGAGTGTACTGTTTCGTTACGAGAAAAAGCCAGCCCACGGGTCTGTCCGTTCAGTTGATAATTACCACCCCGACAGCGATTATAAATCACACATGGTGAACCATGGGGGAGCAAAAAAATAATGCGAATATATTCGTCGAAATTGCATATAATCTGACGACGATACGATAGGCAATTACTGCCCAACAGAAGAATTACTGCATGACAACGCTTTTAGGCCCTGAATGTTGGGAATTTTTTGAAAGCCAGTAATTCATGAACACTCTTGATCTCGGTTTCGTTCCCACTTCTCCCAGAGCAGCGAGATAAATTCTGTTTTGTTCGCAAAACACAGCGATAAAGCTCAGATCGCTTCCATGCGTAATTCACTGCAAATTTCGTCATTTGTGCTCTCACTTTAACTTAGCCTACACTTTACGCATAACGTGCCCCATATTGTCGCGAAATGTAACCAAGGTACCTTGATTAGTTCACCGAGAACCTCGCGGAAAGCAACTACCAGTGTCTTATGAAGCATGAAAACAGAGAAAAAAACCAGGGTACGGTAAGTGGTGGCATTTGTAGCTCTGCCAGGACTACTGGCTAAATTCTGCCCCGTTCGTTAGACACACTCAGGACTCATGCCACACTCATGACTCACGTGCTCTTAAGCACAAACATGCGTAATTGATTATCACAGCGTCAAATACTCACACACCAACTTTGAATTTTGCCTACACATCAACCATTGCCTCGTCCTTACTGTCACCAAACAAAGAAGGTGTCTCGGTTAGTTCACTGAAGACACCAGGCCAACCCAAATACGTACACCCGTGAGAAAAAGTATACGGACCACAGGGTCCACGAAAAAAAAACTGGATTTCTTGGTATAACATGCATAAACGGAATCTGGTGAGTGCACTTGAAAACGAGTAATACCAAGTTTGGACTGCAGTCTTTTGTTTCAAGTTCTATCAAGTGACAGAGCAGAAAATGAGTTTTATCGTGCACTCGCAGGACCGTATACTTTTGCTCATGGGTGTGCGTATCATGCCATCAGCACGCCTCCAAAAAGGAGCTTTCGACAGTTATTTCTAACGCTTCTAGTAGGCTTGAAACTTTAGAAATTCGCAACACATTCCAATTCATGTGCGCCCCTTCCTTCTTAGGAAGAAGCTTGTGAATTGCACAGTTCTCCTAAAATTAAGGGGAACAGAGCTGATAAGGCCAGTGGGAAAGTTTCGAATGCTTACTTAAAATTTCTTTAAGTGTTTTATTTTACTTTTTTTCTAACAGGTGTGTTTGGTCAACACGCCTTTAACGCAGAAAACAAACTCGGCGCAGCGTTTCCATTATGCTTGTAAACTTTGACTCAGGTTGTAATTGTGATTATGCAAGGCAGCGGAATAAGTAATAGCACTGGCAAACCAAACTAATAATACTCCGGTTGACTTGCTCACGTAATCTATTTTATAAAGGTGTAATTAACCCACCTACGTGGAACGTTGCCCACACATTACAAATACCATGAACCTAATGTTTCGCATATATGAACAGGTTCCCTTGTCGAGTTCACCAAGACAATGGAGAAACAAACTGTGACCCTACAATGACGAAAAATATTGGGGAAGAAGGCAGGTTCATTATTAATTAACGACGTTACATTCAAAGCAAGTACTTAAGTATTTGAATCTTTTGCAACGGATTTGAACTAAAACTTACTCGTATTTTCACAGAATTTGACGTTCGTGCCTCCTGCAGTGTTTTAGGAGTATATGGAACATTTGGAATAACGGCTGTATAACACCTTGCAACGTTTGAATAGGTAACTTTCCACAATGACTGCAATGAACCTACATTGATTACACATTTATCGCTCGTGCCCCAGAACATGATTCCTGCTTCAACGGATTGCAAACACCGTGCCTTGTCTAGTTCACTGAAGCAACTTGGAAAAGTAACCAGAATAATTGTATACCATGTAAAAGAAGGCGGAAAGCAGATATTTAGTAAACATTTTCGAACCACATAATTAACTCCAAAGCGCCGATAGTTGGGCTAGATGCTTGATATGCATACTATTTGTGCAAATGTTTGTAATAAACTTGAGTTGTGAGTTTGCGCTCGTTCTTGTTTTTTCTCGGCTTCTCCTCGTGTGACCATGCAAACTTTGCAGCATACCTGGCTGACCTATAGCGTTAAATGTTTCCGCATATATATATATATATATATATATATATATATAAGGAAGAACGTGGCTTTTCATTTCCGGAAAATATTCTTTTTTTGTGCTAGGGAACGTGTGCCAGTGTAACTGTTATGTTAAAAGAGCACAAAAATTATATGGATAGGCTGCGTAATAAGTGACACAAGCAAAATACAAAAAGTGGAACTCAGTCTTGCAGTGGTATTGTTGTGGCTCTGCACAGTGGACAGTGTCGTTTTCTTCTTGACGCATGAAACACGAAACTAAAGCACCACACAAAAATCCGGAAAGGCCACACAGGACAACCGCTTGAACACTGACTTGTCACCAACTGCTCCAAATGTCGACATTCTGAAGGTCGTTTTCAACAACATATATAGGATAAGTGGCAAATACACGATGAATTTCGACAGCCTCTGGACATATACCATGTGTCCCGCCTAATGTTAGCCAAGCTGTCCTAGGCACAAAAGAAAAACACATTTAAAAAACACACTGCAAGACACAATTATAGGCAGTACGCTGCTCGGTCGTCAGAGATCTGAAGCCTGAACAACGCAAGTCTTAAGATTATATCCTGCTCCGTACTACTTTAATAATTTTTTTCCTTAAATAGCTTGGCTAACGTTAGTTAAGATATCCTAGAAGAGGTCATCATTCTTTAAGTTTCACGAAATTTTAAAACACTCCTAGTTTCAGATAACCAAATTCTGTCCTGTAGGTGTGTTAATCATAGAGGCTTACACTACTTGCAAAAAAAATCAAAACAGACATACAGCTATATACGAAAAATCACAAATTAACTTGTTACCTAATTATTTTACGGCCCATATGGCAATTTATGATTTACAGCCAGTGAATTTGCAGGGCGTGTCGACCTGGAACGAATTTCCATAATGCCTCCGGTCTGGAGATATGCGTCCTCAAACTGGACGTAATAACACACTGTCTTTGTACTTACCTTTTTGATAAAAGGCTATTTTATATATTGGAGCACAAAAGTAACTGGAAGAAGCACTCGGAAACGTTCGGTGCGATAAAACCGCGTTTGAATGTTTCAGGTCTTGCAAAAATTGGTTCGAGGAAATGAATTCCAGATGTGGCTTCGAACTGGCCATTGAGGAAGCGATGCTCCAAGTACCACTTGGCTGCAGCGTACGCGCTACCCACAACGCATAGTGCAACACAGTGCTACAAATCTCCTCTCAAGGCATACAAAATGCTTTTTGGATAGCAAACGGGGTTCGTTGATCACGAATAATTGAAGGAAATCACGGCGGGAGGCGGTCGAGCGGATTGTGTCTCAATGGAGCCGAATGCTTACAGCAGCTCCATAGCTGTCATCATATGCATTCCGTCTAGCTTTGCAGGGGTTAAACCTCAAATTACATTTATATAATAATAAGAGGTCACGCAACCTTTATACATAGGAAAATGTGATGAAGAACTTCGTAGGCCGCGCATACTCTTTATTCAAACACCTCGCATGCAGCCACTATTAGTGTTTGTATGTGTTTAAAGGTTGTAACTTATAAGCCGTCTTTACTTGTGCTTAACGTTGTTTTTCTGATTTCTACGTTCTTGACATCGTATGTTTTTCTTTTCAGCCTCGGCCCCCATTTTCCTTTAGACTATCGCTTTCCTTACCTAGCGCACTGGCATGTTCTCCTCTTCCCCCACCGAGGGTGAGGGAGAGGGAGCTACGCGTACATAAACGCGGACGCAGTTGCTGCTGTCGCGATCACCAGCGTCAAAACGTTGGCTTCGGCGACATTCTTTGTAGTCTAACTTGTAATCACAAGAAGCAGACCAGAGCGAAGAAAGACTTAAATAAGGAGAAGAGAAGAGTAGACGTGGGTGAAAAGCGTCGACCTCAATTGCGCATCCCAACGTTGTCATTTCTGCATTCACAGTGACGAGTTCCAGCACTTCTGAGCTGTCAAACCGCATTTGATGGAGACCGTCTTTTTAAAAAAAAAGCGCAAAACAGGAACTTTCTGAAGAGGCGGGTCTTGACCCCGCTGTCAATTCCTGGACTTCCCTTGGTCATGTCTATTGAGCTTCACCCTACTCTGGCTCATATCCGCGTGTGCAATCGCTCATATCTCCCCAAGCAATGGCTCACGCCTCCTTCAGCAAGCAAATGACTGCAATGATCCATAGTACCGTAAGGTTCATAGCTACTGGCTTTGCGTGTATTAGCTCCGATGACGCTACCCCTATTGTAGTTGTCGGTGATTTCAATGTGGATGGGTCGGTGCCGAAAAAGGGAACGGGTTACTCGTTCAATGTTGCAGACACATCCCTTGCGAAGCCACACCGATCCGGCCTGACCGACCACCCAAAGGCGTACGTTCATGGATTTGACATTATCAAAGAATATCATTGCAGCTGCGAGTGAAATAACGACCACCGATCAAGACAAGAAATGAGTGTGCGTTCCCTTCGTCACGATGACCAAACATCAGGACAATAAATAAGTTCGCACCCTTGTTAAAAATCATGAGCCCTCGTCATCTCGTGTGCGAAACACCTTCGCCGGTCAACCACCTTCACAGAGTGGAATGGCTCGTGATGTTTTGAAGAAGCGGGTCGTGACCCCACTGTCAATACCTCGCTTTCCCTTGGTCCTGTCTTATTCAGCGTCACCGTAGTCAAATAGGCAACTACAACTGATACATCGTCAACTAAAGTCAATATCTCCGTTCCCTTCTATCAGAAAATGGAAGTTCGTGCTTCGCTTAAGGAAGAGCATGGCAGACGGCCACTGTGCAGACGTTGCCGCCACTTAGGTTTCTTTCAACGCGTCTGCACTTTAAGAATGACAAAGCGTCCGTTATTCTCGGAACACACGAAAACAAAACGGGATATAATCAACTACGTATACTGGAGAAGGCAAAAATCCTTATAGTACAACGACTGGAACTGTCAAACTATTGTCTGATGAGTTGATCGTTTGATGGGTTGGATACAGATCGGCGGAGTGACCGACTGACCGACTAATGATGAATGAGTGAAGCAAGCTAAATAGATAAATATTAGTATAGAGATTACGGGAAGTTGCTACAGTATTTACGATGGCTTTCGAAAAGTTCTGCCCTAAAGTTGGTAGTTTATTTCAGAACACTGCGTAGCAGATGAATTCGGTTCATGGGTGACAAGTGGCGAAATTAACAGAACTGTTATAGTGTTTTTTAATGTCGAGCACACTTTTGAGCTTGTCCCTTTAGCTTTTCTTTTTTCTTTTTAAAGTAGACTCTTCGCAACAATTTTTCGACTTTTCAACTGTGTCATATAAAAAGAAAATCTACTTGTCGTACTTGACAGATATGAACATTTTTTTGATAATTGCAACGAACTAACCAAATTTGTCGCAGTGCATAAACGAAGGAAAAACTATTTCTTCGTTTGCATGCATTTAAATCGCGGCGCCCGACCACTTAACTATTACAATCAAACGGCCCCTCTACAATAACGGTACAGTATCAAGCAATTGATTGGCTTTCATCTAATCATGTGGAAAGTTTTTTTTTAAAGTTCAAACAAAAAACTATGGAGAAGGCCAGCAGGAAAAACCAATAGAAAAAAAAACAAGCTTCGACGAAACGATAATAGGTCAACGAAGGATGTGCCGCGAAATTAAAGATACAGCGAACGAGTCAATATTGAAAAGCCTGAAAGTTTGGGAACAAACTAAACTTTCCAAGCCACAACGAAAAGAAGACACATCATAAAGAGAAAATCCAACCGTAAAACTGTGTTTAAAGGTCCTGGATCTTTTGTTCGGTATTGATTTTGAGTCACACGTTTATTGGGCAGCGTCAAAAAGGCTAGAGAAATTTGTGATCTGCAGGATAGGGGAGGTATGATCACGGAATCTGAGCAACAGGAGGCTGCGATGATCAAAAGTGGTCAGATAAAAAAAAAAAACAGACGACATAGGGGGAGTTTCCAGTGACGTCATCGAGGACGACATATTGTTGTTCCTCCAGCATGGGGAATGGCTATGGGTATACGCAGATTAGTCAATGTCTGTGAGCAGGACAGCTTTTTTTAATGTGTAGCACATTTTTGAGCTTGTCCCTTTACCATGTCTGTGCGCGCAGCCTAATTCACGCGCAGCTTAAGCTCAGGCCTCAGGCCTCGGGCGTTCATGCACACGGCGGTCGTGGTCAGGAATCGAGCCCGCAACCTAGTGCCACCCAATGGGCGGTCATAGACACTGTGCCACCAGCAGCGTGTACATGGATACGGTAAAAGCTTATCGTGTTTATTTGTCTTCTCGCATATAGAGATACGTCGTCGTTTACGTGAATGCGCATTTTGTTGTCCAGCAAACTAACGGCACCTATAGTGTTGTACCCTTCGAAATCACCAACTGCGTAAGCCGACTCCGAGCAATGATGGACACCGTTGTTTGGCCCCCTGTTCGCCCCACTCGTCAGAACACGGTTGTCAGCCCGCACCTCAGTGACTACACACACGTGTTCATACGCCGAGACGCATGTCCGTGCTCCGCTACAACCACCATACGACGGCCACTTCTGGGTACTAAACCGAAAGCCCAAACCCTTTACAATGATGATCAACGGGCGCAAAGACACCGTATCCATTGACCGTCTTCAACTGGCTCATTTGGACAATGAATCGACAAGCACACACGCACCACCGTAAACTCCTTCGAACCTACATATCGCCGTCCTGGAGTGCGTATCGCTGCAGGTACGTCCTTAATTTTTTTTCCTTCCGCACCGCTCAGCAGCACCGCGGCCTGCTCACAAGCGGGACGGCCCTACAGCATTTACTTCTTTTCGCTGTATCGGCTCGAAGGGAGAAGATGATGAGGAAGTCGCGCGCACTTAGTGTGCCTCTTGTTCCCAAATCGTCATATGTTTGCCAATGTGAGTGTTCAAATAAACATTAGTATGAAGCGTGACTGAATGCGACGCTTCATTAGCTAATGTACCACATTTGAAAGTTAGCGCTCTCCCGTCTGATAAGCCTGCTTTTCTGTCGAGTTGCGAAATGCACCAAAAATACTCGAACAGTGAAAGGTACATTCCTCAGGTTCTCCTTCACTTTTCCGCATGGATGAATTTACGCGACGTTTATTTTGCGGTAACCTACCGTATTGTATCAGAATAAGAAAATTGCCCAGGATGTCAGCAACGGTTGGCATGTTAGCACCAGAAGCTTCGTGTCAGGCGTAGCCATGTAGAGTGTTTTACGTATTAGTCCTAGTGTTTCACTGGCCTTGCTGGAGATGTTTTCTATGTGCTGATTTTATGCTAAGTTTGTTGACATGATGACACCGAATTGTTTAAACAGATTTCAGCTGGTTTAAACTGATTGAGCTATCGCATAAGAAACGCGAAAGCTTTGTAAAGCGTTCTGCAATTCACTTTAACCCGCCTAATTCCATCTTAATCCACCCTAATCCAGCTTAACCACCCTAATGCGCCTTAAGCCTCCTTGGTGCACTTTCTTCAATAATAATCCAACCTAATCCACCTTAATACTCGTTATTCCGCATTGGTCTTCCTTAACCCACCCTAATCTTTCTTCATCCATCTCATGCGACTTTAGCCGACATTATTCCTCCTCTGTCGACTTTAATCCACTTTAATCGGTTGTATTCCATCCTAGTCCCCCTTAATCAACATTCACCCACACTAATATTCCATAATCCAGTCACAAATCAATTATTACCTTTTCTAATCCACTTTAGTCATCCTTCATCCGGTCTAATCTACCTGAATCCAATAAATGCTCAATTATTACGTTTTCTAATCATTCATCATACCTTATACATGGCTACACAAGCTTTCGTTCGCTTCTGGTCTTCCTTGGGTCGCGTGATACTTTCTGTACTTCAAAAAGCGACCTTGAAACAGAGATTTAAGGCTTTCGCCTTAATAATGTAACGTGCGGACCCTAAATTCAGGCTCGCGTTCTCCATGGAGCCAGATGCTTCAAACAGCTCCATAGCATTCATACACTTTCCGCCGAGCTTTCCACGCGTTGCAGCTAAAATGCTATTACTATATTAGGAAAAAATCGCTCAACCTTAATATGTAGGAAGCTGTAATAAAGAACTCAGACGGCACATGCCTTTTATTTGATTCCCTAGAACGCAGTCACTGCGAGTAGTTGTTTCTGTGTAAGCGTTGTAAGACGTACACCTTGCTCTAATATGAGCCATCCTAATTCACCTTAATCTACCTTAATCTTCTTTAATCCATCGTAGTCCACCTTGCGCTAGTTTGTACGAACCTTAGTTCCCCGTGCCCTAAATTGTAACAACCTTAATCCACCTCATTCCACCTAAATTCACATAATTTCACCCTCATTCAATTTACTTCACCTTAATTCACTTGACTCCACATTAAGTCACCTTACTCTTACTTGTTCTAATTTACAAGGTGCTGACGATATTTGTTACCACTCATTGCGGACAACAACATGGCTCGTTTGCCTTATGGTACAGATGATGCCTCCGCATTAATATGGGGCGATGCTGAAGACAGGGCAGTGCAACGCAGCATCTCGAAGTGCTAGCTGTCTCGAGGTAATTAAGGACGGGAGAAGCTGACACGTCACAGACAAGCCAGATGTTTCAAAGAGCGACATTGGCGCGAAAGAAGCATGCGTCCCGTCGTGACCTCATGGTTGCCGCATTGGACGCCCCGAAATGCGTGCACGTGTTTGCCATCCACGAAATCGCAGGTTTGCAAGAGATACGAGGTATAGATACGTCACGTTGATAACTTTGGTCTTTCTCATCCGTCACGTCCGTGCCCGCAGTCGTCGATATGTCACAATCGTCACCTAATAAGATTGCCATCGTATAGTTAGTGGTGCGAAGTTCAGGTCTACTTTTAAACCGTTCGTGCCGTGTCTCCCATATCGTCGCATGCGGGAATTCGTACCCCGCCACGGTTTACGAGAGATCGCATGTAAAATCCTACCACGTGTCTCGCTCTTAACGGAGCGGTAAAATCCGGACTGTGGTGTGCTACCACCGTGGCGGTGATACCTGTGGTAAGGACAGAGTCATCGCATTCTTCCCACGCGACCACCAGCATTTTTGCGATGTTGTCCTTTGAGACACTGCTCCGCTGGTAACCAAAGGTGGTCGTAGATGCACAGGGTTATGAACTGGTCCTACAGGAAGTGGCGCTCAAAGTACCGTTGTCTCCCACGTGCGCGTAAGCTTGGCGGTAATTCAAATGCCACCACAAACGGACAGAGCGACAGATTGCCACAAATCACCTCTCGGAGCATACGAAATGCTTTCTTCGATTGCAAGCGGGGTTGGTCATTCACAAATATTTGAACTTCTTCATAGAGGCATGTATACGCTTTGATTGCTTCCATTGTACTGCCGATGGAGCCAAACAGTTCAAACAGCACCATACCTGTCATTATGCACATTTCGCTTAGCTTTCCAGGTGCTTTACCTAAGCCTTCATTAATATAGTAAGTGGATGACGCGCAAGCTTGATGTTTAAGAAATTGTGACAAAGAACTACGTACGCGGCGCATGGTCTTTTATCTGAATATCTCAACGCAGTCATTGTACGTGTTTGAATTTCTTTAAAGGCGTAGGTTATCAATTGTGAGCGTTTACTTGGGTTACACTTGAGTTTCTTTGTGTGTAATTTCTTCATTCTTTATTTGATCTGATTTCCTTTCTTTCCTTGTCGACCTCCTCCGCCCCCCCCCCCCCATTTTGAGACTAGCACTTTCGTTACGTTACTCTGCGCACCGCCATGTTCTCCTCCTCCTCGCCCATTGAGGGAGGGGGAGTCTAACTACACGTACATAAACAAGTAGTTCACTCTCCCCATAACGCGGACGCAGTTACTGCCCTCGCGTACGCGAGTACCCTTGTCAAAAATTTGGCTTCGGTGGCATTAGCTATTCCTCAACTGGTCTTCTTCAGGAGAAGCAGACCGGAGCGATGAGATACTTAAATAAGCAGAAGACAGTAAACGGGGAAGAAGACCCTGTTCGCCTATTGTGCGTCTCTATTTTCTAACTTCTCGATTCGCAGTGACGAATCCCATCTCTTGTCTGCCGTCAGTACACGGCCTTCGACAAAGACAGGCTTTCAGAAATGGCGGAGCGGCGAACCAAAAGGTGGGTTGCAATCCCACAACACTCACCTTTCTTTGGTCTCGTCTGTAAAGCTTCACCGTGGTGCAATATGCACCACCAGCTGTCCTAAAATTCCACTCTTCCGAAGTCAATATCTTTGTTGCCTTCCATCAAAAAGGTGGAAGGTGCCTTCCATCAAAAAGAAATAGGCAAGTGCTCCCTTGCCCTCCTCCTCTCCCCCGCCAGATGCAACTATGGTGGGCGAGCCCACCATTATTAGCGTTACTGACGAGCACTTGTGCACAGACCACTCCTCGGTGCACGCAAACGTACCGAACCGCTAGCGTCAAGCTATACGTGTCTATCCTGTCCAATGGGCGCTGGGAATCCCCGATGGTTTTAGAATGAAACCTGTGCTACAAGTCTCTCACGGTCATTTGTGGCGTCGGAGTGACCTTGAGCCGTCGGAGCGCCAGTGTAGATGTTACTTCACACCACGTGACCCGCCGCGGATAGGTGTCGCAGCAGCGGTCTCTGGGAGGCTCGCCACTGCGGTACCTCGTGACTATACGAGGATTGAAGAGCTAAACACAGTCCGGCGCAGCGTGAGCGCGCGCACATGTTACCTCACGTTGGCGAGAGCAACAGCGTCTATAGTTCGAAGGACCGTTCAACGCACTAGCACAGCCAGCGTAACCGGACGCTGCCAAGGCGCCCCGACGCGCCCGACGTCGAGCGACGCTAGCCCGCGCGCCGATAACGTCGTACTATAAACGCTCCTTAAACGGCTGCCTCGCTGGCTCGGGGTTGCTCCGCCTCGCCATGAATGGCGCGCGGGCTCGACCGTCTGTGCGTGCGGCAAACTACAAGCAACAGCCTGAATCCGCTCATAGAGTAGATCAAGCTAGACGGTAGGAGGCGAAATCTCAAGCAAAAGCAAAGTTGCTTGCCGAAACACCGCAGCGAAGGGAGGCCAGAATAACGCGCTGTAGAGACACTTACCACTCGCGGAAGCGTGCCACGATCGAAGCTGCTGCAAACGCCGCCGTCGTTCAGCAACACGAACAACAACAATGAGAAGGAGACGAAGCCGTGGACGTAAGCGACGGAACCCACAACGAACGTTTGACGAAACACACCTTTCGGCTGACGGGAAACTCGACTGCGACGGCCAGCTTTCATCGTGACTTCACGGTCAACCCGTTCGGCACCGTGTGTAACATTTGTGAAAGATAGTGGCCTCACTTTAACGAAACACTGCGTGTATAGTCTTTGCAAAACCATGCCAAACTGACTTTTTGATGTTGATGACAAGGTTTACACGAGTTAAACATCAGCCAATTTTCTTTTCTCTTCGTCTCGTCATATCTCGCGAGACGTCCGTAGCGATACTACCTTCCTGCTCGCGCCAACATTGCTCTGCACAAGCCTAGATTCTACCAGAGGACAGTTCCCGCTATGCGTCAGCAGCCGCCTCGCAGGCCACATCGTGACATGTGTTGCGTTTACATTTGGTGTAGCAAACGCAATCTTAAAGCCGTCTGATAATGGGTTTGTCACTGTGAAGTCACACAAGTGTATATCAGGGGGTGGATCTTGGGACTTCTGTAACTGAACCCACCTCCCCCCTTCCCCTTATTTTCTGCGTTATAGGGGGAGAGGGTAGTGCAATAGCGCGACAGCCTTGTAGGCGAGCCTTACCCATTCTGCAGACACCTGTCTATCGAGGAAAGATTCGATTAGAAATAAAATTCTGGTCCTGTAAGACTAGAAACAGGGATTTGATGATAAGATGTGCACGGCGCAATAGGACACTCCGAATTAATTTTGACCTGCGGGTGTTCTTTGCTGTGCACCTAAGTCCCATTGCACGAGCTCTTTAAAATTTCGCCGCCATATAAATGCAACCGCCGTGGCCTGAAATAAACCTCCGACCTGAACCTCAGCACCGCAACGCCATAGCTATACTACGCTACTGGGATGAGCGGGAAAGTTTCACATTCGCTTAAGTATACTCATACATGATTTGAATACCAAAACATTATGACTTCTCTAAATAACTGGTTACTTCCATGGTACGCGACGTCCTAGATTGCAACGTGTTTTTCGAACTTATAGTCTAATACACCTTAATTCACCTTGATCTGATTTGCACAAACGCTAAACCACCTTAATCTGCTCTAATTCATCCTAATTAACCTCACTCTGATTTGTATCCAACCTATTCGACCTTAAGCATACTTTCTCTTTTTTTTGCCAACCTTATTCCCCCGTAGAAGAGTTGACTGTTGGGCTAGTTGGTCGTCCATATTTGAAGTAGTAGCTTAGCGCAAATAAAACCACGGACAAAAGGAAGACAGACAAAGACAAGCGCTCCTGGTCTGTCTTCCTTGTGTCTGTGGTTTTATTTGCGCTAAGCTACTACTTCAAATATTCCCCCGTAGTACACCTAAATCCACTTTAATTCACCTTATTCACCTCGATCCTTTACAGTCCACTTAACCTTACTCTGACTTGTTCTAACTTACAGGACGCTCGTGATGATTTTTATTACTATTCGTTGCGGGCAATGCTGGCTTTGCTGCCTGATGTGACGTGTGATGCTTTCGCGTTAATATGGGGCCATGTTGAAGACACCGCAGCATAACGGCGCGTCTCAAAGCGCTTGCAGTCACGAAAAAAATTAAGGAATGGTTGATATGTAGGCATTGTTCGAAATAGGTTGATACATCAGGCTTTGGTAATAAATTACCGATGTCTTACGTACCTTACGTATGTAATTAGGTAATAGATATTGCACTGGGCGTACTCAAGTGCGTGACAGAAATCGGAAATTAGTATAGATACGAGGTATAAAAACGTCACTTCGATAATTCTGGGTGCGTAAGGTCACCAGCGACGCCCGTGTGCGCAGTTGTCGAGATGTCACAATCATCGCAATATAAGCATTTTGTCGCATAGTTAGCGGCGCGAAGTTCTGGCCTAGTTTTAAAGCGTTCGTTCTTGCCACGTGTCCCAAATCGTCGTACGCAGCACCTCGGACCCCGACAAGCCGTACGAGGGATCGCACGCAAATTCGTATCGCGTGTCTCCCGCTAACACAGCGGCGGAAACCGCACAGTTGTCTGGTACCACCGGGTGAGGACACCCGTGGTAAGGATTGCGCCTGCGCATTTTTCTCTAACGACATCTAGCGTTTTGCGAAGCTGTCGTTTGAGACTCTACCCCGCTGGTGACCATAGGCGGTCGCGAAGGGTGCACGGGGTTACGAATTGGTCCTTGAGGAAGTGGCGCTCGAAGTATCGGTTGGATCCCGCGTAAGTGTAGGCTCGGCGGTAAGGGGAGCGCCTCCCACAACGCCTAGTGCAACGTAGGGGCACAAATCGCTTCCCCAAGCATACCAATTCTTTCTTCGTTAGTAATAGGGACTTCCCTCTTCGAAAATAATATATGCAGGGAAAGCAGGAACCGGTGCATAAGGCAACTTCACAATCACTAGGTGCCGCAGGATCACTGGAATGGAGCCGCTTGCTTCAAAGAGCTCCTTAGCTGTCATTGTACACATTCCGCTTAGCTTTCCAAGTGTTGCACCTAAAACATCATTATATGTGTTAACAAGACATCAGTCCGTGTATCCGTGTAGGAAGTTCTGACGAATAACTTCGTATGCGGCGCATGCCTTTTTTATTTATTTTTTATTTACAAATACTGCAGGCCCTATTCGGGCCCAAGCAGGATTGGGTACATACAACAACGTAAATTACAACTGCTAATTAGCAATTAAGAACACAACAAAACATGTACATATATCATTGTAACACTATACGTAACAGAAATAAACATGAACTTACAACAGTGCGATACGTAAACAAATAAGAATGAAAAAAGCGTAACGCAAAAGAAAACTGCTTTGATTGCGGCAGTTTACAGGTCAAAGAAAAGGTTATTTGAAAGATGAACGAACGATTCTGTTGTACTTGCGTTAACTACTTCTTCAGGTAATTTATTCTATAGTGAAATTGCATGGGGAAAAAGAGAATATTGATGGATGTTAAGGTTACTAAATGGTTGCCTAATGGTTTTGTTGTGGTTTGTACGAGCAGAGTGCATGGGGGGCTCAGGTAAATAACATTCACGCGGTATTTTGTAGTGACCATGGTACAGCTGATATACAAATTTGATGTGAGATACAATTCTGCGATGAGCTAGTTTTTTCATTTTCGCTCTGTCGCGAAGAACGGACACGCTAGAAAAACGCGAGTATGTGGAGTATATAAACCGCAAAGCTAAATTTTGCACTCTTTCTATTTTCTTGATTAAATATTTTTGATGAGGGCTCCAGATCAAATCCGCATATTCTAATTTTGGTCTTACAAGAGCTTTGTATGCTGTTAACTTAACGGTCGCTGTCTTCAAAGCTTTCAGCACAATCCTTCGTTCCGGTTTCGCGTTACTTGCTTTCGTTATTCTTAAATTTAATTTCTTCGTTCCTTACTTCAAATGTTTTTATTATTTCGGTCTCACACCCACCAATTTTTTCGAGATTCCCTTTGCTTAAGTCACTCCGCGCACCCTCATATTCTCCTTCTCCTCTTCCCTGACTGGGTGCGCGAGAGTGAGTTAAGCGTACATAAACTTGTCGCAAAGACACGCAGCTTTTGCGCTGATGAACGCGAGTACCCTTGTCAAAGCGTTGGCTTCGGTGACATTACTTGATTGTACGACTGGTAATGAAAGAAAAGCCGACCAGAGCGATGAAAGACTTATATAAGGAGAAGAAGACCGTCAACTTGGCTGAAGACTCGGGATGCCTATTGTGCGGCGCTGATATCTGACTTCTCAATTGGCAGTGACGAATCTCGCAGCTTCTCAGTCGTCAATAAACCGCATTTGAGGAAGACAATCCTCAACAAAGGGCCAATCAGCAAACTTTTTCGAAAAATGGGCCGGGACCTCACAGTCCCTTCATTTTCGCGTAACGCTTGCTTCGCTTTCTAAGTATAGCCATTAATTCGATTTGATATTGGTTCGCCGCCTAATGAGTGCATCCACACTGATCATGCATGCATAAAAGGAGGAGGAGCAGGCAAAATAAAAGCTGAAAGGGAGAGAGGTTAACCAGATTAAGTGTCCACTAGGCTACTCAAAAGAAGGGATCAATATTTCGGTGCGGTTGTATTGCTCGATCCGTCAGCACTACGTTCGCTATTCTCTGTGGCGGTTTACCACAACGGGATTTAAGCGGATTGGCTGATTAAGTATCGAATATTTAATACTTAATGGGTAATTAACAAGAAATAATCAATTTTTCATTAATAACCTGATATTCTTAGTAAAAAATCATGCACTGTTTTTGTCCCAGGGAGAGTGAGAGAGAAAAAGAAAGATTATTTGTAGGAAGAAAAGTGGAGACGAGGGCGGGAGGAGAGCCTTTCTGGCTTGCTTCTCCACACTGAGTAACGGAATTGAGGAGTTTACAATGAAATGTAAGAAATCGTGGTGCACCATTACTGAAGGATACCGCGAATGTTGAACACGTATGCTACTAATCACACCAAGCCAACAGTCAATGCAACGGACGGTTTGTTCATGTGTGAGTTAATGGTATTTCTTGCGCCAAGCGTCAATATATAAACACAGCGGGCACATACTATGTGTGTGACAAGCAGGTATCTACACAGTCCACAAATGTTCCAGTCGTGCGCCCTGTATACATGGCGTCTTCAACGAGCATACCGGAACACGAACACAGTGACAAACTAGTTGTCACCGTTAACAACTTCATTGATGCCCCGCATAGGTGCGCATCGTTATTCAGAATTCACCATTTCTTTGCCGAAAAAGAAAACTGTGCGACTGCTCGAGCGTCCAAGGTATCGGTCCCCTGAATTTGGCCTTTTTTGATTAAAGGAACGCGTTTCACGCGCCAAGCACTGGCGTCTAGAATTTCTTCTATACTTCGGGCGCAAATTATGTGTAAAACTGCGATTGTTCGCAGGAGAATCGACGTGGTTGCATTCGGTAGAGCGAAAGCTATTTTAAACGTCTCTACCCTATCGCAGTGCAACTCACTGAAGTATGGATTAGGGATTGGATCTTGTAACGTCTCTAAATGAAGTACGCCCCTCCCCTCCCCCCCCTCCACTTTCTTTTTTGCCAGTTAATAGTGCAAGAGCAATGTAGGCAAGCTGAGAAATCAGATTACCAATTAAAATGTGGGCCCGTAGGTCTCAAACCCCGATCTCATTATAAGATGTACACGGCGCAGTGGAAGACTCCGAATTGATGTTGCCCTCCTGGTGTTCTTTACCTTGCACATAAATTTGAATGCACGAGCGTTTTTCCATTTCGCCGCCATCGAAATGCGACCGTCGTGGCCTGAATTGAACCCAACATCTGAATCTCAGCACGATAACTCCGTAACTCTGCCACGCTAATGCGGAGGGCGACAAAAAAAAAATACACCGGCCGATATTGAAGATAAGGCAGTATAACGCTGCGTCTCAAAGCGCTATCTGTCACGAATAAATCAAGGATGCGAGAAGCTGGCGAGTGACGCAAGAGCCAGACGTTTTCAAAGAGCGATTTCGGCGCGAAAGAAGCACGCGTGTGGTTGTGACCTGACGGTTACAGCTTTAGGGGTACGCGAGTGTGTGCACGCAATCGCAGGTTTGTTAAGAGATCCGAGGTTTAGAAGCGTCACTTTGACAACTCTGAGTGTGCAAGGCCATGCGTGATACGGGTGCGCAAAGTCAGTCAGATGTCGCAGTCATTGCTATAGAGGAAGTATGCGTTTACTTATGCACAGCTTGTCACATGCAAGATTTACAACGCTCGTTTGTGCCAATTTTGCAAAATCCCCGTAGGCAGCAAGTCGGACCCCGACCCGCCGTGCGAGAGATTGCGCGCAATATTGCACCAGGTGTCTCCCGCTTAACACAACTGATAAAAAAATTAATATATGCGGTCTTAGGTGCCAAAACCACTTTCTGATTACGAAGTACGCCCTAGTGAGGGACTCCGAAAGTTTCGACCACATGGGGTACTCTGACGTGGACATATATCAAAGTACACGACGGGTGTTTTCGGATTGCGCCGCCATCGAAATGCGGGCGCCGTGGCCGGGATTCGAACCCGCGATCTCGTACTCAGCAGCCCAACACCTTAGCCACTTCACGCAGCTGTAAGTACCCCAGAGTGGTGCGATACCGCCGTGCGATGTTACCGGTGATAAGGACAGCGTATTCGCATTTTTGTCTCGCGACAGTCAGCGTTTTGCGATTCTGTCGTATGAGACGCCGCTCCCCGCTTGTGACCGGAGGTGGTCGCGGAGATTAGGTGGGGTCACGAACTGGTGCTTGAAGAAGTGGCGATCGAAGTACCTGTTAGCTTCCACGTACGCGTAGGGTCGGTGGTAAGGGGAGCTGCACCCACAACATAGTGCCACTAGTCTCCTCTCAAACCATAGAAACGATTTCTTGGATAGTAGGCGCGGTTGCTTCTGCACAAATATTTGAACGAATGTATGGCAAGCAGGATCCGAGGTTGGCTCGCGATAAATGGTACCGGAGGGGACCTCTATTGGAGCCGAATGCTTCAAAACGCTCCCTAGCTGTCATTACACACATTCCGCTTAGTTTTCCTGGCGCTTCGCCTAAGATTTCCCTAATATATTAAGAAGACGTCGCGCAACAACAATACGTTGGACACAGTGAGAAAGAACTTCGTAAGCGGCGTGTGTCTTTTATTTGGTTATCGCGAACACAACGGCTGTAAGTGTTTGTTCATGTTAAAAGGTTCTAAATTATAAGAAGTGAGTGTTTATTTGTTGTACCCGTTGGTTCCAGTCCCACTTCGCAGTGACGAATTCCACTCCTTGCCAGCTGTCAATATTCCGCATTTGACGAAGAGAGTCTTCAAAAAATGACGAAGAAGTGAACAAAGAGGCGGGTGGTGTCTTCATAGTCACAACCTTGCCTACATTAAAATTTCTTTCTGGGCGAGTTGGTGCATACTTGACATAAAAACGTTTACAGCGCAAACACATGCAACCACAAAGTGTGTCCTGTCCCTTACTTTGTGGTTGCATGTGTTTGCGCTGTAAACGTTTTTATGTCAACCTTGCCTACCTTCAGGGCCATCTGCTGATCTACACCGTAGCCAAATATGCATCACCAGCTGTCTGAAAACTGTACGCTTCCAAAGTGAATATCTTTGTTCACTTGTATCAAAAAATTTCAGTTGGCACGCTGCTTTAGGAAGAACATGGCAGACGGCGTCGCTGCAGAGATTATCGCCACCTAGGCCTTTTTTTTAAACGTCTGCGTGCTTTACAGGTGAAATTGTGCCCGTTATCTACGCAAGGCATGAAAAAATACAAAACTAGGTGGAATGAACTGGCCACTGCAGAAGGCGAAAGTTCACCGCCTGTTCATCTGACGGCTTAGTAGAACGACCCGAAACGTTGACTTGTTGTCTGATGAGTCGATAGATTCTTACATAAAATAAAGATCAACTGAGCGACTCACTGACCGACTAATGATTGATGAATGAAGCGGTGATTACCACCTACAGGAACATTGTGAGCCAAAAAATTAATTCGATAGAAGGCGAGCGAACGAATGAACCTTTATCGATTAAAATTCAAATTCAGGAGATTGAGGATGTCCCGCTGAGCACCTTTTTCTCGAGTACCATAGTGAGCCTACGATACCGGACTCGTTGAGTAGACAAGCTCATAGCGGCCTGAACTAAAATATTTACGTGAAGACAGGATGACGCAACGAGCTATGGAAAGAAGAATGATAGGTGCAACGTTAAGGGATAAGAAAAGAGCAGATTGGGCGAGGGAACAAACGCGAGTTAATGACACCTTAGTCGAAATAAAAAAAAAGGAAATGGGCATGGGCAGGACATGTAATGAGGAGGTAGGATAACCGATGGACATTAAGGGTTACGCACTGGATTCCAAGGGAAGGGAAGCGTAGCAGGGGACGGCAGAAAGTTAGTTGGGCGGATGAGATTAAAAAGTTTGCTAGGACAACATGGCCACAATTAGTACATGGCCGGGGTAGTTGGAGAAAAATGGGAGAGGCCCTTGCCCTGCCGTGGGCGTAACCAGGCTGACGATGACGATGATGATGAAGTCACCTTGCTCCAACATTTTCTAAGTTGCAAGACACTGAAGGTGATCTTTGTTATCACTCGTTGCAAAAACCCACGTGGATTCATTTGTGTCGTGGGACATATACTTTTGCAATAATATGGGCCAGTGTTTAACGCAGTGCAGTATCTCAACGCGCTAGCTGTCTCGAGGTAATTAGGACGGGAGAAGGTGGCACGTCACATACAAGCCAGATGTTTCAAAGAGCGGCTTTGGCGCGAAAGAAGCATGCGTCTGGTCGTTACCTCACTGTTACAGCATTGGACGGCCCGAAGTGCATGCGCAAGCTCGATATCGACGAAATCGCAGGTTCGCAAGAGACACGAGGTATAAAAACGTAACATTGATAACATTGGTTGTTCAAGGTCATCCGTCACGTGCGCGCCAGAAGTTGTCGAAATGTCACAAGCACCTTATAGTTTTGCCGTCGCATAGTTAGCGGTGCTAGGTCAGGTCTAGCTTTAAAACGCTCGTGCCATGTCTCCCAAATCGTCGCTTGCGCCAATTCAGGCCCCGCCATGGTTTACGAGGGATGGCACGCAAAATCTTACCACGTGTCTGGCGCTTAACGAAGCGGTAAAATCCCGACAAGTAGTGCGGTACCACCGTGGCAATAATACGTGTGATAAGGACCGCTTCTTCGCATTTTTTTCATGCGACAGCTAGCATTTTGCGATGCTGTCGTTTGAGACACTGTTCGCGTGCTGAGCCGAGGTGGTCGTGGAGTCTGCACAGAGTTATTAACAGGGTACCAGATGAAGTGGCGCTCAAAGCACCGGTTGTCTCCCACGTGCGTGTACGCTTGGCGGTAAGGCGGGTGTCATTACGAACGGACAGTGCGTACACGTTGCCACAAATGATCTCTCAAAGCGTACAAAATGCATTGTTCGATAACAGCCAGGGTAGGTTGCCCAAAATTAATTTTACGTATTCATAGAGGCGTGTACAACGCGGCACATTGCCACAACTCACATCGCAAAGCATACAAAATGTTTTGTTTGATAACAACCGCGGTTGGTTGTTGAAAATGAGTTGTACGTACTCATAGAGGCGTGTACACTGCGACACATTGCCACAAATCCCCTCTGGAAGCATACAAAATGCTTTATCTGATAACAACCATGGTTATGGTCGTTCAAAAATAACCTTATGTACTCATAGAGGTGTGTACAGTGTGACACATGTCCTCAACTCTCCTCTCAAAGCACACAAAATGCTTTGTTCGACAACAACCGGTGTTGGTTGCTGAAAGATAATTTTACGCACTCACAGAGGCGTGTACAGTGCGGCAAATATCCACAAATCCCCTCTCGAAGCATACAAAATGCATTACTTGTAGCCACTGGGGTCGGTTGTTCAAAAAAAACTGGCTGTGGCTTAGCTAAGGTTAAGCCCAGGATGCGAAGCATACTAGCCTTTATATAAACGCGACAGCGTTAAGGAGCTCGTGTCGCAGAAAAGCCGGTGTCCTCGGCGTCGGCTCAGGCGTGCGGCACTTGCTCAGGCGCACATTTCGTTGTCGCGCCGAACGCTGCGTTGCTCGACGCTCACCGCGTCCGATGCGCGGCGCGTAGTCGCTGCGCCGTAGCAAAGCCACCTAGAAACAGTCTCTGTAGCACGCCGCAACCTTCGCTTCTCATTCCAACGAGCAGCTCTGTCTCCAGGAGGTATCTCACCTGGTGAGTGTCTAGCAGAGGCAAGCGCAGCTGCCACCGCGACCCCGCGAGCGATGGCGCGAGTTGGAGCCCCGTTTCTCCTTTGTCGTGACGTCGCGGTGTCACGTGGTATTGAAGGCGACACCGCCGCGCCTGAGCAGCTGGGTTGAGCTCTAGTAATATGCTTCGCATAAAAATGATTTTACGTACTCGTAGAAGAATGTACGGTGTGACACATTGCTACGAATCACCTCTCGAAGCATACAAAATGTTTTCTTCGATAACAACTGGGGTTGGGTGTTCCAAAGTAATATTACATATTCATACAGGCATGTACAGGGCTACACGTTGTCACAAATCGCTTCTCGAAGCACACAAAATGTTTTCTTCGATAAAAATCGAGATTGGTCGTTCTTAAATAATTTTGGGTACTCATTAATGCATGTACAGTATTTGCTTCATGGTTGCAAGAAATCGCTTGCGAAGAGGATGCTGCACTGGAGCCAGCTACATCAAAGAACTCTATAGCTGTCATTATGCGCATTCCGCCTAGCTTACCTGGCGTTTTGCCTAAATATTCATTAATTTATGAAAACGTATTCCTGCCACTTTTATACGAAGGACGCCGAGATGAAGGCCTTCGTAGGTTGCGCATGTTTTTTATTTGAATATCTTCTGTTCTGTCGTTGCGTTTATATTTTTTCAAAAGTGTAGGTTATAAGTTGAAAGCGTTAAATTGAGCTACACATCTGTGTAAAAATTTCAGTAAGTGTAATTTGTTCATCCTTTAGTTTGTTTTTTCTTTGCTTTTCGTTCACCTTTTTAATAATGTGCTTGGGTTTTTTGTTTTTTGCTTGTTGCTATCCCTTCACGGTTTTGTCAACTAATAAACAAAAGCCGATAGATGCAAGTGACTTTGTAGATATGTTTTTCTTCGGGCTGACTTTGATGCAAAACCAACTGGCCCGAAGTATCACCTCAATAAGATACCGTGCACAGGCCATGGCACCCCGCAAGAGTCCGTTCTGTCCCCCTTTCTATTTAATATCACCTTAATCACCCTGGCCCGACAATTGGCAATCATACCCCATCTCAAACACACCCTCTATGCCGACGACATCACGCTGTGGACTACCCACGGCAGTGAGGGTGACATAGAGGACACTCTCCAGTCTGCAGCCACCTAGACCCAAAATTATGCTGCCAGTATCGGTCTTTCTTGCTCCCCAGAAAAATCCGAACTACTACTCATCAGACCTCGTAATCGCTGCTCCCCATGCTCACCCATCACGATCGATCTGGACGGACGCCCAGTGCCGGAGGTTGAAACCCTCCGCATACTGGAACTCCATATCCAGTGTGATGGTAAAACACCACCACCCTGAAAAAACTCAAGCATGTTGCAGGTGCGATTTCACACCTCATTCGCCGGGTTCCAGCCCACCACAGAGGCATGAAGGAGCGCGACCTATGTCGCCTCATCCATGCCTTCGTCCACAGCCGTGTGCTTTACACAATGCCATATTTACACTTATCCCGACACGATACTAATGCCCTAGATGCCTTAATACGCGAGGCGTACAAAGTAGCACTAAAACTACCCCTTAGCACACCCACAGACCGACTACTCGTTCTGGGCCTCCACAACACTATCCGGAGGAGGAAACTATACTTGTAGAAGCCCACCGACAGGCGCAATGCATTCGCCCGACACAGACATCCACTGGGCGGCACATCCTGGACGCCCTCGGGTTCCGGATACCGGCCAACGATCTTACACTACTCGCCACCCCACGCCACATCCACCGTGAGCTGCTTATTAAGCCGCCCCCGAGGAACATGCACCCACAACATCACGAGGCGAGCCGCCGAGCTCGAGCTAAGGCGCTCCATCGCTATGACGGCCCCGAACCAGACGCCGTATGGGTGGGCGCCGCATACATGGGAGAGCAAGTGGTTGCCGCCGTGGTGCAATCCTCCCTCTCTCCACTCATCATACTACCCCTCCCCCCCACACTTGCCCAGAAGCTGCAGAGGAAGCTGCGATTGCCATTGCCATCACTCATACGGAAGCCCGGTACATAACAGATTCAAAAACAGCTATACTAAATTTTGCACGAGGCCGAGTCCATGTTCTTGCTTTTTGTATACTGGACTCACCCGTTGCACCTCCACCCCGCCATGTGGAGCTGATATGGGTGCCTGCGCACTCTGAGAATCCCGGAAACAAGGCTGCCAACCTTTTAGCCCGAGGTTCTATTAACCGGGCTCAGGTGGCCTCCGATCCGGGATTCACGAAGGAGCGCATGCACTCCTTCAGCGATCTGACGCAGGCTTATAGAGCCGCAAGACAGATCAACCCCCCCCCCCCCCCCACCTCACCCATCCCTAGACAACAGACATGCGACACTTTGGAGGTGACTCCAGACCCACGCACTCCCCTCCCCTGTCACCCTATCCCATTACCATCCCTCTTTCCCCACCCCGGCCTGCTCTCTCTGTACCGAACTGTTCGCATCCGCCATCCACATCCTCTAGCTTTGCCCGGCGGACCCTCCCCCGGGGAGCCTGGAGCAACTGACATCGTGGAAGGACTAGGAGACCATGCTCCGCTCAGAGGACCCGGCAACGTAGACCATCGCGACCAGCTGGGCTGCCATTGTTATGGACCTACGGAACATAAACACTTGAGTGGAGTACGGTCGTGCGGAGGCCCAGGGCCCTGCGTGCCCCGAACACCTTCGTTTGATTAACGTTTTTAACAACAACAACAACAACACAGGCCACGGCATCGCACACAAGACAATGCCACAAGAGTTTTTACTTGAGGACTGGAGTGGCCGCTCCTCGCAGTTTCTTACCAGCACAGGTCATGAAAAAGTTTGCCTACGCTTCTGCTCTGAAAGCGGGCAGCGACAGCAGAAATCTGCTCACAGCAGACTTCCTTTTGGTCAGTTATTGCAAATGCTAGGCTAAATGGAAAACAAAAGCTGCCCGTTTCTTGATAAAATGTTAGCTTTGGCCAGTGCCGTACTATTTTTTGAGTGGGGGCATGCCCTAAACTAAACAACGCTCTCTCTCTCTCTCTCTTATATATATATATATATATATATATATATATATATATATATATATATATATATATATATATATATATTATGGGTATAGCAGTAACAAAGATAAGTACGCCATAAAGTGGACGGTAAACGGCGCTGTGGTAGCAGACTTGGTAAAAGCAATGCACGCATAATGCGATGATGTGAGTTCGCAATCCACTTTCGATTAATGGTTTCTTCATCCACTTCATTACCATTTATTTATCGTTTCTTTAATTCAATTAGCAAGTGCAAGTAATTTACCCCATGTTCCCCTTGGCGTCTTTGTTGGCTTTTCACAGGTGTGGCCCACGGTCCGAGTTTCCTTCACTCAGACAACGGTCTCACTTCCAGTCGGTTTAGCGTTGTCCTGAAAGAGAGGCGTCGTACGTCGTAGCGAGGACAGGGGCACAATTTGGTGTTCTATGCTTCCCTCGCACCTACAGGAGTCATAAATTGCAATCTGAGACATTCCCATACGACAGGAGTAAGCGTTCCTGAACGCCACTTCCAGCCACATGCGGCGCAGCAAGACTGTAGCCGTAGCAAGGGATCCATGCTTATGCCATCGGTAATTCAAGGCACTTGAACTTCATATAAATCTTGCCTCTTTTGTGACGAGGCGAATTTACCCGACAGCACGGTCGTCGCCAAAGGTATTGGGCGCGTATGGATGACTTCGTGGGCAGACCAGATTTAGACCAGAACAGATTCGTTGCTGACGATGCCGCAGTGAGCAGGAATCCACTGAAAGGTTACGTTATGCCCTAGCTGTTTCCAGAGCATGGTGGAAGACTTCTCCGATGTCAGGTATTGTCTGCTCGGACGTTCAGCTTATTATAACATGACTAACAAAAATTGCGGCCTGGTTTAATTTTTTCTCGTTCACTGCATAGCGAGGCCTCGAATCCAGTAGCAATAATGCCTTCAGGTAGCATGTGTGGGTTTATTAACTAGATGCCTTCACCCAAATGTTCAGGTACACGTGACGCTTGCAACAAAAAAAAAGGTGCTCCACATCCGCCGTCAAGGCCATGATGTGTGGCGCTGGCTAACACTTTCAGGTTTAGTTCCAGTAGGTAACATACACAAAAACCAAAAAATTCACACGATAACGGTGCCGAGGTAGCTTTACTGGAATGAGCATCGCACTCGTAATGAGAAGACGTCGACCAGCTGTTCTTTTCATTCACTTTCATCTTCAATTGATTAACAATTTTTTTTTATTTCAGTTATCAAGTGCATGTGATATCACCGGCTCTCCTTGGTGTCGTTCTTTGTCGGCTTCTTCGTGCTAATTAGATATCTGTTTCCATTCCTCGTGCTCACAATACCCAACTCTTTAAGCAGTTCACTTAAGGCAAAAGAATTTTGCCATCTGGCACAGGCGGTCTTTTTTTTTTAAATTCTGAAAAATTGAATAATGGTCGCTCCCCACTTATATTCAATAGACCGGGTATTTGCTAAACCATCAAACACATGCCGTAAAGTATGGGTTAATTGGGGGGGACTGATTATAATTATTTTATATTCCTCGCTCTTAGACTAGTCACAGCAAGCTGACTGTGTTTTGAAATGTAATTTTGCGATCCCCAAGAATTGGGCATGACGCACGAAGCGCAACGTGAAATATGTTGTGGCGGAACTGTCCAGGGCCAGCCTTCTCCGCAACGCCAACTTGCATGGCGCACCCCTTAAGTCATCTGCTACACGTCTTCTGGGCGAGGCACGAACGACAATGCTCACTGCCAAAATAGGGTATACGTAATAAATAAAGGCATCGCTTACGTGCCAATGCATTCACAAAGAAAGGTTGGTCTCAGCTGTCGACTTGGTGGATATTCCAGCGTGGAGCAAAAAGCGCCCTCTTCCAAAACTTGGCAGAAACGCGGCAACTACGCATACTTTGCCCCTCCACTTCTGAAAGTGGGGGAGACGGTTAGGCAAGTGCTTCCTTTCCCTCCCCGCTTCCCCCGGCAGATACGCCTATCTCACCATTAGCATTACTGACGAGCAGCTGTGTGCAGACCACACCGTGTTGCACGCAATCGTCTCGAACCGTTAGCGTCAAGCTAAACCTGTCCAACCTTTCCCATGGGCGCTGACAATCGCCGATAGTTTTGAAGGGAAACCAGTGAAACCTCCACTACGCCATATTTCTCAAAGTCATTCATCGCGTCGCAATGGCCTTGAGCCGCCGGAGCCTAATTGTGGAATATGTGACGTCACAGCGCGTGATCTGCTGCGGAGGAGCGTCTTAGCTGCGCTCTCACGGAGCCTCGCTGTAGCGGTACCTGGTGACTAGGTGAGAGTTAATTAGGTGCTAAATATACTCCGACGTAGCGTGAGCGCACGCACACTTTACGTCACGTTGGCAAGAACAACATCGTCCATAGTTGGAACGATCGTTCGACGCGCTGGCGCACCTAACCTAACCGGACGCTGTCAAGGCACCCCGACGCGCCCCGCATCGAGCGACGCTCCTGCGCTCGCCGATGACGTTCGACTAGAAACGCGCCTTTATCGCTCAGTCTCGCCATGGATAGCCCGCGGACTGGGCCGTCTGTCTGTGCGGTTCAGCACAAGCGACAGACTGAATCCATTGATCGAGTAGATAAAGCTAGACGGCAGGATGCGAAATCTAGAGCAAAATCAAAGTTGCTTGCTGAAACACCGCAGCAAAGGCCGGCCAGAGCAGCATGCTATAAAGAAGCTTCCCAAACGCGGAAGCGTGCCAAGATCGAAGCTGCTGCAACCATCGCCGTCGTTCTGCACCACGAACAACAATGAGTGGGAGAGAAGCCGTGGACGCAAGCGACGGCACCCACAAAGAACGTTTGAGGAACCACACACTTCGGCTGGCGAGAACCTCGACTGCGACGACCAGCTTTCATCGTAACTTAAGACACAACCCGTTCGGCAGTGTGTGCAACGTCTGTGACAGACAGTGCCCTAAATATAACGAAATACTCTGTGCATATTCTTTGGAAAAGCATGTAAAACAGACCTATCGCTTGTGATAACTAGGCTTACAAGAATTAAACCCCAGCTAAGATTTTTTTCTGTCCGTCTCGTCTTATCTCACGAGACGCTGGTTTCGCCACTGCCCTCCTTCTCGGGCCCGTCTTGCTGTAAACATGCCTAGATTATACCAGAGGGCAGGCAGTTCCCGCTGCACCACAGTGGCTGTCTCGCGTGCCGCATCGTGTCGCGTGTTAGGTTTACATCTGATATAGCAAACGCAATTATTGAGCTCTCTGATAATGGGCTTGTCACTGTATTGTAGGGGGAGAGGGGTAGTGCAATAGCGCGACAGACGTGTAAGCGTGCCTCACCCAATTTGTAGACATCCGTCTGTCGAAAAACACTGGATTAGGTATTACATTTTTGGCCTGTAATTATCAAAACACGACCCGATGATAAGAGGTAGACGCCGAAGTAGAACACTCCGAATTAATTTTGACCTGCGGGCGTTCTTTACCGTGCACCTTAATCCAATTGCACGAGTACTTTAACACTTCGCCGCGATCTGAATGCGACCGCCATGGCCTGAAATAAACCTGTGACCTGAACCTCAACACCGCAACGTCATAGTTCTGCTACGCTACTGGGATGAGCGGGAAAAATTTTACGATCGCTTAAGCATTCTTCCACTTCATTTCAATACCGAAACATTGTGACTTCTCTAAATAACTGGTTACCTCCATGGTACGCGACGTCCTAGATTGCTACGTGTCCTTCGAATTTATAGTCTAATCCACCTTAAGTCACCTTGATCTGATTTGCACACACGTTAAACCGCCTTAATCTGCTCTAATTCATCGTAAGTCAACTCGCTCTAATTTGTATCCAACTTAATCGACCTTAAGCGTACTTTCTCTCAAATTTTTGCCAACCTTAATCCACCGTAGTACACCTAAATCCACTTTAATTCACCTTAGCCACCTGAATTCTTGACACTCCACTTTACTTCACCGTACTCTGACTTGTTCTAACTTACAAGACGCTCGTGATTATTTTTATTGCTATTCGTTGCGGAAAAAGCTCGCTTTGCTGCCTGATGGGACATATGATGCTTTTGCGTTAATATGGGGCCATATTGAAGACACCGCAGTATAACGCCGGGTCTCAAAGCGCTTGCAGTCACAAAGAAATTAGGTAATGGTTGATGTGTAGGAATTGTTCGAAATAGGTTGATACATCAGGCTCTGGTAATATAATACCCATGTCTTACGTACGTTACGTATGTAATTAGGTAATAGATGTAGCACTGGGCGTACGTCACTTTGTGACAGGAATTGCAAATTTGTACAGAATCGAGGTATAAAAACGTCGCATCGATAATTCTGGGTGCGTAAGGTCACAAGTGGCGTCCGTGCGCGCAGTTGTCGAGATGTCAAAATCATCGCATTATAAGCATTTTGTCGCATAGTTAGCAGCGCTAACTTCTGGCCTAGTTTTAAAGCGTTCGTTCTGGCCATGTCTCCCAAATCGTCGTACGCAGCAACTCGGACCCCGACACGCCGTACGAGGGATCGCACGCAAATTCGCATCACGTGTCTCTCTTTTAACACACCGGCGGAAACCGCACAATTGCGCGGTAACACCGGGTGAGGACACCCGTGGTAAGGATTGCGCCTGCGCATTTTTCTCACGCGACAGCTAGCGTTTCGCGACGCTGTCGTTTGAGACTCTAACCCGCCGGTGACCATAGGTGGTCCCGGAGGGTGCACGAGGTTACGAACTGGTCCTTGAGGAAGTGGCGCTCGAAGTAACGGTTGGATCCCGCATACGTGAAGGCTCGGCGGTAAGGCGAGCGCCACCCACAACGCCTAGTGCAACGCAGTGGCACAAATCGCTTCCCCAAGCATACAAATTCTTTCTTCGTTTGTAATAGGGATTTTCCTCTTCGACAATAATATATTCATGGAAAGCAGGAACCGGTATATCACGTAACCTCAAGCTTTCTACCCGGCGCAGATGAACTACAATAGAGCCGCATGCTTCAAAGAACTCCTTAGTTGTCATTATACACATTACGCTTAGCTGTCCAAGTGTGGCACCTAAAATGTCGTCATATGTGTCAACAACACTTCAGTCTACGTATCCATGAAGGAAGTTCTGATGAAGAACTTCGTATGGGGCGCATGCCTTTTGTATCGCTGTCTTGAAGGCTCTCAGCACAATTGTTCGTTTCGGTTTCACATTATTTGCTTTCATTTCTTCATTTTCTTCATTTCATTTCATCTCCTTCACTAGGCGCCGAGCAAACGCCGATGGTTTTCCGTACGTCTCGTCTAATGTCACGAGGCGCCGTTAGCGTCACTGTAAGCGTTCCTGGTCGCGCCTGCATTGCTATATACACGCGTAGATTCTGTCAGGCGGGTGGCAGCTCCCTCTGTGCAGCATCAGCCGTCTCGCGTGCCACATCGTGCCTTGTCGCGTACGCGTATAGCTGTGACTCCGTGATGGCAGCTCGAGCGCAACGCTAGAACTTGCTATCGCTTTCAATGTATCCCCTCAGGTTGAAACGGCCAGTTTCCGTTTGTTTGTGGACGAAGCAGATCCGCAACAGGTGCCAATATTTTCAATTTCACTTCAATCACTCAGGCAAGCAAGAGAGAACACCGTTACGCATAGGACCTACATCATGAAGGGTATTGTTTATTTCTTTAAACAAATTGGTGCATTTGGATAACTTTCAAAGCCCATGCAGCTTGTCGGCTTTTACACTTCACACAGAGTGAACGCTGCGGAAATAATGGAAAGGCATATAACAGCCTTTCTCACCTTACGTATCGATAAACGCAAGCGCCATTACAGAACGTTATGGTTTCCCGTCCCTTCCATACCTTTAGTACAATTTGAGGGACCACATAACGTAAGGAAGGTGCTACAAAAGAGTGCGCGTCAAGTGCTTCGCGCCATACATATTGACACATGTACTTATGTTTATCGGGCGACAAGTTTTGCCTAACAAATGTTATCGCACGGCGCGGGACGCGCCTGCATGTATCCGAAGTTTCTGGAAGGTTATCGATGCTTCTGTCCGTTGTCTGTTGTCGCCGAACCTTGTGTTATCTGATTTCATCGCGTAACGCGAATGGTGTAGAACATTTTAGAAGGCATGCGGGTCCCAACGTTTAGTCTGGAACATTCGATGATTGCTGTATAAAAGCCGACGCGCTTGACCCGCTGATCAGATTTTCGACGATCGCCGAGCGTGTTCGCCGCTATCGTTGCGCTATAAGTGTAGGCTGTTTTGTGGGCACAGGTTCGCCCAATAAAACTTAGTTTTCTTGTTCACAGTATTGCTACTGTCTTATTCAGCGTCACCACCACGTGACAATATGCAAACCAAGACAACCTACTAGAGAGCATCATGTCGTTTCCATGTCGACGCGTCTTGTTGGCCCTATGGACGCCAGAATCGCCGAACGACATCAGAAGCTGGACGCGCTAAGCGTTGATATCTAAAAATTGAGGTGAGCACAGAAGAAGCGTGAACTCATTTCAACAGCTACTGGCAATCTTCGATAACGAGCGTATACTAAAATAGGTGACTTCAACATCGCCGCAATGATGGAGTAATTTACCGGAAGTTCGTGGGTGCCCTGTGCGTGTGTGCGTTTTTCTTCTTTGTCCTCCGTCGTTTTAGCGCCTTCGCTTCAGATCATGCTTAACCAACACGCCCAACTATCCATCCCAACCAATATACGTGTCGCACAATAAAGCACCCCCCTTCCCTAACAAACAAAAATGACGAGCGTTCAATAAATCTTCGTGACACTTCTAGTAAGCCAGAAACATTACACATTGGCAACATTTTCCATTCATGCTGCACCACTTCCTTGTAAATGCAGAGGGCTCTTGAAAAATTTAGGAAACGTTGTTGATAAATGTCTCTTTATATTCTGTTCTTGTTCAACCATGTACCCACCCCCTCTGTAACGCCCCAGTAGTCCTGAGGGTAAATAAATAAAAAAATAAAAAAATAATAAATAAATAAGAGCAGTGGAACACTTTGTAACGCTTGCCTAAGATTATCGTGAACATGTCTTTTCTTAAATGTAATTTTTTTCCAATAGCTGTATTTGATCAGCATGCATTTATAAACGTACGCAAACCTGATCTGGCGTCCCCCTGTGTTCGCAAAATGTGTTATTGTAATCGCACAGTTCTAGTCGTGCTTACGCCATGGCTACGATACAAGCGTTATGCCACTCGTAATACACTCTGATAATGCGCCAGTCCACATGCATACCTAATATATTGCAAAAAAGGCGCATTAACCCACCTACTTGGGACGTTGTCTGCACATTACACATACCGTGCCCTTAAGGTTTCCAATTTATATCAACATGATGCCTTCTTTTGTACAAAAAAGACAGCGGAGAAACAAGCTGTGAGCTACGAATTACCAACGAAACTATGGGAAAACGAGGGTGAGGTAATCAGTTACAACGTCGCATTTAAAACGAGTACGTGGAAGTTTCGCAGCGCCATTCCAAAAGTAAATTATCCACAATTTCATGCAATTTGGAGTTCGTGCCTCCTGCAGTTCTTTTTATTTAGGTCAGATAAAAATTTTGGATAACAGCAGCATCACACGTTGTAATAACTGAATAGGTAACTTTCCACAAGGTCTGCATTGAACCCGCACAGATTAAAGACTTACCGCTCGTCACTCAAACCACGTTTCCTTCAATCTTAAGCAAATGTACACCCTTTGGGGTGTATATTTGCCCCAAAACAATAATCGTCATGCTGATATAATCGAACGCTGAACTCGAACGCTGATAACGAGCATGCAGTTCATGAATTGGAAGTACCGGGCTGGCCACGTTAAGGAAAAGAAATGCGGACAAGAGAGATGATGATTATTGTTGTATGGCAAACGGGTGTAATTTTGCTTATGAGTGTACTTAACGAACTATAAATACCGTGCGTCGCACCATTTACCGAGGAAACTTGGAAAAGCAGCCAAATTATTTGTATAACGCGAAAAAGATGGGAGGAAGCAGATATTCAGTAAATATTTTCGAAGCAGACAAGTTACTTCTAGAGTTCAATGTTTTGGTACATATAGCACTAAGAAAATAGCCCCCCCCCCCCCCTGCCTCAAAATAATGAATCTGTCTCGTTTAATTTTTTTTTATTTTCTTTCTGCTGGGGAACTTGTGCTAGTCTAAATCTAGCGTTGAAAAAGTCAATAATAAAGTCAAAAATGTTAATATCAATAGGCAGCTTCAGAAGGGACACATACGAATAGAAACAAATGCAAAACACCATTGCAATGGTATTGTGATGGCTCTGCACACTCTACAGTGTTGTGTTCTTCTCAACGCACGAAGCACAAAACAAAGACACGACACCAAAATGCTGAAAGGCAGCACAGGACAACCGCTGCCACAATGATTTTTCAACAACTGACCCAACTGTCGACATTCCTGAAGGTCATTGTCACCAACATAGGGAGGACGAGTACTGAATAATGGAAGAAATTGGACAGCCTCTATGCACAAAACAAAAACACGACACAAAAATGCAGAAAGACCACACAGGACAACACCGTTAGTCCCGGCTAACGTTAGCCAAGCTGTTCACGAAAAAAAAAAGAATAATTTAAAAACACGGTGCAACATACAATTATAATATGTACAGTGCTCGGGAGTCAGTTCTGAAGACCTTACATCGTAGGTACTAAGATCGTGTTATATCGTGATTGCCGTTTTATAGTTTATTAACGAAGCTTCCCCTGAAGTCTAAATATTTTAAGGCAGTTTTCCTAGTCTCTAAAGCCACTCGAGTTCACGCTGCTCCTCTGGCGGCCATTTTTCCAAGAAATTATGCCTTCCACCCACTCAAAAATCGACAGCAAAAATCGACTGTCGCGGACATCATCAGTCCCTTTCCACATAAGTGTGAGGCTCGGAGCAGGAGCTATGGCGCTTGAAAGTAACCGGTGGCTCGACGAACCAACCGACTGAGCTAGCTTTCCGGGCAGCATTGAAGGGTCACAAGTTCGAATCACATATTATGTTTCTTTTTTTTTCTTTTTTTTAATGTCTTTTCCTTGATTTTATCACTTTACGGAAACCCTCCTAAAAAAATTATATATCCTCAATTATGTGTGGCCACACATGTGCAGGTCATGAATACCAGGTTCTCTAGCCGAGTGCCATCCATGCGGTATAACCGAGCTAAGATTAGTCCACCTTGACTGATCAAATAGGGCACCACTGTAGGTTAAATGAGGCGTACAACTCCTGCGGGACCCGCCGTGGTTGCCCAGTGGTTATGGTGTTAGACTGCTGAGCACGAGGTCACGGGATCGGACCCCGGTCACGGCAGCCGCATTTAAATGGGGGCGAAATGCGAAAACACCCGTGTACTTAGAATTAGGTGCACGTTAAAGAACCCCAGGTGGTCGAAATTTTCGGAGTCCTCCACTACGGCGTGCATAATGAGAAAGTGGTTTTGTCACGTAAAACCCCATAATTTAATTAATTTACCTCCTGCAGGGACGGTAGAGTATCCGTCTCCAGTGCAAAAGGAGCGTGATTCAAATCCCGGTGCCACGCAATTCTCCACCGGAAAATAAAAAAAAAAACCGTGTGTTGAGAAAATTGTACAAACAGGCCTGGAGTGCGGCCTGATCCCGGCGACCAGAACCGGTAACGCACTCTCTCACCAGAGCAGGAATGCCACCCTGGTGCAGTACTTGGCCACAACTTCCCATATGAATACAACAATCAAACCCCGGCCCTCAGTCCCCAGCAGCCGCGAAGCAACTGACCACGGCGGCGGTCAGATCTGTGACGCTGCAGAGGGTGCTAAGAATACCTGGCTCCGGACAGGCCGCCATTGTAATCTGAACCTGGCGACGTTTAACGTTAGAACGCTATCTAGTGAGGCGAGTCTAGCAGTGTTATTGGAGGAATTAGAGGGTAGTAAATGGGATATAATAGGGCTCAGTGAGGTTAGGAGGACAAAAGAAGCATATACAGTGCTAAAAAGCGGGAATGTACTGCGTGACCGGGGCTTAGCGGAGAGACGAGAACTAGGAGTCGGATTTCTGATTAATAAGGAAATAGCTGGTAACATACAGGAATTCTATAGCATTAACGAGAGGGTGGCAGGTCTTGTTGTGAAACTTAACAAGAGGTACAAATTGAAGGTGGTGCAAGTCTATGCCCCTACATGCAGTCATGATGAACAGGAAATCGAAAGCTTTTATGAAGACGTAGAATCGGCGATGGGTAAAGTCAAAACAAAATATACTATACTGATGGGTGACTTAAATGCCAGGGTAGGCAAGAAGCAGGCTGGAGACAAGCCAGTGGGGGAGTATGGCATAGGCTCTAGGAATAGCAGAGGAGAATTATTAGTAGAGTTTGCAGAACAGAATAATATGCGGATGATGAATACCTCTTTCCGCAAGCGGGTTAGCAGAAAGTGGACGTGGAGGAGCCCGAATGGTGAGACTAGAAATGAAATCGACTTCATACTCTGCGCGAACCCTGGCATCATACAAGATGCAGAAGTGCTCGGCAAGGTACGCTACAGTGACCATAGGATGGTAAGAACTAGAATTAGACTAGACTTGAGGAGGGAACGGAAGAAACTGGTACACAAGAAGCCAATCAATGAGTTAGCGGTAAGAGGGAAAATAGAGGAATTCCAGATCAAGCTACAGAACAGGTACACGGCTTTAACTCAGGAAGAGGACCTTAGTGTTGAAGCAATGAACGACAATCTCATGGGCATCATTAAGGAGTGCGCAATAGAAGTCGGTGGTAACGCCGTTAGACAGGAAACCAGTAGGCTATCGCAGGAGACGAAAGATCTGATCAAGACACGCCAATGTATGAAAGCCTCTAACTCTACAGCTAGAATAGAACTGGCAGAACTTTCTAAGTTAATCAACAAGCGTAAGACAGCGGACATCAGGAACTATAATATGGATAGAATTGAACAGGCTCTCAGGAATGGAGGAAGCCTAAAAACAGTGAAGAAGAAACTAGGAATAGGCAAGAATCAGATGTGTGCGTTAGGAGACAAAGCCGGCAATATCGTTACTAATATGGATGAGATAGTTCAAGTGGCTGAGGAGTTCTATAGAGATTTATACAGTACCAGTGGCACCCACGACGAGAGTGGAAGAGAGAATAGCCTAGAGGAATTCGAAATCCCACAGGTAACGCCAGAAGAAGTAAAGAAAGCCTTAGGAGCTATGCAGAGGGGGAGGCAGCTGGGGAGGATCAGGTAACAGCAGATTTGTTGAAGGATGGTGGTGAGATTGTTCTAGAGAAACTGGCCACCCTGTATACGCAATGCCTCATAACCTCGAGCGTACCGGAATCTTGGAAGAACGCTAACATAATCCTAATCCATAAGAAAGGGGACGCCAAAGACTTGAAAAATTATAGACCGATCAGCTTACTGTCCGTTGCCTACAAAGTATTTACTAAGGTAATCGCAAATAGAATCAGGAACACCTTAGACTTCTGTCAACCAAAGGACCAGGCAGAATTCCGTAAAGGCTACTCAACAATAGACCATATTCACACTATCAATCAAGTGATAGAGAAATGTGCAGAATATAACCAACACTTATATATAGCTTTCATTGATTACGAGAAAGCGTTTGATTCAGTCGAAACCTCAGCTGTCATGGAGGCATTACAGAATCACGGTGTAGATGAGCGATATGTAAAAATACTGGAAGATATCTATAGCGGCTCCACAGCCACCGTAGTCCTCCACAAAGAAAGCAAGAAAATCCCTTTAAAGAGAGGCGCCAGACAAAGAGATACGATATCTCCAATGCTATTCACCGCATGTTTACAGGAGGTATTCAGAGGCCTGGAGTGGGAAGAATTGGGGATAAAAGTTGATGGAGCATACCTTAGCAACTTGCGATTCGCTGATGATATTGCCTTGCTTAGTAACTCAGGAGACCAATTGCAATGCATGCTCACTGACCTGGAGAGGCAAAGCAGAAGGGTGGGTCTGAAAATTATTCTGCAGAAAACTAAAGTATTGTTTAACAGTCGCGGAAGAGAACAGCAATTTACGATAGGTAGCGAAGCACTGGAAGTGGTAAGGGAATACATCTACTTAGGGCAGGTAGTGAACACGGATCCGGATCATGAGACTGAAGTAGCCAGAAGAATAAGAATAGGTTGGGGTGCGTTTGGCAGGCATTCTCAAATCATGAACAGCAGGTTGCCACTATCCCTCAAAAGGAAAGTGTATAACAGCTGCGTGTTACCAGTACTCACATATGCGGCAAAAACCTGGAGGCTTACGAAAAGGGTTCTGCTGAAATTGAGGTCGACGCAACGAGCTGTGGAAAGAAGAATGATGGGTGTAACGTTAAGGGATAAGAAAAGAGCAGATTGGGTGAGGCAACAAACGCGGGTAAACGACATCTTAGTTGCAATCAAGAAAAAGAAATGGGCATAGGCCGGACATGTAATGAGGAGGGAAGATAACCGATGGTCACTAAGGGTTACGAACTGGATTCCAAGGGAAGGGAAGCGGAGCAGGGGGCGGCAGAAAGTTAGGTGGGCGGATGACAGTAAGACGTTTGCAGAGACAACATGGCCACAATTAGTACATGACCGGGGTAGTTGGAGAAGTATGGGAGAGGCCTTTGCCCTGCAGTGGGCGTAACTAGGCTGATGATGACGATGATGATGATGATGATGACTAAGATCTTATTCTGCACTTTGTTCTTTCTTCTATAATATTTTTTTTGTCGGATAGCTTAGCTAACGTTAGGTGTGACCTGTGAACATTTTCAGGTTTTCAGGAATTTTAATAAGTTCTTTGTTGCCGATAAAATTACTCTGGTCCTTGAGCGGAGTTGTCCAGAGAGGCAGTCATTACTTGCATTAGATATCAGAACACATATTCAACAAATAACCCAAAAAATAGGTATTTATCTTTTATATTATTTACTTTATTGCAGATATTGCAATTTAGGAATTGTAGCCGGTGAACTAGCAAAGCGGGCCATCCCGGAATGAATTTCCACAATGCCACCAGTTCGGAGATATGCGTCCTCAAACTGGCCTAAACATGCAATTTTGCGCCATGTATCTTTTTAACAAAACGCTCTTTTACGCGCTGGAGCACAAAAGTCACTGGAACGCCCATGTATTTCGTCCCACACATTGGGAAATAAAATGCCGAAATTGCTGTCACTGCAGAAATTTATTTCAACGAGATACCTCCTGCAAACTTACCGGCTACAATACGGAAATGACAATAGCCGGGTAAAGTAATTAAACAAAAAGTTCATTAGAGAATTACGGTCAATTAGTTACATATATTGGGCTTCGGTTACTCGTGCTAGTACCGTCCACCTCATAATAAGAATTATGCAATCGGACACGGGTACCTTCTTTCTTTTTTAATACGTAATACATAAAATTGGTCACCCCAGATACAGATTGAATAGTTGCGGAACTCGATAATACACGAATTTCATGCCAGAAGGCACGCCATCGTTGTGCGAAGCTGATTATATTACTTTGGTATCCCTCGTCCGTAGGTTGGATATAGGAAGCAAAGTTTGTGTCTCCGAATATGGTTTTACGATTCCAGTACACTAGGCAAGATGCAAGAAGCGAAACATCAAATCTTATGGCAGGAACTGCCCAGCGCCAGCCTACTCCGCGACGCCAGCCTGTATGTGGTGGATGCGCTATAAAGCAAAATATTACTTACGTGGCTAAAGGATTCACAAAGAAAATTGGGTCGTAGCTGTTCTGGGATTTTCCAGCGTACAAACAGCGCCTGCTTTCAAAATTGTGTAGGGGGGGGGGGATGCTATACCTTGCCCCGACCGACTCTTGCCAAATGCGCCTGTTGTGTGCGACACATAATCAGAGTTGTTGACGAGCTGCTCTGTGCTGACGACACCGTAGTACACAAGCTGGGCTGGCGCAGTAAGCATTAAACTGAACCTGTCACATCTCCTTCACTCGCCGCCGAACAAACGTCGAAAGTATTCAGTCCGTCTCATCTCCTCTCGCGACACGCCGTTAGCGTCACTGCCAACGGGGCTGGTCGCGCCTGCATTCCTATATACACGCACAGATTCCGGGCGGGGGGGGGGGGGAGTCGAGGGGGAGCATGCAGTTCTCTCTGTGCAGCATCAGATGTCTCGCGTGCCGCATCCTGTCTTGTCGCGTACGCGTATTGCTGTGACGCCGTGATGGCAGCTCGAGAGCAACGCCAGACCTTGCTATCGCTTTCAATGTTTCGCCTCAGGTTGAAACTGCCAGTTTCAGTTTGTTTGTGCATGAGGCAGACGCGCAACAGGTGCGAAAATTTTAATGTTCCCTTCAATCAGTCAGGCAAGCAAGCAGAAAACACCATTACGCGGAAGGGAAGACCCACAGCATGAAGGCAATTGTTTAATTTGTTTAACAAATTGGTGCATAAGGATAACTTTCAAAGCCTATGCAGCTTGTCGGCTTTTACACATCACACCGAGCGAACAGTGCGGAAATAATGGACAGTTATATAACAGCCTTTCTCACCCTATTTATCCATAAACGCAAGCGCCATTACAGAACGTGATGGCTTCGCGTCCCTTCCATACCTTTAGAACAAATTGAGGGAGAGCATAACGTAAGGAAGGCGTTACAAGAGAGTGCTCTTCAATTGCTTCGCGACAAACATATCCAAACCAAGACAACCTACTAGAGACCATCATGTCGTTTCCATGTCGACGCGTCTTGTTGGGCCTATGGACGCCAGAATGACCCAACGACCTCAGAAGTATAAAAACTGAGGGGAGCACAGAGGCAGCGTGAACTCATTTCAACAGTTACTGGTTATCTTCGATGGCGTGCATAGACTTAAAGTGGCGACTTCAATATCGCCGCAATTGACTCGGGAGCATCCCCGTTAGATTGACCAGCTACCGTGACGTCCTTGATCGAAGTGCACTGGCACTGTGCTACGAAGGACCCACTGGCGTTGCCATCACGAGAATTCACGCGAAAGAAGGGCCCATCGGGGCCGCCATGTTCGACAACGCTGTCTTTCGGCGCACGTCAATAGTACGTACGGTAAACTCGCAACATGACCCACGTTCGCATAATGCACGTAAACCACGGAAACCAAATAGAGTACGGAGCATGCGCGAAGAGGACAACGCGATTGCTTTACGTGCGTGACACATTTGCATTTGGCACGGCAAATGCTATGGCAAAGCCACCTAATAAAGGTGTTTTCTCAGTGTAGTGACTGAAGTATGGATCAGGGGAAGGCTCTTTTGACTTATATAGATGACGCACCCCTCCCCCCCCCCCTTCTTTTTGTTTGTTGATAGTGTAATGACCTTGTGGGCTGGCGTCACACACTCTGTAGGCACCTGTCAGTCGAAAAAAAATGGCTGTGGCTTAGCTAAGGTTAAGCCCAGGATGCGAAGCATACTAGCCGTTATTTTAGTTGTTGAACCACTGTTTAGCCTGGTGAACTGCTGTTGCTTGGTTATATTTGGTTCGGCTAGACGAAGAAACAACTCATGCGTTACTCTGCTTCGCCTTCAAGAGTGGAACGCGACAGCGTTCCCGTCGACCCGCCAAGGGGTGGAAGACAATGCACTACGGCGCAGCGACTACGCGCCCCGCATTGGACGCGGTGAGCGTCGAGCAACGCAGCGTTCGGAGCGGCAACGAAATGTGCGCCTGAGCAAGCGACGCACGCCTGTGTCTTATAAACAGCTCGTTTCTAAGGCAACACCGCATTCACTAGAGGCGTTTTTGTAGCGCTTTGAAGCATCGTACTCGGGGCTCAGTGGTAGCGTCTCCGTCTCACACTCCGGAGACCCTGGTTCGATTCCCACCCAGCCCATCTTGCAAGAGTTGAGCCAAAGCCACCTAGAAAATCAGTCTCTGTAGCACGCCGCAACCTTCGCTTCTCATTCCAACGAGCAGCTCTGTCTACAGGAGGCATCTCACCTCGTGAGTGTCTAGCAGAGGCAAGCGCAACTGCTTATATACCGCCGCGACACGTTATTGAAGGCGACACCGCCGCGCCTGAGGAGCTGGGTTGAGCTCTCGTAATATGCTTCGCATAAAAGTATTAAAAAAATTCCGGGGCTGCAGGTGTCAAAACCTTGTTCTGCATAGCAGGCCTGTCAGCCACAGTGGAAGAGATTCCGAATCAATTTTGACCTCATCGAGTTCCTTACCGTCCACCCTAGGTGAATGTGGATGAGCACTTTTGCATTTCGCCGAAATCTAAATGCCGCCGCCATGGCCTGAATTGAACCTGGGACCTGGACCTCAGCAGCGCTAGGCCAGAGCTCTACTAGGCTAGTGTGGTGGGCGACACAAAATAAATCACATTCACTTAGGCATCCTTAGGTGGCTTGAATAAGAAAGCGTTATGAATTACCTAACTGGTTACGTGCATGACACGTGGCGTCCCAGATTATCAAGTGTCCTTCACAACTTTACATAAATAAACCTTAATCTACCTCGGCCTAATGTGCACCTACTGTAATCCACGTTGATGCATCTTCATCCAAATTACTCTAATTTTTGCCAACCTTATTCTACTTGAATTCACTTTACTTCAACTTCATTCACTTTACTCCCCCTTAAGTTACATTACTCAGACTTTTAACTTCCAAGACGTTGATGATGATCTTTCTTACCACTTGTTGCGGACTTTTCTGCCTCGTGGGACATATAATCTTTTAGTATCAATACGGGCACATCTCGAAGACAGTCCAGTATAACGCTGCGTCTCGAAGCGCAATCTGTCACGAGGTAAATGGGAATTCCCGAAGCTGGCAGGTGAAGCCCGCGCCAGGTAATTCAAACGGCGACTTTCGCGCGAAAGAAGCGTGCGTGTGGTCATTACGTGGCGGTAATAGCTTCGGGCATGTGCGAGTGTGTCCCTGAAAACGCAGGTTTGCTAGAGATATGCGAGGTTGAGAAACGTCACTTTAATAACTATGATTGTGCAAGGTCACCCGTGGCGTGCATGCGGCGTGGGTTTCTGCCCAAATAACCTTATTCATGGCAAGCAGGACAAGGGGTTTGGTTTTTCATAAATATGTCCACGTACTTTTTCGTGAGGAGAAACGCCTGAGAGGTCTCAATGGAGCCAAATGCTTCAAAGAACTACACAGCTGTGATTATACACATTCTCCCTCGGATTCCTGGTGTTGCACCTGATTTTTCATTAATATATCAACCACAAATCGGGCAATCTTAATGTGTAGAAAATTGTGCTGAAGAACAGTATAGGCAGCGCATGCCTTTTATTTCATTTTCTTGTCAGCGCGAAGCACAATGCAAGTGCTGGATGCTCTCAATTTAGTACTTGCAACTGTTGAGTAAGCATCATGGCTCACCCGCATCATTATATTCGCACTCAAGTCACAACGGCTGGGGTTTAGCTTAAAAATACACCGCCACTCACTGCAACGTACTGCTGACACCCACCGGATCCTTGGACTTCACTGGTGACTTCAACGTACGTCACCAGCCATGAGCCACCACGATTGACGACAGCCTAACGTATCGACGGAGCACTTGCTTCGGCTTGACTGATTCCCGAGCACTTTGCTACGTGCACAGACAGTGTTCCCTCTATCCCGCTTTACTCTTTGTGTTCCCTCTTTCCCCACCTCCCAGTCTTTCCTCTCTTTGCTATCTCTCTCTATCTCTATCTTGAACGCAGACAGTTTAAGTGTTCGTTTGTGAAAAAAGGTTGTAAGTTATAAGTTCCAAGCGTCCGTGTTGCACGTTGCTTTTTTTTACGTAGGTTGATGACGGATGGGGTTTATTGGCGCAATGGCTTTTACATGAAAACATTTCTTCATTCCTTGCTATATTTGTTTGTTTTTTTAGCTTCGCGGCCGCGCTCCCAATTTTCTCGACATTCAATTTTCTTACTTTACTCTGCGCACCGGCATAATCCCCTCCTCCGCCTCCATTTAGGACGAGGGATGTAACAAATCTGCGGAAACTCGCAAGGTGGAGAGAAGTAAGGATGACAGATGTAATAGTTATGCGGAAACCAGAAGTTGGAGAGAAGTAATAAAGATGAAGTGAAACACCCACGGAATCAAAACAATTGCTGCGAAGGAAACCCATTCTAGTTCCTGGAATGAAAAGCATCGCATTTGAAGAAAAACTCGTCCCGGTCCGGGTCTCAAACGCGGAACCACAGTAGCTCCGGGGAGCCACTCTACCATCTGAGCTAACCAGGTGGCTAGTAGATGGCTGGGCAAGGTGGAAATAAATTTGACTATGATGACGTTTATTGTTCTGCGAGGTTAACGGGTTAAATTACGCCCCGTTCGTTACACCCGCTCAAAATGCTCTACAGCACAAACATGCGTAGTATATTGTTGCATGTGGAAAGACACAGACAGAAGAGGCTATTTACAGGCTATTTTGACTGGAGCCAGGCAGCCAGGCTGACACTCGCTCGCGCCAAGCGCACCGACCAACTTCGTCGTCGTTCTCGCGGCGGCTCGTTCCTTGAGCATCACTTGAGCGTATCGTAATACTACCCCCCGGCGGCACAAGGACCATCACGGTGCAGTTAAATATCCAAGGCGCGTGGAGAGTTGTAGGGCTTGAGTCGGGCGACGTGGACGATGTTACTGGTTGCTACAGCGGAGGACGTAGTGGGCGTGGCTAAAACGATTTCATAGGTGACATCGGTCACTTTGCGGAGCACGCGATGTGGGCGTGTGCAACAAGAAAGGAGTTTTTCACATAGGCCAACTTTACGCGAACTTGACCAAAGCAACACGAGGCTGCCGGGCACAAAATAGACATCACGGTGACGGAGGGCGTAGCGTTGCTTTTGCTTGTCTTGAGACACTTGTAGACGACTGCGCGCAAGTTGGCGAGCGTGGTCAGCATGGGTGATTGCATCACGGGCATAAGCGCTAGTTGAAGCTGTCGCGGATGGAAGCACAGTGTCCAGTGGTAGCGTTGGTTCGCGGTCATACATGAGGTAAAACGGGGAAAAGCCAGCAGTGTCGAGACGGGAAGAGTTATATGCAAAGGTAATGTAAGGTAGAGCCAGGTCCCAGTCACGGTGGTCGTCGGAAACGGATTTGGATGGCATGTCTGTAAGGGTGCGGTTCAAGCGCTCAGTGAGGCCGTTCGTTTGGGGATGGTAGGAGGTGGTAAATTTGTGCCGTATTGAGCAGGCACGCATGATGTCGTCGATGGCTTTGATGATGTGTAGTGTTTTGTGGCGCAAGGGCCAGGTTTGGCCAAAGAGCGCCATGACAAGTTGTAATGTTGACGATGTATTGTGGAAGATGTGACTTGGCTGTAAAGTGGCCTAAAAATATTCGCTGTAGAGTGCGTAAAATTAACTTGTTATAAAATTATGGCGATGACAGATGACGAATACTATGAACACTAAAATCCATCGTGAAAGAATGATGCAGAATAGAAAATATATGAGATGGTAAAAATGCCTGGAGCACTGTTGCCTCGCCAGAGCCCTTCAAACACAAGGGCCTAGAGGCACGTGCTACACGAAAGAACTATCGCAGCGCCATCCTCTGAACAGAGGAGACGCTACGAACATGTTGGGCTAACAACATGCAACACAACATCTTTCAGATAACTTAGGACTGCGTTAGTGTCGAAGAGCGGTTCTGGGCCGAGTAACATTACAGGATGAAGGGGAATATGCTGCCGGTATGCTAACGGAAAATGTTTCTTTCTGTCAGATTCGGCTTTCCGACACTCCAGGAGGACATGGAGGACGGTCAGCCTCTCCCCGCATCTACCGCAAGTTGGAGGCTCGTTTCCCGTGAGTAAGAAGTTATGTGTTCCAAAAGTGTGTCCTATTCTAAGACGGCAGAATAGGACATCTGTCCTGCGGGATTTTGTTACAGGAGGCCAGAAACCTAATTGTGGCTTTATCACGTGCAGTTTGTTATTTACTTCTGCGTCCCACTTACGTTGCCAGTGGTTTCGCAGTTTCCTTCTTAAAAAAGGCTTCAGGTCCGTGACAGGCACCGAAGCAGTAGGACTGACTGTATGCAATGAAATTGATGTGGCCATCTGGTCTGCTAGAACGTTACCCTCGATGCCCCTATGTCCAGGCACCCAGCATATAATGACATGCTGGTTAGACATATACGCTCTACAGAGGACGGAATAGAGCTCAGTAATTACGGGGTTTCTGTGTTTACAGTGCGACTTCAAGGCTTTTACGACGCTTAAGGAGTCTGTAAATAAAATTGTTTTTTGAATATTTGATTTTCTGATATGTTTCACAGCCGACAATAGTGCATGGGCCTCAGCCGTAAATATGCTTGTTTCAGGGTGCAGTACACCGGATTCCGAGAAGGATGGGCCAATGGCTGCGTATGACACCCCGGCATGCGACTTAGAAGCGTCTGTATAAAACTCTGTGCACGAGTACTTGTACTGGAGCTCCAAGAAGTGCATTTTGATATGTGTCTCTGGCGCATGTTTTGTGACCTGTACAAAGGATGTGTCACACTCTATCAGCTGCCACTCCCAGGGCGGTACTAGCTTAGCTGGAGGCATTAGGCGTTGTTCGAGAACTGGGACATCCATTTCCCTGCTAAGTTCCCTTGCACGCAGTGAGAAAGGAAGTCTCATAGAGGGCCTGTTATGAAAAAGTGTTTCACATGTCAAGTCGTTAACGGTTGTGAAACACGGATGTTCCTTATTAGAGCGCACTTTCAGGAAATAGTTGAAGCTGATGTAAGTTCTCCGAAAATGGAGTGACCACTCATCGGACTCAACATACAGACTTTCAACAGGGCTTGTTCTAAATGCGCCAGTGGCCAGACGGATTCCCAGATGGTGTACGGGGTCTAACATCTTTAGCGCGCTCGGGGCAGCAGAGTGATATACTGCGGCTCCATAGTCTATTCGTGACCGAACTAGGCTCCTGTAAAGATTCAACAGGCACTTCCTGTCGCTACCCCATGATGTGTGGGATAGGATTTTAAGTAGGTTCATTGTTTTTAGACATTTTTCTTTAAGATGTTTTATGTGAGGAATGAAAGTCAGCCTAGAGTCAAGAATAACACCAAGGAATTTGTGTTCTTTGCTGACAGGAATTTGTTGTCCGCCCAGTTCTACACAAGGATCTGGGAGCAGGCCTCTCTTTCTTGTGAAGAGAACACAAGAACTTTTATGGGGGTTGACCTTAAATCCGTTTTCGTCTGCCCACTTGGAAACCTTGTTCAAGCCCTGCTGTACCTGTCTTTCGCATACTGTGAAGTTGCAGGATTTGAAGCCTATTTGTATATCGTCTACGTATACGGAGTAAAAAATGGCAGGTGGTAGTGAAGCACGTAGCGTGTTCATCTTGACGATAAAGAGAGTGCAGCTGAGCACGCCTCCCTGGGGTACACCAGTTTCCTGCGTAAAGGGACGTGAGAGTTCATTGCCGACTTTTACCCGGAAGGTACGGTTTGACAAATAGCTTTTAATTGTGTTCAGCATATTTCCACGGATGCCAATTTCCGACAGGTCTCGCAAGATCCCGTAACGCCATGCCGTGTCATATGCCTTCTCCATATCGAGGAATATTGATAGAAAAAACTGTTTATGTATATAGGCATCACGGATATTTCCTTCCATGCGCACAAGATGATCGGTTGTGGACCGCCCTTCTCGGAATCCACACTGATAAGGATCGAGTATATTGTTGAGCTCAAGGAAATGTATAAGTCTGCGATTAATCATTTTTTCAAAAAGCTTACACAGACAATTAGTTAGAGCTATCGGACGGTAACTTGCCGCCAAGGAAGGGTCTTTTCCCTGCTTTAGAACAGGAACCACAATCGCTTCTTTCCATGTGGATGGGAGGTATCCCGAAGCCCAAATAGTATTGTATAGTGTAAGAAGTGTAATTTGTGCGTCTGTATGTAGGTGTCTGATCATGTCATACATGACTCTGTCTGGTCCCGGTGCAGTGCTTTTACATGTGTTCAAAGCAGCTCTCAACTCGGCAATACCGAAAGGCCGATTATACGGTTCATTCTGCCTAGACTTTCGTATGATTGGCTTACGCTGCACTATTTCTTTATGTTTAAGAAAGGATTGGGAATAGTGCGTTGAGCTCGACACTCGCTCAAAGTGCTCCCCAAGTGAGTCTGCCTGGTCTTTTAGTGTATCGCCTTGTGTGTTTACTAGAGGTAGTGAATATGTTTGTCGCCCTCTTATCCTAATTACCTTGTTCCAGACTTTGGCCTCATCTGTATAGGAATTTATACTCGATAAAAACTTCTCCCAACTTTCTCTTCTAGCCTGTCGGCGGGTTCTCCTGCCCTGGGACTTTATTTTCTTAAAGTTAATAAGATTCTCCGCAGTGGGAGACGCTCGTAGCAACCCCCACGCTTTGTTCTGTTTTTTACGAGCGATCCTACAATCGTCGTTCCACCACGGGACACGCCGTTTGTATGCCAAGCCATTTATTTCTGATATGCATTTAGATGCAATATCTATAATGAAGGCTGTGAGATACTGCACAGCAGCATCAATTCCTAAACAAGACATGTCATTCCATGAGATACTAGTTAAGTTTCCGAACTTCTCCCAGTCGGCTGTATCGATCTTCCACCTAGGAGCCTGTGGTAGACATTCTTTTTCTTTATGTGTTTTTAGCAGTATAGGGAAGTGGTCGCTTCCGTAAAGATTGTTGGTAACTTCCCATTCGAGTTCGAGTAGTATAGACGCGGAAACTATACTAAGATCTATTGACGAAAAGGTTCTGTTTGCAAGAGAGTAATATGTGGGTTCTTTCTTATTTAGTAGGCACGCACCAGACGAAAAAAGGAACTGTTCAACGAGACGGCCTCGCGCATCGATACGAGAGTCTCCCCACAGGCTGCTGTGCGCATTGAGATCGCCAAGAACAACATAGGGCTCTGGCAATTGATCTATCAAGGACTGAAATTCATGTTTGTTTAGTTGGTAATGCGGGGGTATGTAAAGCGAGCAAATAGTGATGAGTTTGTTTAGTAGGACAGCTTGAACCGCCACTGCTTCAAGGGGCGTTTGTAGCTGTAAAGGTTGGCAAGCTATACTTTTATGAGTGACTATGGCAACACCGCCCGATGATGCGACGGCATCATCGCGATCTTTGCGAAAAGTTAGATACTGTCGAAGAAAGTTTGTGTGTTTGTTTTTTAAATGTGTTTCCTGTAAACACAGCACTTTTGGATTGTGTTTTTGTATAAGTTCCTGCACATCATCAAGGTTTCTGAGAAGACCTCTGACGTTCCATTGAATTATTTGTGTATCCATATTGGAGGTCAGTAGGTGCTGTGTGTACAGAAAGAGAAGTAGTGATTATGGAAATTACAATGATTAAATTACAGAGCCTTCCGAGGCCCTGTAACGGGAGTTTTGCCCTTCCTGGAGCGTTCGAGGGAGCCTCGCCGCTCCTTAGGCGCTAGGTGCGCCTTGAGGATAGGTGTTGTGTCCATTGCCTCTTGTGAGGCGCCGGACACGTGCTCTTGCGAGCGAGAAGTTTTCAGAGAGAGTCCCGCCTTGGAGGGCAAGACCCCAGCGCCCACCAGCGCGGAGGTCGATGGGGCTCCCTGAGGAATTTGGCTGCGCCGGCTGTTGCCAGCGCTGGAAGGGGCCGGGGAGAGTGGGGCAGCCTCGGCTGCGCTCACCTTCGGGGTCGGTGGCCCCGTCTGCTGGGTAGACGGAGCAGCGCTAGCTGCAACCGCCGCGGGGGCAGATGGCGTGACTGCCGACTCACTGCTTGTGGGTCGGACAGCCACCGGAGGCCGTTGTGACGCTGCCCCCTGACGCGCCACTTCGGCAAAGCTTTTCTTTGGCAGGTATGCTACCCGCCTTCGTGCCTCTTTGAACGATATATTATCTTTTACTTTTATGGTTACAATTTCTTTTTCCTTCTTCCACGATGGGCACGACCGCGAGTACGCGGCGTGCTCCCCATCACAGTTTACACAGTGGAGAGCGTTCTCACAAGTTTCAGTGGTGTGTTCTGTGGCACTGCATTTAGCACAAGTTTGGCGGCCGCGGCAGCTCTGCGAGCTGTGGCCGAAGCGCTGACATTTGAAACATCGGAGTGGATTGGGCACGTAAGGCCTAACACGGAGCTTGATGTACCCGGCCTCGATTGACTCGGGCAAGATACTTGATCCAAAAGTAATTATTAGGTGCCTCGTCTGAATCTCTTTACCATCACGCCTCATCTTTATTCTTCTGACGTTGATCACATTTTGTTCGCTGAAGCCTTCCAGGAGTTCCGCTTCAGTCAGCTCAAGTAAATCATCATCTGACACAACACCACGGGTGGTGTTCATTGTACGGTGTGGGGTTACTGTAATGGGGGTCTCGCCAAATGACACTAGTTGCGGTAGTTTCTCGTATTGTTTTAGATCGCGGAGCTCCAAGAGGAGGTCGCCGCTTGCCATCCTCGACACCTTGTAACCTGGACCAAAAGCATCGGTCAGGGATTTTGAAACAAGGAATGGTGAAATGTTTCGGGCTACTTTGTTTGGCTTTTCAGCGTGAATAACGTGAAAGCGGGGAAAATTCTGGATTTGACGTCCAAAAAACTTGAAGACATCTTCGGTGCGCCCTCGTTTCTGAGGGCGATCAGCAAGGGAAGGGAAAGAAGTTTCCATGAAAAATTGTATATGTTCGGCAACAGCGCCGACCGCCCACCACGGAGCCCAACGAGGGGACGCGGCAGAGCTTGCATACAAGTCTGCACGACGCCAGTCGTACGCCGTCACTATAACCGAATATGGTGTACCCAAGGTTGGATAGCCACACAGGGTTAACCCTTGCCGCCAGGAGAAACGAAGTAAAAAGAAGAGAGAAGACGACAGGAAAGGTCAAAAAGTGAGAGATAAAGACGAAGATTTGAGGAGGGAGAGACAGGAAAAGGCGACTGCCGATGTCCTCCAGGTGGGTCAGTCTGGAGGTGCCGTCTATGTGAAGCAGAGGCCAAAGGGGTGTGTTGCCTCCGCCGGGGGGCCTTAAAGGTCCAAACACCCAGCATCGGCTCAACCCCCAGGATCCCCCTTTCCCCAGACACGGCTAAGCCGCGCACGGCTACACGCGGGAGGGTCGAACCCTCGTGTGCTCGGGTCCGTGGTGTCGCCACACACCGTCGATGGCTTTGGCCAAAGACGTACGGCCACGGTCTGTTAGCAATTGACGCGGAGCACCATGCATCAAAATAATATCATGTAGGAGGAAGTCCGCAACATCAGTTGCGCAACTGTTCGGAAGAGCACGGGTAGCGTAGTCCAACGCGACTGCAACCCACTTGTTTCCTGATGTAGATTCCGGAAATGGGCCGACAAGGTCGAAGCCGACACGAGGAAAGGGCTCGGCAGGAATGTCGAGCGGCTGCAGGTAACCAGCGGGGCGCTGGGAAGACTTGTTGCGTCGTTGGCAAACTTCACAAGCGGCGACGTAACGTCGTACGGAACGGGCAAGACCAGGCCAGAAAAAACGGCGACGTACACGGTCATAGGTTCGAGATACGCCGAGATGGCCTGCCGTTGGTGCGTCGTGGAGATCTTGTATAACGGTGGAGCGGAGGTGTTTAGGTAGTACAAATAGGAACTCAGAGCCGTCCGGATGGCCAGACCGGATGGTCAGGCCAGATCCAACCCAAGACAACCTACTAGCGACCATCGTGTCGTTTTTATGCCAATGCCTCTTGTTAGGCCTATGGACCCTGGAATCGCCGAACACTTTTATAAGTTGTACGCGGTAAGCGTTGATATGTAATAATTCAAGTGAGCACAGAGGAAGCATGGACTCATTTCAACAGTTACTGGCAATCCTTGATGGCGAGCCTAGCCTTAAAATGGTGACTTCAATATCACCGCTGTCACTCGGGAACATCCCCGTTGGATTGGCAAGCTATTGTGACGTCATGGCTCGAAGTGCACTGCCATTGTGCTACGACAGTGCCACTGGCGTTGCCATCACGAGAATTCACGCGAAAGTAGGGCCCATTGGGGCCGCCATGTTCCACAACGCTGTCCTTCGGCGCATGTAAATATTACGTAGGGAAAACTCGCCACATAACGCACCTTCAGGGGGTGTACGGACGCGCGAATAAAAGACAGGGGGAAAGAAGACACACAGGGACACATACAGCGCTGTACACACACAAGTGCGTTGTGCCTACAAGCCTAGTGGGGCGAATAACCAAATTCACAGGTACCCGGCTCTGACACGTCTGGTCACGGAATACCTTTGGCCACATCAACTGAGGCAGCTCCCGATAGAAAGTTTCAAGGAGTGGCACGCACCATCGAGCCACACAAGTAGCAAGGTCCACATTCCCGAAGGCCTTGCTCTGCCAGAAAAGGTGCATCAAGTCTTGGAACGAGGGCATAAGTTCGCCACGGAAGCTAAGAGTACAAAACGGGAGCTACTCTCTCGCGTGGCAGATCTCCAGACGTGCACCGGAAGACGAAGGCGTGAGAATGAACTCTGAAGGCGTGGATGTCCTGAACAAATGCAAGCTTCAAAGTTCGAAGTTACCAGTGAAACACGTTGTTTCGTATTTAGTTGAAAGTGCACTGTCTGTCCTACCTGCTCACAAAGAAGGAGGCTTTGCATTATTTTCACATGGTGGCTACAAAAAAAAGCTAGCGAAGTACTAACAGCCGTGTTCAATGAACACAAGTAAATTTCACTGACGAAAGTCAAGGGCAGAACTGTTGCGATGTGCCGGGACATGAACTTAGGTAAAATATTGAAAGCAACAGGAAATCGAAAGAATGACAGTCTCGATGTCTTTTGCAGCGCGAGAATGCGCAAAGAAGGTGTCCCGATCAGGGTAATAGTATCGGAGAAAAGCACATGGTCGAAATCCATTGCAGTCTATCTGTTAGACAAACTTAACCTACTCGAGTGTAAATATCCGTTCATCACGAAAAATTCCGAGGCAGTTTAGCCTTTGTAAGGGCCAACTGTAATGCGGGACTAAAGGACCTCTCAGAACATGTGAAAGACGTGCATTATTCTTTGGCGCAAAATGAATTGTTGTGTTCAATCATTTATAGATGAATTTCGGGCTGTAAGATTTAGTACGCAAGCGGACACAGCCATTGAATATTCTTTAGAACTTTTAGACTTGTACATGAAGTCAGCATTTGTGCAAGGAAATGACATTGCGTACCTTCAAAAACAAGGGGTCTGTATAGGATTCTGCTTAGTACCTGTTTTAAGCAACCTGTACTTAGCTAAGCTAGACAGAGACCTGTGCTCACGTATCATTGATACAAAAGTTGTTAAAATAATTAGATAAGTTGATAATTTTTTAGTGTTCGTCAATTTTAAACTAGACAACTTTGACATAGAGTGTGCAGCTGTTGGTAATATTATACGTGAGTGCATTTGTCCACTGGAAGTTACGTGCGCAGTTCTCATAAAACAAAAAATCAAGGTTCTTGATTTTAAATTTAGCTTCGGTGATGATCTAACTTGCTGGTGTTACAGTCCCATGGCAAGTAAACCGCTGCTGTCATATTATTGAACCCACTATAAGCTGATAAAAAGAGAAATTGCGAAGATGTGTTTTACTAACACACTGACTAAATCATGACATCATTGCACTGGAGAAGCATTCACAGCGACGCAGGTTATCACAGCGAAGCAGGTTGCGAAGCAGGTTATCCCAATCATGCTGTGGCATCAGTTGCAGGGGGAATACTTAGGCAAGTGCAGCAATCAGTGACTTCTGAACGTGCGGAAGGAAATAGTAACCGAGCGAAAATAAGACCAACAGTGATACCTTATATCCACCGGGTTGTCGCACAACCTAAAGGAAATTGCCCGCCGAGGTAACACAGATGCGGTTTTTTCTGCATCTAACAAAGTAATCAGCCTGTGCTGGAAAACGAGACCACAAAAGAAAGAAAGAGCTCCTAGCTGCCAAGTTAAACACAAAAAGAAGTTTAGAGATTCTAAGACATCGATTATATAAGGTATACCCTAATCGTGTGGGAAGTATTACGTCGGACAGTCGGGCAGATGCATTAATGATAGACTGCGCGAACACAAAAATAAAGTCGACAAACATGTATCAGGTGGGTTTCTCTCCCTTCATTGTAAGCAACATAAGTCCTCCACTCTCTTAGAATCAACAAAGATTACTGTTAAAAATATGTGCGAACTCACTAAACTTGTAATAAACGTAGACGCCGAGCAGATTGATGCCCTAGGGGATTCACGTATCACCAAACCGTCATTGGCTCTCTCTGAAAAAGAAGTAAAATTTTTGTGCATGGCCTGAAATATCACTTACAAAAATGTTTCGCTCTGATTGTTTGTCTGTTCACGTGGGTGTGACTCATGTTGGCTTAGTGTATGAGTACGGCCTGGTTTTCGATAATAAACATTGTTGGAAGTTAGCGCTGTGGGTGTCCCTGTGTGTCTTCTTTTCTCCCCTCTTTTATACGTGATACCGCACACCCCTTGAAGTTGCATTACCAAAAACGCCACATTGCAACCCTCGGTAACATAACGCACGTTCGCATAGTGCACGTAAACCATGGAAACCAAATAGAGTACGGAGCATGCGCAAAGAGGACAACGCGATCTCTTTACGTGCGTGACACGTTGACATTTGGTGCCGCAAACGCTATGGTAAAGCTGTCTAATAATGGGCTTTTACCAGTGTAGTGACTCAAGTGTTGATCAGGGGAACCATCTTTTACCTTCTATAGATGACTCACCTTACTTCCCTTTTTTTGTTAGTTGATTGTGCAGTGGACTTTGGTGGGGCGTCACCCACCAATGTATCCACCTGTCAGTCTAAAAACGTAAGAGATAAATTCTGGTTGTGCAGGTGTCAAAACCCTGATCTGAATAGAAGCCACAGTGGAAAAGTTTACGCATTAATGTTGACCTCCTCGAGTTCTTTACTGTGCACCTAAGGGTATGTGCACGAGCACTATTGCATTTCTCTGCCATCGAAATGACACCGCCGAGGCCTGGATTGAACCTATGACCTGGACCTCAGCAGCGCTATGCCAGAGCTGTACTACGCTACTGTGATGGGCGACACACACAGAAAAAGACATTCACTTGAGCATCATTACGTGATTTGAATGAGAAAGCGTTATGAATTACCTAACTAGTTACGTGCATGAAACCTGACGTCATAGATTATCAGGTGTCCTTCGCAACTTTACATTATTAAACCTTAATCCACCGTGACCTAATTAGCACCAGCTTTAATCCACTCTAATCCACCTTCATCAACCTTCACCTAATTTTTACAAACCTTAATCTACTTTAATCCACTTCACCTTCATTCACTTTGCTTCAACATAATTAACATTACTACACCTTAAGTTACCTCACTCTCACTTGTTCTAACTTAAAATATGCAGATGATGATTTTTGTTACAACACATCGGTCTTTTCTGGCTCATGGGACATGTAATCTTTTAGGAATTATATGGGCTCGTCTTGAAGACAGTCCATTATAACGTCGAGTCTCAAGGCGCAATGTCTCACGAGGTAATTGAGCATGCAAGAAGCTGGCAGCTGAAGCACGCGCAAGTTGTTTCGAACGCCGACTTTCGCGCGAAAGAAGCGTGCGTGAGGTTGTGACCTGATGGTTATAGCCTTGAGCGTATGCGAGAGGGTACACGAAATCGCAAGCTTGAAAAAGATATGAGGCATAGAAGCGTCACTTTGATGACAACTCTGATTGTGCAAGGTCACCTGTGACATGCGTGCGGCGTTGGTTTCTCCCCAAATAATTTGTTGTATTCATGACGAACACGAACCGAGGTTTAGTTCTTCATGAATATGTCAATGTACTCTTTGGAACCTCCAGCATCCTATTCTCAATGGAGCCAGACGCTTCAAAGAACTCCACAGCTGTGATTACAAACGTTCCACCTAGGAGTCCTGGAGGTGCACCTTAAGTTTCACTAATATATCAAAAACAATTCACGTAACCTTAATATGTAGAAAACTGTGCTAAAAAACTGCATAGGCAGCGCATGCCTTTTATTTGATTTTCTTGATCGCTGACAATTTAAGGGTTCGTTTGTGTTTAAAGATTGTAATTTCAAAGTTGCAAGCGTATGTGTTACACGTTGCTTTTTTTTTTTTTACATAGGTGGATGACAGATGGGATTAATTGGTGCAAAGGCTTTTACATCAAAATATTCCTTCATTCCTTGCTACATTTGTTTTTTTTTCTTTTTACCTCCGTGGCTTCGCTCCCAATTTTTTCAACATGCACTTCACCTTACTCTGCGCACTGGCATAATCCCCTCCTACTTCTCCTCCATTTAGGATGAGTGATGTAATAGTTCTGCGAAAACCCGCAAGGTGGAGAGAAGCTAGTAATAAAGATGAAATAAGACATCCCCGCAATCACAGATTGCTACAAAGGAAACCCATTGTAGTTCCTCAAAAGAAAAGCCTCGCACTTGAAGGAAAATTTGGCCCGGTCCGGGCCTCGAACCCAGAAACACCGCCTTTCCGAGGCAGGCGCTTAACCATCTGAGCTAACCAGGCGGCTAGCAGACGGCCGGCCGAAGTCGAACTAAATTTGACTATGGTGGCCTTTGTGGTTCTGCCAGGTGAATGGATTAAATGATGCCCCGTTCGTCAAAATGCTCTAGAGCACAAACATACGTAATATATTAAAACAGCCTCATGTGCCCACCCACTTTGAACTTTCCCTATACACACGAAACATTACTTCGTCCTTATTCTTACGAAACATAAAGAAGCTCCCTGATTTAGTTCATTCAAGAAACCAGGCGAAACCAATATACGTGTCGCACAAGAAAGGGTCCCCAAGAAAAAAAAAGACTAACGTTTATTAAGTGTTTGCAAGGCTTCTAATAAGCCGGAAACGTTAAACATTCACAACAGATTCCACTTATGCGGCACCCCTTCCTTATAAATCCAGAGTGCTTCTCGAAAATTTGAGAAATGTCGCTGATAAGGGCAATGGGGCAGTTTCAAGTGCTTGCTTAAGATGTTCTTAAGTATTTCTGTAAAGCTGTACTTCCAACAGCTGTAATTATACAGCAGGCATTTATTAACATACACAAACTTGACGTAGCTACCTCTTGTGTTCGCTAAATTTGTTATTTTAATTATAGAGTTACAATTGGACCTATGCCAGGGCTGCGATACAAGTCCTACGCCGCTCATAAAAGACCCTAATAACTCTCCAGTACTCTTGCATACCTAACATATCGTAAAAGAAGGCGCACTTAACCGACCTACTTCGAACGTTGTCTACGCGTTACAAAACCGTGCCCCTAAGGTTTCCGATTTATATCAACATGACGCATTCTATTGTTCACAAAAGATGGTGGAGAAACAAACTGTGAGCCTCCTATCACCAACGAAAATTGCGGAAAAGCGAGGGTGCAGTAAATATTTACAACGTCGCATTTAGAACACTTACGTGATAGTTTCACTTCTCCATTCCACACAAAAAACAATTATCCCCAATTTCATGGAATTTCAAGTTCGCGACTCCTCCAGGTTTTTTTTTTGTTGTTGTTCACTTTTTTTGAAGTCAGCGAAACATTTCGAATAACGACAGCATCACGCCTTGTTATAATTGAATAGGTAACTTTCCACAAGGGCTGCAATGAACCCGCACAGAATAAAGATTTATCGCTCGTCACTCAAAACACGTTTCCTAAAAATATACACCCTTCAGGGTGTATATTTGCAACACAACAATATTCGTCGTGCTGATATAGTCGAATGCTGATAATCGGCATGTCGTTCGTGACTTGGAAGTACCTGGCTCGCCACGTTAAGGAAAGGAAATGCGGACAAGACAGATGACGATTATTGCGGTGTGGCAAAAGGGCGTATTTTTGCTTATGAGTGTACTTAACGAAATATAAACACCGTGCGTCGCACCGTTTACCGAGGAAACTCGCAAAAGCGGCCAAATTATTTGTACAGCGCGCAAGAGAGGGAGAAACCAGATCTTCAGTAAATATTTTCAAAGCGCATAAATTACTTTTAGAGTTAACTCTTTTGCTAAATCTATCACCAAGAATATGGCGCTCATTGCTTCAAAATAATAAATCTCTCTAGTTTATTTATATTTTGCTTCTGCTAGGGAACTTGTGCTAGTGTAACTGTAACGTTGAAAAAGTATAAAGGTAAATCCAAGAGACAGCTTCAAAAGTGACACATGCCAATAAAAAAAATTCAATGCATCCTTGCAATGGTATTGTGATGGCTCTGCACAGACCCTACAGTGTCGTGTTCACAGCGCACGAAGCACAAGAAAAAAAACACGACAGAAGAATGCAGAAACACCGCAAAAGACAACCGCTGCCACAAGGATTTGTCATCGACTGAGCCACCTGTCGACATTCCTGAAGGTATTGTCACCAACATATATTGGACAAGTGGCGAATATTCGGTGAAGTTCAACAAGCCTCTGTGTATACAGCGCGAGTCCCGGTTAACGTTAGCCAAGTTCACGAAAAAAAAATAATGATGTGTAAAACACGGTGCAACATACAACTATAAAATGTACACTGCTCGGTAGTCAATCTGAAGACCCAACATCGTAGGTCTTAAGATCGTATCCTGCATTGTCTTCTTTTTTTATAATATTTTTGCTTGGATATTTTACCTAACGTTAGCTGGGACAACCTAAAACGGGTGAGAATCTTTAGGTTTTACGGAAGTTTAGAAAGTTCTTTGTTGCCGATAACATTATTCTAGTCCGTGGGCGGGGTTGTCCAGAGAGGCACTCATTACTTTCAATAGAAATCAGAACACGTGTTCAACGAATAACCCAAAGAACAACTATTTGACTTTTAAATTATTTACTTTATTGAAGATATTGTAATTTAGGAATTTCAGCCGGTGAACTAGCAAAGCGGGTCAACCAGGAATGGGTTTCCACCATGCCACCAGTTTAGCGATATGCGTCCTCAAACTGGCCTAAAGATTGGCTGTCCTGTCACGTACCTATTTAACAAAATGCTCTTTTATGCATTGGAGCACAAAAGTAACTGCAAAGCAAATGTTTTTCGTGGCACACTTTGGGAAATGAAATCTCGAAGCTGGTGTCCACCAAGGAATACATTTCAACGAGATACGTCATGCGAACTCACCGGCTACAATTTAGGAATAGGAATATGTGGGGTAAAGTATACAAAACGAAAATTTCATAATTGAATTACTATTAATTAGTTACATATGTGCTTCGATTACTCATGCTAGTAGCGTCCGCCTCTCCGAATAATCTTGCTCAAGGATAAAAATTATTCAATCTGCCACAGGTGTCTTTCTTTTTTAAATCCGTAAAACTTAATAATGGTCACCCTAGATACAGATTCAATAGTTCCGGTACTTGTTAATCCAACAATTTCATACCGCAAGGCACGCCATCGTTCAGCGCGGCTGATTATAATACTTGAATGTCCCACTCACCCATAGGTTAGGTATAGGAAGGAAATTTTGGGTCTAAGAACGTGATTTTACGATCCCAATACACTAGGCAAGATGCAAGAAGCGCAACGCGAAATCTGGTATGGCGGAAACTCCCCAGAGTGAGCCAACTCCGCAACGCCAGCGTGTATGGCTCACTCCGTACGTCGTCTGCTACATCTCTTCGCGGCGAGGCACCAAAGGCAATCCTCACTGGCCAAACAGTGCGATACGTAATAACGAAATAGATTGCTTACGTGGCTAATGACCTCAGAAGAAAATTTGCTATTAGCTGTCGTACTCTTGGATTTTCGAACGTGCCGCAAAAAGCAGCCCTCTTTCGACATTGCGTGGAGGGGTGGGGGGATGCCATACTTTGCCCCATCCCACTCCTGCCGAATGCGCCTACGGTGTGTGACACACAATTACAGTCACTGACTAGCAGCAGCTCTATGCAGACGACACCATAGAGGACGCACTGGTCTGAGACGACAAGCATTAAACTGAGCCTGTCTAATATCCTTCACTAGGTGCCGAGCAAACGACGAAGGTTTCATTTCATTCTCATCTCGCGAGACGCCGTTGGCGTCACTTCCAACGAGCCTGGTCGCGCCTGCATGACTATATACACGCATAGATACGCGGGGAGGGGGGTGAGGTATGGCAGTTCCTGGTGTGTAGCAGCAGCTGTCTCGCGTGTCGCATCGTGTCATGTCGCGCGCGCGTATTGATGTGCCGCGTTGATGGTAGACCGAGTGCAACGCTAAACCTATATGTCGCTGTCGATGCTTCGCCTCAGGTTGAAACTGCCAGTTTTAATTGTTTGTGGACGAGGGGGACGCGCCCCCATCCAACAGGTGACCATATCTTAAATTTCACTTCAATCACTCAGGCAACCAAGCTGAACACACCATTATGCAAAAGACCTAAATCGTGAAGGAAATTGTTCATTTTTTTAACAAATGCTTGCATTAGGATAACTATGAAAACATATGCAACTTGTCGGCTTTGACACATCGTACTGAGTGAACAGTGCGGAAACATTGGACAGTTATATAACAGCGTTTCTCATCTTACGTATCAATAAACGCAAGCGCCATTACAGAACTTTGTGGCTTCGCGTCCCTTCAGTACCTTTAGTTCAAAGTGATGAAGCGCATAACGTAAGGACGAAGTTACAAGAGAGTGCGCCGTCTAGTGTTTCAGGCCAAACATATCCAAGCCAAGACAACCTACTGGCGACCATCCTGTCATTTCTATGCGGACACATCTTGTTGGGCCTATGGACGCCAGAATCGCCGAACGAGCTCAGAAGTTGGACACGCTAAGCGTTGATATCTAACAATTCCGGTGAGCCCAGAGGAAGCGGGAACTCATTTCGACAGTTACTGGCAATCTTCGACGGCGAGCGTAGACTTAAAGTGGTGACTTCAATATCGCCTCAATTGACTCGGGAGCATCCCCGTTATGATGATGATGATTGGAGTTTAATGGCGCAAGGGCATCTAAGGCCAAAGAGCGCCAGGACATATGTTTTTGTTTAGTAAAATTGTGGGTTTGGTGCTGTGACTTAAAATGGAGGCTGTATAGAGGCTTACATGTAAAAGAAATCTATAAATACTGGTGGATGAATTCTAAAATTATAGGTTATAGGGACACATGGTAAATTGTTGCGGATTGCCCGAGTCCCTTGCTGTACAATTCTTGCCTACGCAAGAAGTGCAAGAGCTCGGACATACTTATGTGCATCAGACTGTACTTCACCTGTGAGGCACAGTCTGATGGTTAGCATGGAATGAGATGATATCTAGAAAGTTAGCTTGAGCAAGATAATTAAGCACTCTTTTAAAGTTAAAAAGTGCATCTTCTGATAAGAACATTGAGGGATGGGGTGGTATATGGTGTGTGTAGAGTTCCTTAAAATGAGCTAATCGCTCTCGGTGAAGTTCGGGACATTGAATGAGGATATGTAGGACGGTTAAGATCTCACCGCAGCGTGTGCACGTCGGGGGGTCAGTTGCAGTCAATAGGTGTTTGTGTGTGCCATAAGTGTGTCCTATTCTGAGTCGTGCTAGGGTGACTTCCGTGTGCCTATCAAGCTTTAGTCGGAAAGGTTTGCTTAATCTTGGTTTAAGCAGGTGCAGCTTATTTTCCACTTGCTTGTCCCACTCAGCTTGCCAATGGTCATGAAGCACCTTTCGTACAGCAGGTTTCATATCTACACCAGGTACCCAGCTTACATCAATAATATCCCGATGAGCCGCTTGTCCAGCATTCTTGTCTGCCATTTCATTGCCTGCAATCCCAGAGTGTCCTGGCACCCAGCATACAACAAGAGCTAGGTTTTGTTTATATGCTAGGTGAATGTGTTTAATGAGCATGTTTAATACAGGGTTTCGGCTTGTTTTGCCACAGGACAGGGCTGTGACAACACTTAACGAATCTGTGTATATTATGGACTTTTGTACCTTGTGCTGCACTATGTATTCAACAGTGATCAGGATACCGTACGCTTCGGCTGTAAAAATGCTGCTATGTTTATGTAAGGTTTTAGAGTTGGAGAAGTTTGGGCCTTGGGCTGCACATGATACCGAAGTTGCAGACTTTGAAGCATCAGTGAAAAATGCCAATGATTTATACTTGTCTTCAAGCGCCAAGAAATGTTGTTGAATGAGAGCATTTGGACAGCTCTTTTTGTTAAGTTCTGTAAAGGACAAATCACAGGTCACTGTACATTCATCCCAAGGTGGGATGGGTTCAAAGTAGTCGCTTTCCTGCAATTCTGTGAAATCTACTCCGAGTTTTTCTGCAACAGAATTTACTGCTAACGGGAACGGCGGGGCGTGTGAAGGCCTGTTTAAGTACAGCTGATTTGTGGACTGATCACTTATGAGTGCTTTGCATGGATGTTGTTTTAGTGACATGATTCTTATTGCATAGGCGACTCCCAGATATGTACTTTGATAATCCAGCGGCCACGGATCAGATTCTGCAGATAGACTTTGGACGGGGCTCGTCCGAAAGGCACCAAGTGCTAGACGGATACCTAAGTGATATACAGGATCGAGTACCTTAAGTGTTGTCTTTGAAGCAGACTGGTAAACAATACATCCGTAGTCTATGCGTGACAACACAAGGCTTTTAAAAAGAGATAGGAGGCAATACCTATCTGTTCCCCAAGACTGGTGGGATAAAATCTTTAAAAGGTTCATAGTTTTAAGACATTTCAGCTTCAACTGTTTTACATGCTGCATGAAGGTTAGCTTGCTATCGAAGATTACACCTAGAAATTTTTGTTCTTTTCTATTTATGAGGTTTTTCCCATGCATCGTAATACAAGGGTCAGGACATACCCCTCTACGTCTGGAAAACAGCACACAGGAAGTCTTTTCTGCACTGAATCTAAATCCGTTTTCGTCGGCCCATTTCGTGAGCCGATTAACAGTCAACTGGATCTGGCGTTCACATATGGACAGATTGCAGGATTTAAAGCTGATTTGGATGTCGTCCACATAGACAGAATAAGACACCACTGGTGGTATAACAGAGCGGAGAGAGTTCATTTTGATTATAAAAAGTGTGCAACTTAGCACACCTCCCTGTGGTACACCGTTTTCTTGAATAAAAGTGCGCGATAATACATTGCCAATTCTTACACGGAACTTCCTTTGAGATAAGTAATCTTGCAAAATGTTCAGCATGCTACCACAAATTCCATAGGATGACAGGTCTTGCAGAATACCGTATCGCCAGGCAGTATCATATGCCTTCTCAAGATCAAAGAATATAGATAGACAGTATTGGCTATGTACAAATGCATCACGTATATATGATTCAAGGAGTACTAGATTATCGGTAGTAGACCTCGCTCTTCGGAAGCCAGATTGGCGAGGGTCCAATATACCATTATATTCCAAAAAGAAGACAAGGCGTCGGTTAATCATCTTTTCAAATACTTTAAGTAAGCAGCTAGTGAGTGCAATAGGTCTGTAACTGTTAACTAAGGAAGGGTCTTTGCCGTGTTTGAGTATTGGTAGGACTATTGCTTCTTTCCAAGATGAAGGTATATGACCAGTAACAAATATCTTATTGTAAAGGCCTAACAGGCAGTTTAGGGTCTCATGAGGCAGATTGTTGATTATTTCATAAGTTACTGTGTCAGAACCTGGAGCCGAGCTACCACAAGAGCCTAGGGCAAGCTTGAGTTCATGGAACGTTAATGGTCTATTGTACCCTTCTGATGTCTTTTTTGGATGTAGAGGAATATTTTCAGCTATTATTTTATGCTTTAAGAAAATTTCGGAATAATTTTCCGAACTTGATACTCTCTCAAAGTGCTCGCCAAGAGTGTTTGCTTGATCTTCTATTGACTCACCAGAGCCATTGACGAGAGGAAAAGGATTTGGACGTTGTCCTTTTAGTTTACGTACCCTGTTATATACCTTGCTAGCATCCGTGTACGAGTTTATGGAGGATACGTAGCGTGTCCAGCTTTCTCTTTTCGATACTCGGCGAATACGGCGGCCATTTGCCTTGCACCGCTTAAATTCTATAAGATTTTCTGTGGTTGGGTAGCGTGAGAATCTACTCCACGCTTTGTTCTGGAGTTTCTTTGCAGTTTCACACTCTTTGTTCCACCACGGTTTTGGATTTACTTTATCTGTGCAGGATTGAGGTATGCACTTTCGAGCGGAACAGAGGATGTGTTCAGTGATGCAGCTAGCCAGTTCTTCTACACCTAAATGGTCCACTTCTTCTAGGCACAGTTTACTTATGTTTCTAAATTTTGACCAGTCTGCTGCATGAAGTCTCCATTTTTGGGGGTAAGCTGGTCCATCGTGCCACTTTGTGGTTTCTAGGAGTGTCGGGAAATGATCGCTCCCATATGGATTAGTGATAACTCTCCATTCCAGGTGTGGGAGAAGAGACGCTGACCCTATTGGTAAATCTATACATGAATACGTGTTGTGTGTGGAACTGTAAAAGGTTGGATCTGCCTTGTTAAATATACAGGCTCCAGAAGAAAGAAGGAAGTTTTCTATTGCCCGTCCTCTCGCATCACATCTTGAGTCACCCCAGAATGTGCTGTCAGCATTGAAGTCTCCGATTACTATATAGGGTTCGGGAAGTTGGTCAATCAGTTTTTCAAATTCTGCTGTGTCAAGCCGTTCATCTGGCGGTATATATATGGAGCAAATCGTTATAAGATGATTGAACAATATAGCCCGAACAGCCACTGCTTCAAATGAACTCTGGAGTGATACATGCTGGCATGCAACTGACTTTTGGACTATGATTGCCACACCACCTGAAGAAGAATTACCATTATTTCTATCTTTACGGAAAACTATGTACCGTTTTAAGAAGTTCTGGTGTGTAGAGTTTAAATGTGTTTCTTGAACACAGAACAGTCGTGGCTGATATTCCGTTAGTAGATCTTTGATATCATCTAGATTGCGAAATAGGCCCCTAGCATTCCATTGAATTATTTGTGTAGCCATATCGAGGAAGATTTTGGTTGCCTGTGTTCAAGAGCACGTGATAAAGATGGATGGATATGTATACTAGGGCGGTAACCGTTTAGGTTACCGGTCCCTTTCTTTGAGTTGTTACAGGAATTTTCTCTCTCCTAGCGCGCTCCTGAGAGCGCTGATCTTTCGGCGTCGATGACGCCGGGGATTTTTGATCGACCTCCATACCCTTTTCCGAGGTCTGGAGGATCGTGAACTAGGCGCTGAAACTCGCGTCCCAGGCCGTGGAGTTCGGATTAGCTTTGGGACCTGCGGGACTGGAGCCGGCAGGTCCACTTTCGATGTTGATGGAGCAGCACTTGCTGCAGCCACCTGGGGGGCAGGCGGAGTGATTACCGGGCCACTGTCAGTGACCGCGGTAGACTCCCGAGGGATTTGTGACGCTGCCCCCCGTCGCGCCACCTCGGAAAAGCTCGTGTGATTCAAGTAAGACAGACGTTTTCTTGCTTCGTGAAATGTTATATTTTCTTTGACCTTTAATGCAATGATCTCTTTTTCTTTCTTCCATTTAGGGCACGTTCTAGAGTAAGCTGGATGGCTTCCATCACAGTTCACGCAATGTGGAGATGAGTCGCAAGTGTCTGATGCATGATCGTTCGAGCTGCATTTCGCGCAAGTCTGCCGTCCTCGGCATGTCTGGGAACCGTGCCCATACCTCTGGCACTTAAAGCACCGTCGAGGATTTGGAATGTACGGCCTTACACGTACTTTGACATAGCCTGCATCCACTGTACTAGGCAACACACTGGTACCAAAGGTTAGTACGATGTGCTTTGTTCGAAGTTGTTCGTTATTCCTGCGGATTAGAATTCGTTCTACCTTGATGACATTTTGGTCCTGAAAACCTTCAAGCAGCTCTTCGTTAGTAAGGTCCATGAAGTCGTCTTCGGAGATTACTCCACGGCTCGTGTTCATGGTTCGGTGTGCGGACACAGTGACCGCTACATCGCCTATGCATTTCAAGTCGTTCATTTTCTCATATTGGGATTTATCTTTCAGTTCAAGGAGCAGATCTCCATTAGACATTTTTGTGGCTTTATAGCCAGGTCCTATCGTGTTGCGAAGGCATTTCGCCACCAAGAAGGGGGAGAATTTACGTACGCTCGTGGTGCTTTCACTATGGATTACATGGTACTTTGGGAAATTTTCTTCATTGCTTTTCAAAAAGAATTGAAAGGTTGCATCGGTGCGTCCTCTTTTAAGAGGGCGATCAAGGGAAAGTGTTTTACTAGAAGCCATATAGAGGTAATGAGTTCGGCAGCAGCGCCAACCACCCACCACCGAGCCCAACATGGGGACGGAGCAGGTCTTACGAGTAAGACAAGCCCTCGCCAGTTGTACGGTGCCACTATAACCCAATCTGGAGTACCCAAGGTTGGCCACCCACACAAGGTTAACCCTCGCTGCCAGGAAAGTTGGAAGTAAATAGAAGAGACGAGAAGACAGGAAAGATTGAATGGAAGAGAAAAAGACGCAGAATGGAGAGGAGGACAGGAAAAGGCAACTACCGATTTCCCCCGGGTGGGTCAGTCCGGGGGTGCCGTCTACGTGAAGCCGAGGCCAAAGGGGTGTGTTGCCGCCGCCGAGGGGCCTTAAAGGTCCGAGCACCCGGCATTGGCTCAACCCCCAGGATCCCCTTTTCCCCGGACACGGCTAAGCCGCGCACGGCTACACGCGGGAGGGTCCAACCCTCGTGTGCTCGGGTCCGTGGTGTCGCAACACACCAAACGCCTGCTTACGCAGACGCCCCTGCGGGGGAGCATCCCCGTTAGATTGGCCAGCTACCGTGACGTCATTGATTGAAGTGGACTGCCACTGTGCTACGAAGGAGCCACTGGCGTTGCCATCACGAGAATTCACGCGGAAGTAGGGACCATTGGGGCCGCCATGTTCGACAACGCTGTCTTTCCGCACGCGCGAATATTACGTACGGTAAACTCGCAACATGACCCACATTCGCATAATGCACGTAAACCATGGAAACCAAATAGAGCATGGAGCATGCTCAAAGAGGACAACGCGATCTCTTTACGTGTGTGACACGTTGACATTTGGTACAGCAAACGCCATGGTAAAGCCATCTAATAACAGGGTTTCCTGAGCGTAGTTACTCAAGTATGGATCAGGGGAAGGATCTTATGACTTCTATAGATGACGCACCCCTCCCCCCCCTTTTTTTGTTTGTTGATAGTGCAACGGCCTTACAGGTCAGCGTCACCCCTCTCTAGGCACCTGTCAGTCGAAAAAGTATAAAAATAATTCCGGGGCTGCAGGTGTCAAAACCTTGATCTGCACAGAAGGTGCGCCAGCCGCAGTGGAAGAGATTCCGAATTAAATTTGAACTCATCGAGTTCCTTACTGGGAACCGAAGTGAATGTGCAGGAGCACTCTTGCGTTTCGCCGCCATCGAAATGCCACCGCCGTGGCCTGAATTGAACCTATGACCTGGAGCTCAGCAGCGCTATGCCAGAGCTCTACTACGCTACTGTGGTTGGCGACAGAAAATAAATAACATTCACTGAAGTATCCTTAGGTGATTTGAATGAAAAAGCTTTACGAATTACCTAATTGGTTACGTGCATGACACGTGATGTCCCAGATTATCAAGTGTCCCTCACAACTTTACATTAATAAACCTTAATCCACCTTGGCCTAATCTGCACCTACTGTAATCCACGTTGATCCATCTTCATCCACATTACTCTTTTTACCAACCTTATTCTACTTGAATCCACTTCCTTTTCATTCACTTTACTTCAACCTAATTCACGTTACTCCCCCTTAAGTTCCCTTACACTCATCATCATCATCATCAGCTTGGTTACGCCCACTGCAGGGCAAAGGCCTCTCCCATATTTCTCCAACAACCCCCGTCACGTACTAATTGCGGCCACGCCATCCCTGCAAACTTCTTAATCTCATCCGCCCACCTAACTTGCTGCCGCCCCCTGCTACGCTTCCCTTCCCTTGGGATCCAGTCCGTAACCCTTAATGACCATCGGTTATCTTCCCTCCTCATTACATGTCCTGCCCATGCCCATTTCTTTTTCTTGATTTCAACTAAGATGTCATTAACTCGCGTTTGTTCCCTCACCCAATCTGCCCTTTTCTTATCCCTTAACGTTACACCTATCATTCTTCTTTCCATAGCTCGTTGCGTCGTCCTCAATTTGAGTAGAACTCTTTTCGTAAGCCTCCAGGTTTCTGCCCCGTAGGTGAGTACTGGTAAGACACAGCTATTATACACTTTTCTCTTGAGGGATAAAGGCAACCTGCTGTTCATGATTTGAGAATGCCTGCCAAACGCACCCCAGCCCATTCTTATTCTCCTGATTAATTCCGTCTCATGATCCGGATCCGCCGTCACTACATGCCCCAAGTAGGCGTATTCCCTTACTACTTCCAGTGCCTCGCTGCCTATTGTAAATTGCTGTTCTCTTCCGAGACTGTTAAGCATTACTTTGGTTTTCTGCAGATTAATTTTTAGACCCACTCTTCTGCTTTGCCTCTCCAGGTCAGTGAGCATGCATTGCAATTGGTCCCCTGAGTTACTAAGCAAGGGAATATCATCAGCGAATCGCGAGTTACTAAGGTATTCTCCATTTACTTTTATCCCCAATTCTTCCCAATCCAGGTCTCTGAATACCTCCTGTAAACATGCTGTGAATAACATTGGAGAGATCGTATCTCCCTGCCTGACGCCTTTCTTTATTGGGATTTTGTTGCTTGCTTTATGGAGGACTACGGTGGCTGTGGAGCCGCTATAGATATCTTTCAGTATTTTTACATACGGCTCGTCTACACCCTGATTCCGTAATGCCTCCATGACTGCTGAGGTTTCGACAGAATCAAACGCTTTCTCGTAATCAATGAAAGCTATATATAAGGGTTGGTTATATTCCGCACATTTCTCTATCACCTGATTGATAGTGTGAATATGATCTATTGTTGAGTAGCCTTTACGGAATCCTGCCTGGTTCTTTGCTTGACAGAAGTCTAAGGTGTTCCTGATTCTATTTGCGATTACCTTAGTAAATAGTTTGTAGGCAACGGACAGTGCGCTGATCGGTCTATAATTTTTCAAGTCTTTGGCGTCTCCTTTCCCCTTACTCCTTTCTCCAATGCCTTACTCTGACTTGCTTTAACTTAAAAGACGCTGATGATGATTTTGTTACCACTCGTCGCGCACTTTTCTGCCGCGTGGGACATATAATCTTTTAGAATTATTATGGGTCCATCTCGAAGAAAGTCCAGTAGAACGTCGCTTCTCAAAGCGCAATCTGTCACGAGGTAATTGATATAGCCTGAAGCTGGCAGGTGAAGCCCGCGCCAGATCTATCAAACGGCCACTCTCGCGCGAAAGAAGCTTGCGTGAGGTCGCGGCCTGATGGTTATAGCTTCGGGCGTGTGCGAGTGTGTCTACGAAATCGCCGGTTTGCTAGAGATATGCGAGGTTTAGAAACGTCACTTTGATAACACTGATTGTGCAAGGTCGCCCATAACGTGCATGTGGTGTTGGTTTCTCACAAAATAATTTAACGTATTCATGGCAAGCAGGACAGGGGGTTTGGTTTTTCGTAAGTATGTCACCGTACTTTTCGGAAATCTAAATCTGAGCCAGATGCTTCTGTATACGACCCGATGCAATCGGAATGGAGCCAGATGCTGCAAAGAACTCCGCAGATGTGATTATACACATTCTTCATAGGATACCTGGTGTTGCACCTGAATTCTCATTATTATATCAACAAGAAGTCGCGCAAACTTAATATGTATGAAACTGTTCTGAAGAACTGTATGGGCAGCGCATGGCTTTTAATTGATTTTCTTGTCAGCGCTAAGTACTGTGCAAGTGCTGGATACTCTAAATTCAGTACTTGCAACTCTTGAGAAAGCATCATGGCTCACCTGCAACATTATATTCGCACTCAAGTCATAACGGCCGGTGTTTAACAGAAAAATACACTGCCACGCAATGCAACACACTGCTGAGACCCACCGGATGCTTGGTCTTCACTGGTGACTTCAACGTGCATAACGAGCTATGTACCAATAAGATTGACAGCGGCCTAACGTATCGACGGAGCACTTGCTTTGACTTGACTGATTCCCAAGCACTTAGCTACGTGCGCAGACAGTGTTCGCTCTATCCCGCTTTACTCTTTCTGTTCCCCCTTTCCCTTCCCCCAGTTTAGGGTAGCAAACCGGACTCTCGTCTGGTTTACCTCCCAGCCTTTCCTCTCTTTGTTATCTCTCTCTCTCTTTCTATTGAACGCAGACTGTTTAGGCGTTCGTTTGGGAAAAAAGGTTCTACGTTATAAGTTCCAAGCGTTCGTGTTGTACGTTGATTTTTTTGTCGTGGGTTGATGACGGACGGGGTTTGTTGGCGCAATGGCTTTCACATGAAAACGTTCCTTCATTCTTTGATATATGTGTTTTAATTTACCGTTGTGGCCTCTTTTTCGACATTCGATTTTCTTACTTTACTCTGTGCACCGGCATACTCCCCACCTCCACTGGGGTTACAGATGTAATACTTGTGCGGGAACCCGCAAAGTGGAGAGAAGTAAGTAACAAAGATGAAGTGAGACATCCACCCAATAATAGCAATTGCTACAAAAGAAACCCACTATAGTTCCTCGAAAGAAAAGCCTCGCAGTTGAAGAAAAATTCGTCCCGGTCCGGGTCTCGAACCCGGAAATACCGCCTTTCCGGGGCAGCCGCTCTACCACCTGACCTAACCAGGCGGCTAGTAGATGCCCGGGTGAAGTCGAACTAAATTTGACTACGATGGCCTTTGTAGTTCTGCCTGGTCAACGGGTTAAATTATGCCCCTTTCGTTACACACGCTCAAAACGCTCTAGAACACAAACATTCGTAATATGTTACCACAGCCTCATCTGGCCACCCACTTCCAACTTTCCCTACACACCAAACATGACATCGTACTTACTGTTACCAAACATAAAGAAGCTGGCTCATTTACTTCACTCATGACACCAGGCGAAACCAATATACGTGTCGCACAATAAAGCACCCCGCTCCCTAACAAACAAAAATGACGAGCGTTCAACAAATGTTCGTGACAGTTCTAGTAGGCCAGAAACGTTACACATTCGCAACATTTTCCATTCATGCTGCACCCCTTGCTTGTACATGCAGAGGGCTCTTGAAAAATTTAGGAAACGTTGTTGATAAATGTTTCTGTATATTCTGTTCTTGTTCAACCATGTACCCACCCCATCTGTAACGCCGCAATGGCCCTGAGGGTAAGTAAATAAATAAATAAATAAATAAATAAATAAACAAATAAGAGCAGTAGAACACTTTGTAACGCTTGCCTAAGATGATCGTAAACGTTTCTTTTGTTAAATGTAAATTTTTTTCCAAGAGCTGTATTTGATCAGCACGCATTTATGAACGAACGCAAACTTGATGTAGCGTCTCCCTGTGTTCGCAAAATTTGTTCTTGTAGTCGCACAGTTCTAGTCGTGATTACGCCATGGCAGCGATACAAGCGTTACGCCACTCGTAACAGACCCTGATAATGCTCAGATCCACATGCATACCTAATATATCGCCAAAAATGCGCATTAACCCACCTACGTGGGACGTTGTCTGCAGATTACACACACCGTATCCCTAATGTTTCCAATTTATATCAACATGACGCCTTCTTTTGTTCACAAAAGATAGCATAGAAAAAGCTGTGAGCATCGAATCACCAACGAAAGTAAGGAAAACGAGGGTGCAGTAATTATATACAACGTCGCATTTAAAACAACTACATGAAAGTTTCGCGGCGCCATTCCACAAGAAAATTATCCACAATTTCATGGAATTTGGAGTTCGTGCCTACCTCAGTTCGTTCTTTTTTCTTTTTTTTAAGTCAGCGAAATATTTGGGATAACAGCAGCATCACACCTTGTAATGACTGAATAGGTAACTTTCCACACGGTCTGCATTGAACCCGCACAGATTAAAGACTTATCGCTCGTCACTCAAACCATGTTTCCTTCAATCTTAAGCGAATGTACACCCTCTGGGGTGTATATTCGCTCCACAACAATAATCGTCATGCTGATATAATCCAACGCTGAAATCGAACGCTCATGACGAGCACGCAGCTCCTGACTTGGAAGTACCGGGCTCGCCACGTTAAAGAAAGGAAATGTGGACAAGACAGATTATGATTATTGTTGTGTGGCAAACGAGTGTAGTTTTGCTTATGAGTGCACTTAACGAACTGTAAATACCGTGCGTCGCACCATTTACCGAGGAAACTTGGAAAAGCAGCCAAATTATTTGTATAACGCTTAAAAGATGGAAGAAGCAGATACTGAGCAAATAATCTCAAAGCACGTAAGTAACTTCTAGAGCTCCATGTCTTGGTATATATATCACTAAGAAAATGGAGCCCATTGCCTCAAAATAATGAATCAGTGTCTTTTATTTTTATTTTCCTTCTGCTATGGAACTTGTGCTAGCGTAAATGTACCGTTGAAAAAGTCTAAAGAAAATATTGATAGACAGCTTCAGAAGTCACACATTACAATAGCAAAGAAGTGCAAGACATCCTTGCAATGGCATTGTGATGGCTCTACACACTCGACAGTGTCGCGTTCTTTTCAACGCACGAAGCACAAATAAAAAAAAAACAAAACAAGAATGCAGAAAGGCAGCACAGGACAACAGCTGCCACAATGATTTGTCATTGTGAACCTTTTATGATTTGAACCTTTTAGGTTTTCCTTCACTTGTCCGCGTGGGCGAATTTACACGACGTTTATTTTGTGGTAACATACCGTGTTGAATCAGAAAAATAAAATTTCCCAGGTTGTCAGGAACGGTTGGCATGTTAGCACCACAAGCTTCGTGTAATGCGCAGCCATGCAGAGTGTTTTACATATTAGTCCTAGTGTTTTACTCGCCTTGCTGCAGATGTAGTCTATGTGCTGATTCCATGTTAAGTTTGTTGACATGATGACACCGAGGAGTTCAAACAGATTTGAGTTGATTTAAACTGATTGAGCCATCGCATAAGAGACGGGAACGCGAAAGCTTTGTAAAGCGTTCTGTTTTTCACTTTAGGCCGCCTAATTCCATCTTAATACACCCTAATCCACCTTATTCACCCTAATGCACCTTAGGCCTCCTTGATCCACCTTCTCCGATAGTAATCCAACCTAATCCACCTTAACACTCATTAATCCGCCTTGGTCATCCTTAATCTACCCTAATCTTTCTTCATCCATCTTATTCCACTTTAACCGACCTTATTCCTCCTCAATAGACTTTAGTCCACTTTAATCGATCGTAATGCATAATCCCCCGTAATCAACCTTCATCCACTCCTATCTACATTATTCCAATCACTAACCAATTACCTTTTCTAATCCCCCTTAATCAACCATCATCTACCCTAATCTACCTCAATCCAATCGCTATTCAATTATTATGTTTTCTAATCATTCATCACTTTATACACAGCTACACAAGCTTTCATTTGCTTCTGATCTTCCTTGGATCACGTGATATTTTGTGTACTTGACGAAGCGACCTTGAAACAAAGATTTAAGGCTTTCGCTTTAATAATGTACTGTGCTGACGTTAAATTCAGGCTGGCATTCTCCATGGCGCCAATGCTTCAAACAGCTCCATAGCATTCATGCAGATACCGGCCAGCTTTCCAGGTGTTGCAGCTAAAATATCAGTATGAGGAAAAAATCGCCAACCTTAATATGTAGGAAGCTGTAATAAACAACTCAGACGGCGTATGTCTTTTATTTGATTCTCTTCAACGCAGTCATTTAAAGTGGTTGTTCCTGATTAAAGGTAGTAAGATACCTTGCTCTAATTTGAACCACCCTCATTCGCCTTAATCCACCTTAATCCATCTTAGTCCATCTTGCTCTAATTCGTACCAACCTTAATCCACTGTGCCCTAATCTGTAACAACCCTAATCCACTTTAATTCACCTTAATCCACCTAAAGTCAATTTATTTCACAATAATTCTCTTTACTTCACCTTAATTAACTTTACTCCACCACGGCCCTGCGTCGAGCACTGGAATTTATTGATTCTGAAGGACCTAGAAAATGGGCTGTGTTCTGTGATTCAAAACCGGCATTAGAGTGCACGCTGTCAGTTCTCCGACACGGATGTCATGGCCAATTGACATACGAAGTCGTGAAACTTTACCACGATGTCCAACAAAAAGGCCACGAGGTCGTTTTTCAATGGGTACCTGGCCACTGTGGGATCAGTGGCAATGATTCCGCCGTTAACGCTGCTCGCACAGCACATCAAGAAGAGCACAGCGTTCCAATTCCGCTTTCGCGGACTGATGCTGCAAGGCAGCTTCGACACCTGGCACGCAGGCTCACAGTGACCGGGTGGAACTCGCCGAACTTAGGACTTACACGACTACATCGACTAAATCCCTCCCTGCAACTCCTACCTCCACTCGGACGTCCTCGACGTGAAGCCTAGCTTCTCTGTCGCCTTTGGTTAGGAGTTGCCTTCACAAAGGCATACTCTACATTAATTGGAGTGACTGACAGTGCAGCATGCGAGCTCTGTGGCACCGAAAAAAACATCTACCACCGGCTGTGCCACTGCCCAAGATATGCCCTAGAGAGACAAGAACGTGTCAAAGCTTTCCAAAAACTGGACAATCGGCCGCTTTCTGTGCAGGTGCTGCTGGAACACCGCCCCCACCGCCCGTCGGCCCATAAAGCTGTGAAGGCGCTTTTGTGTTTCTTAAGGACGACGGGTTTGTGTAACCACCTGTGACTATTAATGCAACTTCTGTAAGACCACACGCGTCAGCGAAGTTGCCGCAATTTCCATCTTTCCTTCCCTCCTCTCTCTCCCTGTGATGTTTGCTTTCCCATTTCCCATTCCCCCGGTGTAGGGTAGCCAACCGGACATTATTCTGGTTAACCTCCCTGCCTTCTACTTTTCTCTTTCCTCCTCCTAATTAACTTTACTCCATCTTAAGTCACCTTACTCCTACTTGTTCGAAATTACAAGACGTTGATGATGATATTTGTTACCACTCGTTGCGGACAACAACGCGGGCTCATTTGCCTCATGGGGCATGTGATGCTTTTGCATTAATATGGGCCCATGTTGAAGACAGTGCAGTCTCTCAAAGCGCTAGCTGTCTCCAGGTAATTAAGAACGGGAGAAGCCCGCACGTCACAGACAAGCCAGATGTTTCAGAGTGACTTTGGCGGGAAAGAAGCATACGTTTGGTCGTGATCTCACGGTTACGGCATTGGACGTCCCCAAGTGCGTGCACAAGTTCGGCATAGACGAATTTGCGGGTATGCTAGAGATACGATGTATATAAACATCACGTTGATAACTTTGGTCTTTCAAGGTCATCCGTCACGTCCGTGCCCGCAGTTGTCGAAATGTCACAATCGTCACCTAATAAGTTTGCCGTCGTTTAGTTAGCGGTGCGAAGTTCGGGTCTACTTTTAAACCGTTCGTGCCGTGTCTAACAAATCGTCGCTTGCATATATTCGGACCCCGCCATGGTTTGCGAGGGATCGCATGCGGAATCCCACCACGCGTCTCGCGCTTAATGAAGTGGTGCAGTCCCGACATTGGTGCGGTAACACCATGGCAGTGATACCCGCGATAAGGACAGCGTCTCTGCATTCTTCTCACGCGGGAATTTAGCATTTCGCGATGTTGTCGTTTGAAACACTGCTCCATTGCTGACCCGAGGCGGCCGTGAAGGCTGCATAGGGTTACTAACAAGTCCTAGAGGAAGTGGCATTCAATGTATGGTTTGTCTCCCGCGTATTCGTATGCCTGACGGTAAGGTGAACACCACCAACGGATAGTGCGACTCATTGCCACAAATCACCTGTCGAAGCATGCGAAATGCTTTCTTCTATAGCAACCAGGGTTGGCTGTTAAAAAATATTTGGACTTATTGATAGAAGCAGGTATCGGGGTTGCTTTCTATGGTACGTAATGTGCGGGTGAGTTCAACCGTCTGTGAGATCTCCATGGAGCCAATAGCTTCAAATAGCTACATAGCTGTCATTATGCACATTCCGCTAAGCTCTCCAGGTTATTTTACCTAAGCCTTCATTAATATATTAAAAGGTATGCGCGAACCTTGATGCGTAAGAAGTTGCTATAAAGAACTTCGTAGGCGGCGCATGTCTTTTATTTCCCAATCTACAGCGCATTCTAAGTGTTTCTATTTCTTTAAAGGGTGTACGTTGTAAGTTGTTAGCGTTTATTTGGGTTACACTTTAGTTTTTTCTTATGTGTAATTTCTTCATTCTTTCGTTGAACTGTTTTTTTCCCTTGTCGGTATCCTCCCCCCCGCCCTTCTTTTTTGAGACTAGCACCTTCGGTACTTTACTCGGCACTCTGGCATGTTCTCCTCCTCCTCCCCTATTGAGGGTGGGGGAGAGTGAACTATGCGTACATAAACGCGTAGTTCACTCTGCGACTAACGCGGACGCAGCTGCTGTGCTGGCGTAGGCGAGTACCCTAGTCCAAACGTTGGCTTCGCCGACATCATGCGATTCCATAATTGGTCTTCACAAGGAGCAGACCAGAGCTATGAGAGACTTAAATAAGGAGAAGAAGACAGTAAACGTGGATTAAGACCTTGGTCGTCTGTCGTGCGTCTCTATCTTCTAACTTCTCGATTCGAAGTGACGAAGTCCATCTCTTCTCTCCCGTCAATATACCGTGGTTAACGAAGGCAGGCGTTAAGAAATAGCGAAGCGGCGAACGAAAATTTGGATTGCAAATCCACAAAACTAGGTTTTATTTGGTCCCCTCATTAAAGCTTCACCGTAGTCCAATATGCATCACCAGCTAGCCCAATATTTCCCTCTTCCCCAGTCAATATCTTTGTTGCTTTCCATCGAAAATATGTTTGGTACGCCGCTTAAGGAAAAACATAGAACACGGTCACGCTGCAGAAGTTGTCACCGCTTAGGTTTTTCCTAAACATCTTAAGATTTAACCGTTATCCACACGAGGTATGATAACAACAAAACGGGGTATAATCAACTACGCACTGGATAAGGCGAAAGCTCATTGGCAGTTCATCGGACGGCTTTCTACAACGACCGGAACTGTCGTCTTTTCAATGGTCTGATGAGTACATCGATTAATAGATTGAATAGATATTGACTGAGTGACTGACTGGCCAACTAGACATGGATGAGTGAAGCTACGATAACCTCCACTTACCACGACTTCATTCATTCGTTATTGGTTGGTCAGCTTGAGAGGAAACAAATTATTTCTGCAGAAAAGAAGGCGAGAGAGTAGGTGAGCCATTACAGTTTGAAGTTGAAATCCGGGATATGAAGGATGTTCGGCTAAATACCATTTCTCAAGTACCATAGTGAAGCTACGATACCGGACCCGCTGTGCAGACGAGGTCATAGCAGCGCGAGCTAAAACATATAAACACAGAAAGACTCACACAGGGACAAGCGCTAACTTGCAACTATCGACTTTTCTTTATTCATCATCATCACCATCATCAGCCCGGTTGCGCCCACTGCAGGGAAAAGGCCTATCCCATACTTCTCCAACAACCCCGGTCATGTACTAATTGTGGCCACGCCACCCCTGAACTTCTTAATCTCATCCGCCCACCTAACTTTCTGCCGCCCCCTGCTACGCTTCCCTTCCCTTGGAATCCAGTCCGTAACCCTTAATGACCATCGGTTATCTTCCCTCCTCATTACATATCCTGCCCATGCCCATTTCTTTTTCTTGATTTCAACTAAGATGTCATTATCTCACGGTTGTGTTCATATAGGAGGTAGTGGCCAAGTACTGCATCAGGGTGGCCAGTCCTGCTCTGGTAAGGGAGTGCGTTACCGGTTCTGGTCACCGGGATCAGGCCACACTCCAGGCCTGTTCCACACTTCAGGCCACACTCCAGGCCTGTTCTTTATTACCCGGATTTATAGAACAGAAGTAGAGTTGTGACGTGCAAAAAAATAAAAAAGACCGAAAAGATGAAGGCAAAGCACCGGCATTCGCACAAACATGGTTACGTGTATTTTTTCGCATAAGTTTTTCTGGATCTTCTGGGTTTGTCTTCTTGATTTTTTTTTCTTTTTCTTGTGTGTCAAGTCACGGCTTTTCCACACTGTATATGAATCCAGCCAATAAACAAAAGCCCATAGATGGAAGTTAGCGATTTTCGTCATCTGTGTCGTTGTAGATATGTTTCTGTTCGCGCTGTCCTTGATGCAAAACCAACTGGCCCAGTCTATCCCCTTAATGAGATATTGTGCACAACCCCCTGCATCGCGGACGAGACAATGCCACAAGAGCTCTCAGTTGAGGCCTCGAGTGTCCGCTCCTCGCAGCTTCTTACCAGCAGAGGTTAAGAAATGTGGGTTGACGCTTCTGCTCAGAAAGCGGGCCGCAAATCCCCTCACAGCTCACCTCATTTTGGTCAGTTATTGCAAATGCTAGGCTAAATGAAAAATAAGAGCTGCCGGTCTCTGGATAAGATATTACATTTGGCCAGTGGCGTACAAGTTCTTGAGTGCGGACTGCACTACAAACCAAACAACGCTCCGTCTCTCTCTCTCCGTATATATATATATATATATATGTTAGAGGTATAGTAGTAAACACATCAATACCCGAGAAGGCGAATGGAAAAGGGCGCCGGCGTAGCTGACTTAGTAGAGAGAGAGAGAGAAAATAATGCAGAGAAAGGCAGGGAGGTTAACCAGAGGTAGTTCCGGTTGGCTACCCTGCGCAGGGGGAAGGGTTAAGAGGGATAAAAAGAGAAACAGAATAGAAGGGGGAGATAGAAAGGGAGACAAGCACAAACAAAGCGCGTACACTACAGAGCGGTAGGAGGCGGCATTCTTAGAGTCTGTCGTGAAGCCCCGTAGACCGCAAGAACCTTACTAGCGCGTGTAAGGCCTTCAACGCGGATGTCCTATCGGAGCATTGGCCTAAAGCTTTTAGTTCTGAAAGTGGACGATTGTCCAACTGGTCCAGTACACTGCACATCACTTGTCTCTCAGCACTGTATCGCGGGCAGACACAGATAATGTGTGCGAGCGTCTCGTCGATGTTACATGTGTCGCACGTGGGGCTGTTGGCCATTCCTATGAGGAAAGCATAGGCGTTTGTAAAGGCAACACCTAGCCACAGACGGTAGAGCATGGTCTGTTCACGTCGTGGTAATCCAGGCGGGAGGTGCATCCGTATGTCCGGAGACAATGAACGCAACCGACACATGGTGAAAACATTTGAGTCCCACAGGGGCAAAGTACACTCACGGGACATCAATCGCAGCTCAGCCGCAGCGTCTGATCGCGAAAACGGAATGACGACTCGCTGACCACTTTCATGTGCAGATCGGGCGGCTTCGTCGGCGTGGTCATTCCCGCGCTGACTTAGTAAAAGCAATGCACGCACGCAATGCACGCAATGCACGCAATGCACGCAAGTGCAGCAATGCACACACTTTTACTTGCTAATTGAATTAAAGATTTGATAAATAAATGGAAATGAATTGGACGAGAAAACAACTAGCCGGACGTGGGCAATATACGAACTCAAACCATCGACTTAGTAAAAGCAATGCACGCATAATGCGATGGTTTGAGTTCGTATATTGCCCACGTCCGGCTAGTTGTTTTCTCGTCCAATTCATTTCCATTTATTTATCAAATCTTTATTTCAATTAGCAAGTAAAAGTGATTTCCCCCGTGTTGTTCTCGGTGTCTTTGTTGGGTTATCATGATATAATTTGTGATGCATGTGCCCACAATCCGAGTATCTTTCACTCAGAGAACGGTGTCATGTCCAGTTGGTTTAGCGTTGTCCTGAGAGAGAGGCGTTGTACGTCGTAGCAAAGACAGATGCACAATAGGTGCCCGATGGTTTCCCCTCGCACATACAGCAGTCGCACATGGCGCTATCAGACATTCCCATGCGATAGCAGTAAGCGTTCGTGAACGACACTCCCAGCCACAAGCGGCACATCAAGGTTGTTTCGACGCGGGAAAGGCGAGATGGCAGCTGTAGCCGTAGCAAGGCGTCATGCTTATGCCATCGGCAATTTAAGGCGCTTGAACTCCAGAAAAATTGTGACTTTTTGCGTGCAAGCGGGCGAAAATCCCTGGCAGTGTCCGTCCTCGCCAAAGGTATTGGACGCGTCTGGGTGTCTTCTTGGGAAGACCGGGCAGCCTTGGCAGCAAAGACGTTGCCAACGATGCTGCAGTGAGCAGGAATCCACTGAAAGATTATATTCTGCCCTGTTTCCTGAGCGTGGTGGTAGACTTCCGTAATTTCGCGTATCATCCGCACGGAAGTTCAGGTTCTTATGATATGACTAACAAAAATCAGGCCCCGGGTTTCCTGTCTTCTCAATCATTGCATAGGAAGGCCTCGCATCCAGCAGCATTAGTGCCTTCAGGTACAGCATGCACGGGTTTGGTAGACGTTACGCTTGCGACAAAAAAGGTTTTGCACCTACGCCATCAAGACCGTGATGTGTGGCACTGGCTAACGCTCGCAGGTTTAGGGCAGTAGATGAACATAAACATAAAAAGAAAGTGCATAGGAAAACGGTGCCCAGGTAGCTTTATCGGTAAGAGTATTGCGCGCGCAATGAGAAGACGTTGTTCCTCCCCACCTGCCGCCAGCTGTTCTTTTTGTCCACTTTCATATCCCACTAAATAATATTTTTTTATTTCAATTATTAAGTACACAGTATTAAGTACAAGTAATATCCCCTGTGCTCTCCTTGGTGCCGCTGTTTGCTGGCTTCTTTGTGCTAATTATTTAGATATGTATTTCGATTTCTCGTTCCTGCAGTGCCAAACCAGTTCAATAGTAAATCTAAAGCAAAGGCATTGCGCCATCTGGCACAGGTGGTCTTTTCTTTTTATCCGTAAAATTGAAAAATGATCATCCCATGCCTATATTAAATAGTCCAGGTATTTGGTAATTCATCAAACACATGCCGTAAACCACGGCTGAATTGGGGGCGGGTGACTGTTATTCTTTTGATATCCCCCGTCCCATAACGTTAGATATAGCAGGCTAACTATATGTTTTAAAATATGATTTTGCGGTCCCCAAAAACTGGGCACGATGCACAACGTGAAATGTGTTGTGGCGGGAACTGCCAGCCTTCCCCACAATGCCAACGTGCATGGCGCACCCCGTACGTCACCTGCTGCACATCTTCACGGCCATGCACGAAAGAAAATCCTCACTGCCTAAAGAATGGATGCGTCATAACCAAAAGCATGACTTCCGTGGCTATTGCATTCACAAAGAAAGTTTTGTCGCAGCTGTCGTCTTGTCGGATCTTCCTGCGGGCAGAAAAAAGCTGCCCTCTTTCAAAACATGGCGGGAGGGCGGTAAATGGCACACCTTGCCCCTCCACTTCTTACATTAGGGCAGAGGGATTGGCAAGCACTGCGCTGCCATAGAGTTTCATGCAATAATTACTGGAGGGAACTCGGGCGCTAGCGTCTACGGGAGCTGCAATGTGAGCGGTGGTACCGGCATGGGAAGTACATGGATTTGCCCAAACTTCGTCCTTACGGCTTCGAATGGCTTTGAGACTTTGTGAACTCGTCATTTTCAACAGTGTACTGCGTAATAAATAATTATATGAACATCATTAAAATTCTCTGGCGGCAGGATTCGAACACAGAGACTCTAGCACAGAATCCCGATATTGAAACTATAAAGCCAAGCATGCACGTTTCGACAAGCGAATGAAACGCCCTGATGAACTTTTCGGGGGCATGCCAGTGCGCTGAGACGCTTGGCGCGTTTCGATTTGCTCACGTGGACAAGCTCAATTGTTGCAATCAATAGCAAATGTGCGTGTTCGCTGCATCTTTTGCACTTCGAAGGAGAACGTCTCAATCCACAAACACGAAGATCAGACAAATCCATGTATTTCCCACCATTCCCCTGGTGGTACAACGACTGCAGCGCCAGAGCTACCTCTAGTAATTATTGTAGGAAACTATGTCCGTTGCCCTCCATCCCCCGGGTAGATACGCCCATGGTGGGCCAACCCACTGTCAGCATTACTGACGGCCAGGTGTGCGCAGACCGCACCTTGGTGCACGAAATCGTCTCGAACCATTAGCGCCAAGCTAAACCTGTGTAATCTTTCAAATAGGCGCTGACAATCGCCGATAGTTGTAGCGTGAAACCTCTATTACGCCATGTTTCTCAAGGTAATTCATCGCAACGCAATGACCTTCAACCTCCGGAGCGCAAGTGTGGAAGATATGACGTAGCACCACGTGATCCGCCGCGGAGAGGTGTCGCAGCATCGGTCTCTTGGAGCCTCGCCACTGCGGTACCCCGTGACTAGGCGAGGATCAAAGCGCTAAATCTACTCCGGCTAAGCGTGAACACGCGCACACCTTACGCGACGTTGGCGCGAGGGCAACAGCGTCTCTAGTTCGAACGATCGCTCGACGCACTGGCGCAGCTAACGTAACCGGACGCCGCCAAGGCGCCCAGACGCGCCCGGCGTCGTGCGAGGCTCGTCCGTGCGCCGATAACGTCGTTCTATAAACGCCCCTTTTAACGGCTTCCCTACTGGATCTTGGTGGCTCTTTCTCGCCATAGATGGCGCGCGGGCTGGACCGTCTGTGCATGCGGCAAACCACAAGCAACAGCCTGAATCCACTCATCGAGTAGATAAAGCTAGACGGCAGGAGGCGAAATCTCAAGCAAAAGCAAAGTTGCTTGCCGAAACACCGCAGCAAAGGCAAGCCAGATTAGCACGCTGTAGAGAAGCTTACCAAGCGCGGAAGAGTGCCAAGATTGAAGCCGCTGCAAACGCCGCCGTCGTTGAGCAGCCGAAGCCGTGGACGCAAGCAAAGGCACCCACAACGAACGTTTGATGCACCACACCCTTCGGCTGGCGAGAAACTCGATTGCGACGGTCAGGTTTCACCGCGACTTCACGGACAGCCTGCGCGGCAGCGTATGCAACGTGCGTGAAAGACTGTGGCCTAACTTTAAAGAAATACTGTGTGCACAGTCTTTGCAAAACCATGTCAAAGAAATATTTCGGTTGGGACAACTAGGCTTACAAGTGTTATACCTGAGCCAATTTTTTTTTTCTGTCCGTCTCGTCTTATCTCGCGAGACGCCGGTTGCGCCACTGCCCTCCTCCTCACGCCAGCTTTGCTCTATACATACATTGATTAAACGACAGGGCAGACAGTTCCCGCTGCGCCACAGCAGCTGTCTCGCGCACCGCATCGTGTCACGTGTTATGTTTACATCTAATATAGCGAACGCAATTCTTTAGCTCTCTCATAATGGGCTTGTGACTGAGGAGTCATACAAGTCTAGATCAGGGGCTGGATCTTGTGATTTCTTGAAATGACGCCCCCTAACCCCTCCCCCCTCTTTCCTGAAATATAACGTAACGGAAATAGTGGAACAGCCTTGTAAGCGAGCCTCACCCAATTGGTAGACACCTGTCTGACGAAAAACTTTGGATTAAGAATTAAATTCTAGGCCTCTAATCCCAAAACACGATTCGATGATAAGACATGCATGCAGCAGTAGAAGACTCCGAATTAATTTTGACCTGTGGGTGTTCTTTACCGTGCACCTAAATCTAACTGCACGAGTTCTTAAAATTTCGCCGCCTTCGAAATGCGGCCGCCGTGGCCTGAATTAAACCTGCGACCTGATCTCAGAACCACAACGCCATATCTCTACTACCGTACTACCATAGGCGATAGAAAAATTCACATTAGCTTAAGTATACTTACTTCATTTGAATACCAAAGCATTATGACTTCTCTAAATGATTGGTTACGTCCATGGAACGCGACGTCATAGATTGTTATGTGTCCTTAGAATTTATACTTCAATCCACCTTAATTCACCTTGATCTAATTTGTACATGCGCTAATTCGCCTTAATCTGCTCTCATTCAAAGTAATTCACCTCACTCTAATTTGTATGCAACTGAATCAACCTTAATCGTCCTTTCTCTAATTTTTGTCAACCTTAATCCACCGTAATAAACCTAAATGCACTTTATTTCACCTTGTGCACCTTAATCCTTTACAGTACACCTTACCTCACCTTACTCTGACTTGTTCTAATATACAAGACACTCATGATAATTTTTATTAGTATCCATTGTGGACAACGCTGGCTTTGCTGCCTGATGGGACATATGATGCTTTGGCGTTAATATGGGGCCATCTTCAACACACCGCAGTATAACGCCGGCTCTTAAAGCGCTTGCAGTCACGAAGAAGTTAAGTAATTGCCGATGTGTAGGCAACGTTCGAAGTAGGTGGATACATCAGGCTGTGGTAATAAATTACTTATGTTTGAGGCATGCTACTATGTAATTACGTAATAGATATAGCGCTGGGCATACGCTAGTGCGTAACAGAAGTCGCAAGTTTGTAAGAGATAGGAGGTATAGAAGCGTCACTTTAATTATTCGGAGTGCGCAAGGTCCCCAGTGACGTTCCTGCATGCAGTTGTCGATATGTCACAATCATCACATTATAAGCATGTTGTCGCATAGTTAGCGGTGTGAAGTTCTGGCCTAGTTTTAAAGCATTCGTTCTTGCCGCGTGTCCCAAGTCGTCGTATGCAGCAACTCGGACCCCGACACGCTCTGCGAGGGATCGCACGCAAATTCACATCGCGTATCTCCCACTTAACACACCGTAGGAAACCACACCGTGGTGCCGTACCACCGTGGCGACATTACCCGTTATAGGGAGCGTATTCCCCTTTTCCTCTCGCGAAAGCTAGAATTTCGCGATTCTATCGTTTCAGACTCTACCCCACTGGTGACCATAGGCGGTCGCAGAGGCTGCATGGGGTTACCAACTGCTCCTTGAGGAAGTGGCGTATGAAGTATCGGTTGGTTTCCGCGTACGAGTAGGCTCGGCGGTAAGGGAAGCACCACCCACAACGCCCAGTGCCACGCAATTGCACAAATCGCTTCCCCAAGCATACAAATTCTTTCTTCGTTAGTAATAGGGATTTGGCTCTTAGAAAACAATACATTCATGGCAACTAGGAACCGCTATATAAGGTAACTTCAGAATTGGTGGATGCCGCAGTACCGCTTCAATGGAGCCGCATGCTTCAACGAGCTCCATAGCTGTCATTTTACACATGCCGCTAAGCTTTCCAAGTATTTGGCTTAAAATATCATCATATATGTTAACAAGACGTCACTCTACGATCTATGTAGGAAGTCGTGATGAAGATCTTCGTAGGCGGCGCATGCCTTTTATATCGCTGTCTTGAAAGCTGTCAGCACAATCGTTCCTTTGCTTTTCACGTTACTTGCTTTTTTTCTTACGTTTCATTTCTTCATTCCTTACTTGAAATGTTTTGATTATTTCGGCCTTGCCCTTACCAATTTTTTCGAGATTCCCTTTCCTTAAGTTACTCTGCGCAACCTCATACTCTCCTCCTCCTCTTCCCTCACAAAGGGTAGGAGAGAGTGAGTTAAGCCTACATAAACTTGTCGCTAAAGAGACGCAGCTACTGCGCTGATGAAGGCGAGTACCCTTGTAAAGCATTGCCTTCGGCGACATTATTTGATTGTACAACTGGTAATGAAAAGAAGCCGACCAGAGCGATGGAAGACTTATGTAAAGAGAAGACTAAGATTGGCTGAATACTCGGGACGCCTATTGTGCGGCGCTGATATCTCGCTTCTCAATTGGCAGTGACGAATCTCGCAGCTTCTCAGTCGTCAATAAACCGCATTCGAGGAACACAATCCTCAACAAATGGCCAAGCAGCGAACTTCTTCGAAAAATGGGCCGGGACCTCCCAGTCCCTTCTTTATCACGTAACGCTCGATCCCCTTTCTATATATAGCCATTAGTTTGATTTGATATTGGTTCGCCGTCTAATGAGTCCATCCACCCTGAACATGCATGCATAAAAAGAGGAGGAACAGGCAAAATAAGAGGTGAAAGGCAGAGAGGTTAACCAGATTAAGTCTCCACTTGGCTACTCTAAAGAAGGGATCAATATCTCGGTGCGGTTGCAATGCTTGATCCGTCAGCAGTACGTTCGCTATTCTCTGTGACGGTGTACCGTAAGGGGATTTAAGCGGATAGGCTGATTAATTATCGAATTTTTAATACCGATGGGTAATTATCAAGAAAGAATCCATTGTTTATTAATAATCTGATATTCTTAATAAAAGGAATCATTCACTGTTTTTGTCCCAGGGAGAGTGAGAGACAAAAAGAAAGAATATATGTAGGAAGAAAAGTGGAGAAGAGGGCAGGTGGAGGGTGTTTCTGGCTTGCTTCTACACACTGAGTTAAGGAATTGAGGAGTGTGCAATGAAACGTGAGAGACCGTGGTGCATCAATACAGAAGGATACCGCAAATTTCGAACACGTACGCTACTAATCACACCAAGCCAACAGTCAATGCAACGGACGATTTGTTCATGTGTGAGGTAATGGTATTTCTTGCGGCAAGTGTCAATATATAAACATAGCGGGCACACAGCGAACACATACTGTGTGTGTTACAAGGAGGTATCTATATAGTCCACAAATGTTCCAGTCATGTGCTCTGTATACGCGGCGGCTTCAACGAACATACTGGCACACGAACACAGTGAGAAACTAGTTACCACCGTTAAAACTTCATTCATGCCACGCATACGTGCGCATTGTTGTTGAGAATTCGCCATTTCTTTGCCTTGAAAGAAAACCGTGCGACTGCTCGAGCGTCCAAGGTAGGGGTCCCCTGAATCTGGCATTTTTTGATGAAAGGAGCGCATTTCACGCATCAAGCAATGGCGTCTAGAATTTCTTCTATACTTCGGGCGCAAATTATGTGTAAAACTGCGACATTTTGGAGGCGAATCTATGGGTATTGAAATGCGAGTAGCATTCTCGGGCTCCTCCAGGCGTTTTCTCACGTATCTTGAGATATTCTGTTCTCCGTAACAGTGAAAACTTACAAACACGTCCACAGCGCAGAACAGTGTTTCGACAAGAGTTTATTGCTTCCTCAAGCTTTGTCACTTACTAACGCGAGATCTTAAACGCAGCCATTTCTGAAGGTTTGTCACAAAACGTCATGATAAAACTATAACATTATCTGTCAGCATCACTGTTGCAATCCAGTTCTCCCTATTTCCTTTTGCTATTTCTCTATTGGAACAGACTGGTTCATTCTAAGGTAAGGAATCATTTATTAGGTTAGTAAATAATGTATTGCTTCTGGATTCGTGTTGAAGTAAATGATTTGATACGATTCTCATATGGTCTTTGCGTTCGTGTATGCTGCGCTAAATTATTTGCAGAAGATTGTCACTGCCAGCAGCGATTCTCTATGTAGGCTATACTTTATTTCGCGCTTGAGAATATTATACAAGAGAATATAGCTACCTAGTTTGTTCTCTGTACTAATAGCTCTCAATGATGTTTGAAATGAAGTGTTTATCTCTAGCAGTTACAGAGTAGCCGAGAAGAGGGGACGCAGGGCAACAAGCTTCTTGAAGCACCAGAAAAGTGTCATGCGATCACGTGACAGCAGTTCGCGGACTAGAAATGCTATTTTATAATTGCGTTTTTGTCCGTTGTCGTCGTCGTCGTCGTCGTCGTCGTTGTCGTTGTTGTTGTTGTTGTTGTTGTTGTTAATGCAATAGCATTACGTGTACCAGGAGGCACAAAAGCCAGTGCTGTTCGCAACGAGTGGTCCCAAAAATGGCCGAAGTGGCAAAGACTAAAATCTCATGAAGAAATGCTTGAATGGACGTCAAATTTCTCAGGGAGGTTCCGGCAAACAAGCTATATTAATTTCCTTGAAAAGAGACATTGATAAATTTGGGTGTGGGTGGGAAATCAAACCCGGGCCTGCGTGGTACGAGACAAGCACCCTTCCCCGAAGCTACGGCAGCTCCTAGTTTCTTGCTTACTATTGGTGCGCATAGTGTGTGCGTAACTGGGCACGTGACTGCGCAACCAATGGTTTGGCTCTTGGAAAATAATACATTCATGGCAAGCAGGAACCGTTATAAAAGGTAACTTAAATATTGGTACTTCCGGTGTGCGACCTGCAATGGAGCCACATTCCAGAAAGAGCTCCATAGCTGTCATTATACACATTCCGCTTAACTTTCCAAGCGCTGAATCTAAAATGTCATCATATGTTATAACAACACGTCGCTCAACATATCTATATGGGAAGCTGTGATAGAGTACTTCGTAGGCGGCGCAGGCCTTTTATATCGCTGTCGTGAAAGCTGTCACCACAATTGTTCGTTTTGGTTTCACGTTACTTGTTTTCTCTCTTAAATTTAATTTCTTCATTCCTTACTTCAAATGTTTTTATTATTTCGGCCTCACCCCTACCAATATTTTTCGAGATTCCCTTTCCTTAAGTCACTCTGTGCACACTCATATTCTCCTCCTCCTCTTCCCTCACAGTGGGTGGGCGAGAGTAAGTTAAGCGTACATAAACTTGTGGCAAAGAGACGCAGCTGCTGCGCTGATGAAGGCGAGTACCCTTGCCTAAGCGTTGGCTTCGGCGACATTATTTGATTGTACAAATGGTAATGAAAAGAAGCCGACCAGAGCGATGAAAGACTTATGTAAAGCGAAGACTGTAAGCTTGCCTTAAGACTCGGGACGGCTATTGTGCGGCGCTGATATCTCGCTTCTCAATTGGCAGTGACGAATCCCACAGCTTGTCAGCCGTCAATAAACCGCATTTGACGAAGACAATCTTCAACAAAAGGCAAGCAGCGAACTTTTTCAGGAAATGGGCCGCGACCTCACAGTCCCTTCTTTATCGCGTAAAGCTTGCGTCACCTTCTCTGTATAGCCATTAATTTAATTTGATATTCCTTCGCCGCATAATGAGGCCATCCACCCTGATGATGTTGTTGTTGTTTTGTTGTTTTTAATGCAATAGCATTACGTGTACCAGGAGGCATAAAAGCCAGTGGTGTTCGCAACGAGTGGTCCCAAAAATGGCCGATGCCACAAAGAGTAAGAACTCATGAAGAAATACTTCAATGGACGTCAAATTTCTCAGGCAGGTTCCTGCAAACAAGCTAAGTTATTTTCTTGAAAAGAAACATTCATAAATTTGGGTGTAGGTGGCAAATCAAACCCGGGCCTGCATGGTACGAGACAAGCACGCTTCCCCAAAGCTACGGCAGCTCCTCGTTTCTGGCTTACTAAAGGTGATCCTAGTGTGTGCACAACTGGCCACGTGACTATGCAACCAATGGGAAGGAAGTGCCGTGAGGTCATGATTGTATAAAATGTGTGCAAAGAATAAAAAGTATGATTGTCCAATTGAACACCGCTGAGCGGTCGTTGGAGCTATACACTCTTCGGGGCAAGTGAGCGCGTTGTGATTAATGGCGAGTTGTGATTGGCCCTTACCGGGGCGCCGTTAGAACGCAGGTGAGAGCCTTAGCGAGCATAGCATGCGCGGAAAGAAAGATTTGAGCAAAGGTACTGCAGCTGGCCTCCATCGAAAAGAAACCGCAGTGGCCTGGACTGAAGCTGCGACCTGGACCTCATCAGCGCAACGCCGTGGCTGTACTGTGCTACTGCGGTGGGCGACAAACAAAGGGCATTTACTTAAGTACATTTACATGATTTGAATACGAAAGCATTATGGCTTCTCCAATTGGTAAATCCCTTAAAAGGTTACGTCGTACATTGTCACGTGTCCTTCACAACTCGTGCTTAATCCCCCTTGGTCTAAATTGTAATTGGAGATCGCAGGTTGAGGCCTTAGTCCTGTAGTGGGCATTAAATAGGATGATGATGATCATTATGAATCCTCCTTAATCCACTTTATTCTACGTTAATCCGCTATATTCTTCCTCGCTCCAATTTGAACCAATCTTAATCCACCCTAATCCACTTTATTGCAGTTCATTCGCATTCATTTACTTCACCTTAGTTCAATTTATACCGCCTAATTTAACCTTGCTCTGAGTTATTCTCTCTTATAAGACGTTCGTGATCATTTTTTTCGCACTATTCGTTGCGCACAATGCGGGATATGCTGACTGACGGGACACATATGGCGTAATGATCTTGAAGACAGAGCAGTACAACGCACTGTCTCAAATCGCTAGCTGTCAAGAAGGGAATGAAGAATGCTAGAAGATGGCACCTCACACCCGCGCCACATGTTTCAAAGAGCGACTTTGGGGCGAAGGAAGCATGCGTGGGGTTGTGACCTACTGGTTACAGCTTTGTGCGTGTGCTACTGTGCGCACGAAATTACACCTTTGTAAGAGACACGAGGTACAGAAACTTCACTTTGATAACTCTGAGTGGGCAACGTCACCCGTGTTGTGCGTGCGCCCAGTTGTCGAGATGTCACAATCGTCACATCATGAGTATTCTGCCGCATATGTAAACAGTTGGCTCTGCTAAGTTTTCACCAAGTTTTACATGTTCGCTCGTGACATAAGTCCCCAATCTTCACCTGTAGCAACTCGGAACCCCACACGCCACACGATATTCCGACATTCCTTCCTGTCCCCTATTTGTAATAATATACATTTTCTGTCGGCTTACCTCGGTTTCTTTTTTTTTCTTTCAACAATAGGCTTTTCCTGAAATTACATTTTGGGTTCCACCCCTCTTCATTTAATTTTGATTGGCTTAAACCTGCTGTACCATGGTGGTGCGGGTTTCCCTCATATTTATTTAGGGTATTTTTGCAATCTGAGGGTCTCAAAAATACGCCGTACCAGGGATCACATGCAAAAATGGCACCACGTGCCTCCCTCTTAACACAGCGGTAAATACCACACATCGGTGAGGTACCACAGTGCGATGTTACCGGGGGTGAAGACAGCGTCTTCGCATTCTTTTGTCGCAACAGCTAGCGTTTGTGACGCTGTCTCCGAGGCGACGCGCCTCTTGTGACCAGACGCGGTCACTGGCGCCACCCGGTGTGCTGAACTGGTCCTTGAGACAGTGACGCTCGAGGTACCGGTTGGCAGACCCGTACGCGTAAGCTCGCTGGTAAGGGGAACGGCACACATAGCACATAATTGCAACATATTGTGAGAAATCACCTCTCAAACCGTAGAAAACATTTTGTTTATATATAGCAAACGGAGTTTTGTTCTTCCCCAATAAATTTTTCGAATTCATGGCAAACAGGACCCGGGGCTACTTTTTCATAAACAAGTTAAACAAACCAACATCCAACATTGTTGGTGGAGTCGTATGCTTCAAACATTTCCATAGCTGTCATTGCGCACATACCGCGTAGCCTTCCAAGCTTTTCACCTAAATCTTCATTTGTATTTCTATAACACACTTCACACGCTCAATATTTATAAAGCTGTGATGAAGAACTTCGTATGTGGAGCATGCCTTTTATTTTACTACCCGCCATGGTTGCTCAGTGGCTATGGTGTTGGGCTGCTGAGCACGAAGGCATGGGGATTGAATCCCGGCCATGGCGGCCGCATCTCGATGGAGGCGAAATTCGAAAATACATGTGTACTTAGCTTTAGGTGCACGTTAAAGAACCCCAGGCAGTCAAAATTTCCGGAGTCCTCCACTACAGCGTGCCTCATAATCAGAAAGTGGTTTTTGTACGTAAAACCGAATAATTTAATTTTTTGTTTTACTATCCTAAATACAGTGACTGTAAGTATTTCTTTGTGTTTTGAGCTTGTAAGTTAGCATTTGTAAGTGTTTATTTTTGTTACACGTTTTTAAGTGTAATTTCTTCATTGTTTCCTTCACATGTCTTTCTTTTCCTTTTTGGCCCCATGCCCATCTTTACAAAATTCAATTACCTTGCTTCGCTCTCCGCACCGCCAAATCCTCCTCCTAATCCTCGTCCGCTTCCTCCTCCATTGAGGGTGAAGCAGCGAGGTATTGAGATCACAGACAATTCCTCGCCTTCCTTTGGTGCAGTCTAACGAGCGTCAGCGCAGTTCAACATGCATCACGAACTGGGGCGAAACTCGGCTTGTCAACATCAATACCTTACTTGACTTAGGTATGATAATAAAAAAATGAATATAGTCACTTTGGCACTGCAGAAGGTTAAAACAGATCGCCTGTTCACCCGGTGTCTTATCACAACGACCGTAACAGAGACTTACTAATTGTCTGATAAGTCAATCAATTCATGGAGTGGATAGAGTTCGACTGAGTCACTGACTGACCTTCTAGTAAGGAACTAATGAAGCGATGGTTACCACGCACATTAAGATGGTGAGGAAAAATATATATAAAGAAAAGACGAGAAGGCCAGTGAACATCTACTAATCAAACGGTAAAACCTGGACATGAAGGGTGTTTCGCTAAAGGCGTTTTTTCTCGAGTGCCGTAGTGAAGCTATCATACTGGAACCACTCGGCAGACAAGGTCATAGCGGCGTAACCTAAAACATACACACAAACAGACTCACGCGGACAATCGCTAAATTCCAACTATCGGCTTTTGTTTATTAGCCGGATGTATAGACCCTTTTCGTAACCTGGAGGCTTACGAAAAGGGTTCTGCTTAAAATGAGGACGACGCAACGAGCTATGAAAAGAAGAATGATAGGTGTAACGTTAAGGGATAAGAAAATAGCAGATTGGGTGAGGGAACAAACGCGAGTTATTGGCATCTTAGTTGAAATCAAGAAAAAGAAATGGGCATGGGCAGGACATGTAATGAGGAGGGAAGATAACCGACGGTCACTAAGGGTCACGTAGTGGATTCCAAGGGAAGGGAAGCGTAGCAAGGGGCGGCAGAAAGTTAGGTGGGCGAATGAGATTAAGAAGTTTACAGGGACAACATGGCCACAATTAATACATGACCGGGGTAGTTGAAGTGTGAGAGAGGCCTTTGCCCAGAGTGGGCGTAACCATGATGATGATGATGATGATGATGATAGACACAGAGGGAAGGTCGTGACGCGACAAACAACAAAAACAACTAAAAAAATAAACCAATGACATGGACGCATATGTGGTGCTTTCGTGGTTTTCCTTTTTGTGTAGTATTGTTTTCTGAATTTGCTGTTCCTGTTTTTTTGTGTTTTGCTGTTTGTCAAGTCACGAATTTGGCTCTGTGTCTAGAAATAAGGTCAGTGAACAAACACCGACAGTTGGAAATTAGCGCTTGCCTCCGTTTGCTTATTTCTTTGTGTGTGCGTTTTACTTCGCTCTGCTGTGACCTTGATGCAAAACTAACTTTTCCGGCCTTTCGCGTTACTCAGCAACATTTCTGCTTCCCCGGGATTTCCTTCCTTCCTTCATTCCTTTTTTCTCCGTGCATCCCTACACTTTGATCACCGTCGTCGCCATCAGTGTGTGTCGTAGCGAAATGCTCGCCTGCTGCATTCGCGTGAAGCAATTACCTCGTGATAGCGAGACCCTGTTTTCTGAGTTCAATCCTCCGACCTGTCATAGCACTAGGATTAACGAGATCCTCAGGACTAACAGTCTTCGGCGGAAAGAGTCTACAGGTAGCCTCGGTACTTAAATTTGCTGCAGGAAAAACCCCGCTGCCGTGCAAGGTATCAAAAAATGGCACGAGTACTATCCACCTATTTTGCATGCATTCCGCTGACTGTATGTGGAAAGCTGAGTTGACGTAACTCCTAGCCGGTAGATTAGCGAAGCATTCGCCCCTCGTCCGTCACGTAGCCGTTTATTCTTATGGCTTCGTTTCGTCATCCAGCTTTCAATTCTTGTCAGCTACGCTATGAGGCCCGGGATCGATACTGCATATACGGCCTTTCTGAGACCATGTTCCTGTGTGCCCCGCAGTTTCTTCAGTGAGAAGCTTTGTTTTCATTTTTGTTTTATCTTTTAGATTGTTACACGTGGTCTGTCGAAATTCCTGGTTCACCATAGGAAGGCTTGCCGGTGACGAGAAAAACAAACGCCGAAGAAGGATGCCCGAGTGATTCATTGCTCGATAGATTGATAGATGAATTGATTGACTGACTGACTGATTGGCTGAATTTAACGGCTATACGCAACTCTAGTGCCCCGACAGACATCGCAGTGAAAGGCTGTGGAATACATTTTGGCCAGTTTCAACATATATTCAACAAATAACCATTAATATAACTATTTATCTTTTAAATTATTTACTTTAGTGCAGATATTGCAATTTAAGAATTGTAGCCGGCGAAGTAGCAAAGCGGGCCATCTCGGAATGAATTTCCGCAATGCCACCAGTTCGGAGATATGCGTCCTCAGACTGGCCTAAATATGCACAGTCGTGTCATGTACTTTTTAAAAAAAAACGCTCTTTTACGCACTAGAGCACAAAAGTAACTGGCAAGCCCATTTACTTCGTCCCACACTTTGCAAAATGATATGTCGAAATTATTGGCCTCGAAGAAATACATTTCAACGAGATACGTCCTGCAAACTCAACGGCTACAATTCGGAAATGACAATATGTGGGGTAAAGTAATTAAACAAAAAGTTCATTAGTGAATTACGGTTAATTAGTTACATAGATTGTGTTTCGATTAGTCGGGCAAGTAACGTCCGCCTCTCCAAATAATCCAACTCAAAGATAAGAATTTTGGAATCGGCCTTGGGTGCATTCTTTTTTGTTTAATACGTAAAACTTGAAAATGGTCACGCCTGATACAGATTCAATAGTTGCGGTACTCGATAATCCAACAATGTCATGCCACAAGACACACCATCCTTGTGCGAAGCTGATTATAATACTTTAGAATCCCTCGTCCATAGGTTGGATAGAGGAAGCAAATTTTGAGTGTCCGAATATGGTTTTACGATTCCAGTACACTAGGCAAGATGCAAGAAGCGAAACATGAAATCTTATGGCAGGAACTGCCCAGCGCCAGCCTACTCCGCGACGCCAGCCTGTATGTGGTGGATGCAATATAAGGAAAGATATTACTTACGTGGCTAAAGGATTCACAAGGAAAATTTGGTCTTAGCTGTTGTTGGATTTTCCAGCGTGCAGACAAAAGTGCCCACTATCAAAATTGCGGCGGGGGGGGGGGGGGATGCCATACTTTGCCCCGTCCGACTCTTGCCAAATGCGCCTATGGCGTGCGACAAACAATCGGAGTTGTTGACGAGCTGCTCTGTGCGGACGACACCGTAGTGCACGTGCTGGTCAAGGACAGTAAGCATTAAACTGAACCTGTCTGATCTCCTTCACTAGGCGCCGAGTAAACCCCGAAGGTTTTCAATCTGTCCAATCTCGCGACACGCCGTTAGCGTCACTGCCAACGGTGCTGGTCGCGCCTGCATTCCTATATACACGCACAGATTCGGGGAGGGGGGGGGGGGGGGAGGGGGAGCATGCAGTTCTCTCTGTGCAGCATCAGATGTCTCGCGTGCCGCATCCTGTCTTGTCGCTTACGCGTATTGCTGTGACGCCGTGAGGGTAACTCGGGAGCAACGCTAGACTTGCTATCGCTTTCAATGCTTCACCAATGGGGCCCTGAACTAAGGGCTCCACCCTGCGAGGAAGTCGCCCAAACTCATGATAAATAAATGTTTTCTCTCTCTCTCTCTCTCTTTCACCTAAGGTTGAAACTGCCAGTTTCAGTTTATTTGTGAAAGAGGCAGACGCGCAACAGGTGCCAATATCTTAAAGTTCCCTTCAATCAGTCAGGCAAGCAAGCAGAAAATACCATTACGCGGAAGGGAAGACCTACATCATGAAGGATATTGTGTAATTTTTTTAACACATTTGTGCATAAAGATAACTTTCAAAGCCTATGCAACTTGTCGGCTTTTACACATCACACCGAAGAACAGTGCGGAAATAATGGACAGTTATATAACAGCCTTTCTCACCTTACGTATCGATAACCGCAAGCGCCATTACAGAACGTTATGGTTTCCCGTCGCTTCCATACCTTTATTACAAACTGAGGGACCGCATTACGTAAGGAAGGTGTTACAAGAGACTGCGCGTCTAGTGCTACGCGCCAAACATATCCAAGCCAAGACAACCTACTAGAGACCATCGTGTCGTTTCCATGTCGACGCGTCTTGTTGGGCCTATGGACGCTGGAATCACCGAACGACCTCAGAAGTATAAAAATTGAGGGGAGCACAGAGGAAGCGTGAACTCATTTCAACAGTTACTGGCAATCTTCGATGGTGAGCATAGAATTACAGTGGCGACTTCAATATCGCCGCAATTGACTCGGGAGCATCCCCGTTTGATTGGCCAGCTACCGTGACGTCATGGATCCAAGTGCACTGCCACTGTGCTACAAAAGCGCCACTGGCGTTGCCATCTCGAGAATTCACGCGAAAGCGGGACCCATGGGGGCCGCAATATTCGACAACGCTGTGTTTCGGCGCACGTAAATATTACGTACCGTAAACTCGCATCATGACCCACGTTCGCGTAATGCACGTAAGCCATGGAAACCAAATAGAGTATGGAGCATGCGCCAAGACGACAACGCGATCTCTTTACATGCGTGACACGTTGACATTTGCTGCAGCAAACGATATGGTAAAACCGCGTAATAACGGGGTTTTCTGAGGGTAGTGATTCAATTATGGATGAGGGGAAGGATCTTATGACTTCTATAGATGACGCACCTCTCCGCCCCCCCTTTTTTTTGTTTGTTGATAGTGCAATGGCCTTATAGGTCGGCGTCACCCACTCTCTAAGCACCTGTCAGTCAAAAAAATATTAAAAGAATTCTGGGGCTGCAGGTGTCAAAACCTTGATCTGCATAGAAGGTGCGCCAGCCACAGTGGAAGAGATTCCGAATTTTGACCTCATCGAGTTCCTTACCGGGCACCTAAGTGAATGTGCACGAGCACTCTTGAATTTCGCCGCCATCGAAATGCCAGCGCCATGGCCTGCATTGAACCTGTCACCTGGACCTCAGCAGCGCTAGGCCAGAGCTCTACAACGCTAGTGTGGTGGGCGACACGAAATAAATGACATTCACTCAAGCATCCTTAAGTGATTTGAATGAAAAAGCTTTACGAATTATTTAACTGGTTACGTGCATGACACGTGATGTCCCAGATTATCAAGTGTCCCTCACAACTTCACATTAATAAACCTCGATCCACCTTCGGCTAATTTGCACCTGCTTTAATCCACGTTAATCCATCTTCATCCACATTGCTCTAATTTTTACCAATCTTAATCTACTTTATTCAACTTAGTTTTCATTCACTTTACTTAGACTTGATTCACTTTACTTCACCTTAATTTACCTTACTCTGGTTGTTCCAACTTACAAGAGACTGATGATGATTTTTGTTACCACTCGTTGCGGACTTTTCTACCTCGTGGGACATACAATCTCTTAGTATCAATACGGGCCCATCTTGGAGAGAGTCGAGTATAACGCTGCGTCTCAAAGCGCAATCTGTCACGAGGTAATTGAGATTGCCAGAAGCTGGCAGGTGAAGCCCGCGCCAGATGTCTGGAACGGCGACTTGGGCGCAAAAGAAGCGTGCGTGCGGTCGTGACCTGATGGTTATATCTCTGGGCGTGCGCGAGTGTGTCCATGAAATCGCGGCTTTGCTAGAGATGTGAGGCATAGAAACGTCACATTGATAATTGCGCAAGGTCACTTGTGAAGTGCGTGCAGCGTTGGTTCCTCTCCAAATAATTTAACGTATTCATGGCAGGCAGGAACCCGGGTTTGGTTTTCCATATGTCAACGTACTTTCTGGTCAGGCCTCATATTCCAGCAACGTTCATGGAGCAGATGCTTCCAAGAACTCCACAACTGTCATTATACACATTCCACCTAGGATTCCTGGTGTTGCACCTGAATTTTCATTAATATATTAACAACAAGTCGCGCAAACTTAATGTTTTGAAAACTGTGCTGAAGAACTGTGTAGGCAGCGCAGGCCTTTTACTTTATTTTCTTGAACACAGACAGTTTATGTTTTCGTTCATGTATAAAGGTTGTAAGTAATAAGTTCCAAGCGTTCATGTTCCACGTTGCTTTTTTTGACGTAGGTTGATGGTGGATGGGGTTTATTGACGCAATGGCTTTTACATAAAACGTTCCTTCATTCCTTGCTATATTTGTTGTCCTTTTCATTAGCGGCCTCGCTCCAAATTTTTTCGACATTCAATTTTCTTACATTACTCTGCGCACCGGCATAATCCCCTCCTCCACCTCCAATTAGGATGAGGGATGTAATAGTTCTGCGGAAACCCGCAAGGTGGAGAGAAGTAAGTTATAAAGATGAAGTGAGACATCCACGCAATCAGAGCAATTGCTACGAAGGAAACTCATTCTAGTTCCTCGAAAGAAAAGCCTCGCAGTTGAAGAAAAATTTGTCCCGGTCCGGGTCTCGAACCTGGAACCACCGCCTTTACGGGGTAGCCACTCTACCATCTGCGCTAACCAGGCGTTAAATTACGCCCTGTTCATTACACACGTTCAAAATGCTGCAGAGCACAAGCATACGGAATATATTAACGCAGCCATAGTTCAGCGCGGCTGATTATAATAGTTCAGAATCCCTCGCCCATGGGTTAGGTATAGGAAGCTAATCTTGTGTCTTCAAACATAATTTTACGGTCCCAATACAATGGCCCGGACGAACGAAGCGCAACGTTAAATGTTTTACGGCGGGAACTGCCCAGCTCCAGCCTTCTGCGCAACGCCAGCGTGTCTGCCGCACTCTTTTCGTCGTCTGCTACAGCTCTTCGCGGTGAGGCACCAAGGACAATCCTCACTGCTCAAACGGGGGCGATGCGCAATACGAAGAAATATTAGTTACCCACTTAATGCACTGGCAAAGAAAATTTGGTATTAGCTGTTGGATTTTCCAACGTGCAGACAAAACCGCCCGCTTTCAACATTGTGTAGGGGCGGGGGAGATGCCATACCTTGCCCCGCCTGTCTTTTGCCTGTTGCGCCTATTGTGTGCGACACACAATCAGAGTTGATGACGAGCAGCTCTGTGCAGACGACACCATAGTGCACACGCTGGTCTGAGACCGTAAGCAGTAAACAGAACCTGTCTCTCTTCACTATAGGCGCCGAGCAAACGCCGAAGGTATTCAGTTCGTCTCATCTCTCGAGACGCCGTTAGCGTCACTGCCGACGGTCCTGGTCGCGCCTGTATTGCTATGTACACGCATAGATTCTGTCAACACGGTGGCACTTCCCGCTGTGCAGCATCAGCTGTCTCCCATGTTACATCGTGTCTTGTCGCCTACGCGTATTCCTGTGACGCCATGATGGTAACACGAGCGCAACGCAAAACCTTGCAATCGCTTTTAATGCTTCGCCTCAGGGTGAAACTGCAAGTTTTCGTTTGTGGAAGAGGCCCACGCGCAATAGGTGACAATATCTTCAATTTCACCTCAATGAATCAGACAAGCAGGCAGAAAACACCATTAAGCGGAAGACCTAAATCATGAAGCCAATTGTTTATTTTTTTAAAACAAACTGGTGCATTAGGATAACATACAACGCCTAAGGAACTTGTCAGCTTCTACATATGACACTGAGTGAACAATGCGGAAATATTGAACAGTTATATAACGGCGTTTCTCACTTGACGTATCGATAAACGCAAGCGCCATTACATATCGTTATGGTTTCGCGTCCCTTCGATACCTTTTGCTTCAAAATGAGGGAGCGCATATTCTAAGGAAGACGTTACAAGAGAGTGCGCCGTCTTGTGCTTCGAGCCAAACATATCCAAGCCAAGACAACCTACTAGCGACCATCGTGTCGTTTTTATGCCAGTGCGTCTTGTTAAGCCTATGGACGCTGTAAACGCCGAACACCTTCATAAGTTGTACACGGTAAGCGTTGATATGTAATAATTCAAGTGAGCACAGAGGAAGCATGAACTCATTTCAACAGTTACTGGCAATCCTTGATGGCGAGCGTAGCCTTAAAATGGTGACTTCAATATCACCGCTGTTGACTCGGGAGCATCCCCGTTAGATTGGCAAGCTAATGTGACGTCATGGCTCGAAGTGCACTGCCTCTGTGCTACGAAAGAGCCACTGGCGTTTCCATCACGAGAATTCACGCGGAAGTAGGGCCCATTGGGGCCGCCATGTTCCACAGCGCTTTCTGCGCACGTAAACAGTACGTAGGGAAAACTCGCCAAATAACGTACCTTCAGGGGCTGTACGGACGCGCGAATAAAAGACGGGACGAAAGAAGACACACAAAGTCACAAACAGTGCTGTACACACACAACTGCGTTGTACCTACAAGCCTAGTGGGGCGAATAACCAAATTCAGAGGTACCCGGCTCTGACACATCAGGTCACGGAATACCTTTGGCCACATCAACTGAGGCAGCTCCCGATAGAAAGTTTCAAGGAGTGGCACGTACCATCGAGCCACACAAGTAGCAAGGTCCACATTCCCGAAGGCCTTGCTCTGCCAGAAAAGGTGCATCAAGTCTTGGAGCGGGGACATAAGTTCGCCATGGAAGCTAAGAGTACAAAATGGGATCTACTCTCTCTCGCGTGGCAGATCTCCAGACGTGCACCGGAAGACGAAGGCGTGAGGATGAACTCTGAAGGCGTGGATGTCCTGAACAAATGCAAGCTTCAAAGTTCGAAGTTACCAGTGAAACACGTTGTTTCGTATTTAGTTGAAAGTGCACTGTCTGTCCTACCTGCTCACAAAGAAGGAGGCTTTGCATTATTTTTACATGGTGGCTACAAAAAAAAAAAAGCTAACGAAGCACTAACAGCCGTGTTCAATGAACACAAGTAAATTTCACTGACGAAAGTTAAGGGCAGAACTGTTGCGATGTGCCGGGACATGAACCTAGGTAAAGTATTGAAAGCAACAGGAAATAGAAAGAATGACAGTCTCGATGTCTTTTGTAGCGCGAGAATGCGCAAAGAAGGTGTCCCGATCAGGGTAATAGCATCGGAGAAAAGCGCATGGTCGAAATCCATTGCAGTCTATCTGTTAGACAAACTTAACCTACTCGAGTGTAGATATCCGTTCATCACGAAAAATTCCGAGGCAGTTTAGCCTTTGTAGAGGCCAACTGTAACGCGGGACTAAAGGACTTCTCAGAACATGTGAAAGACGTGCATTATTCTTTGGCGCAAAATGAATTGTTGTGTTCAATCATGTATAGATGAATTTGGGGCTGTAAGATTTAGTACGAAAGCTGACACAACCGTTGAATACTGTTTAGAACTTTTAGACTTGTACGCGAAGTCAACATTTGTGCAAAGAAATGACATTCCGTACCTTCAAAATCAAGGGGTCTGTATAGGATCCTGCTTAGCGCCTGTTTTAAGCAACCTGTACTTAGCTAAGCTAGACAGCGACCTGTGCTCACGCATCAATGATACACAAGTTGTTAAAATATTTAGATTAGTTGATAATTTTTTAGTGTTTGTCAATTTTAAACTAGACAACTTTGACATAGAGTGTGCAGCTGTTAGTAATATTATACGTGAGTGCATTTGTCCACTGGAAGTTACGTGCGCAGTTCCCATAAAACAAAAAGTCAAGGTTCTTGATGTTGAATTTAAATACGGTGATGATCTAACTTGCTGGTGTTACAGTCCCATGGCAAATAAACCGTTGCTGTCACATTATTGAACCCACTATAAGCTGATAAAAAGAGAAATTGCGAAGATGTGTTTTACTAACACAGTTACTAAATCATGGCATCATTGCACTGATTAAGCATTCACACAACAGGCCATGCGGATACATGAAGCAGGTTATCCCAATCATGCTGTGGCATCAGTTGCAGAGGGAATACTTAGGCAAGTGCAGCAATCAGTGAGTTCTGAACGTGCGGAAGGAAATAGTAACCGAGCGAAAATAAGACCAACAGTGATACCTTATATCCACCGGGTTGTCGCACAACCTAAAGGAAATTGCCCGCCCAGGTAACACAGAGGCGTTTTTTTCTGCAGCTAACAAAGTAATCAGCCTGTGCTGGAAAACGAGACCACAAAAGAAAGAAAGAGCTCCTAGCTGCCAAGTTAAACACAGGAAGAAGTCTAGAGATTCTAAGACATCGATTATATAAGGTATACCCTAATCGTGTGGGAAGTATTACGTCGGACAGTCGGGCAGATGCGTTAATGATAGACTGCGCGAACACAAAAATAAAGTCGACAAACATGTATCAGGTGGGTTTCTCTCCCTTCATTGTAAGCAACATAAGTCTCTTAGAATCAACAATTATTACTGGTAGAAATAAGTGCGAACTCACTAAACCTATAATAGACGTAGACGCCGAACAGATTGATGCCCTAGGGGATTCACGTATCACCGAACCGTCATTGGCTCTCTCTGAAAAAGAAAATTTTTACGCATGGCCTGAAATATCACTTACAAAAATGTTTCGCTCTGATTGTTTGTCTGTTTACGTGGCTGTGACTCATGTTGGCTTAGTGTATAAGTAGGACCTGGTTTTCGATAATAAACATTGTTGGAAGTTAGCGCTGTGGGTGTCCCTGTGTGTCTTCTTTTGTCCCGCCTTTTACACGTGATACCGTACACCCCTTGAAGATGCATTACCAACAAGCCCACATTGCAACCCTCGTTCACATAACGCACGTTCGCGTAGTGCACGTAAACCATGGATACCAAATAGAGTACGGAGCATGCGCAAAGAAGACAACGCGATCTCTTTACGTGCTTGACACGTTGACATTTGGGGCCGCAAACGCTATGGTATAGCTGTCTAATAATGGGCTTTTACCAGTGTAGTGACTCAAGTGTTGATCAGGGGAACCATCTTTTACCTTCTATAGATGACTCTCCCTACTGCCCTTTTTTGTTAGCTGATCGTGCAGTGGACTTTGGTGGGGCGTCACCCACCAGTCAGTCTAAAAACGTAAGAGATAAATTCTGGTTCCGCAGGTGTCAAAACCCTGATCTGAATAGAAGGCGAGCTAGCCACAGTGGAAAAGTTTGCGAATTAATTTTGACTTCCTCGAGTTCTTTACTGTACACCTAAGGGTATGTGCACGAGCACTTTTGCATTTCTCTGCTATCGAAATCACACCGCCGAGGCCTGGTTTGAACCTATGACCTGGACCTCAGCAGCGCTATGCCAGAGCTCTACTACGCTACTGTGGTGGGTGACACACACAAAAAAAGACAGTCACTTGAGCATCATTACGTGATTTGAATGAGAAAGCGTTATGAATTACCTAACTAGGTACGTGCATGAAACCTGACGTCATAGATTATCAGGTGTCCTTCGCAACTTTACATTATTAAACCTTAATCCACCGTGACCTAATCTGCACCAGCTTTAATCCACTCTAATCCACCTTCATCAACCTTCACCTAATTTTTACAAGCCTTAATCTACTTTATTCCACTTCAGCTTCATTCATTTTGCTTCAACATAATTAACATTACTACACCTTAATTTACCTCACTCTCACTTGTTCTAACTTAAAATATGCAGATGATGATTTTTATTACAACACGTTGAGCTCTTTTCTCGCTCTTGGGACATGTAATCATTTAGGATTAACATGGGCTCATCTTGAAGACAGTCCATTATAACGTCGCGTCTCAAAGCGCAATCTGTCATTAGGTAATTGAGCATGCAAGAAGCTGGCAGCTGAAGCACGCGCCAGTTGTTTCAAACGCCGACTTTCGCGCGAAAGAAGCGTGCGTGAGGTCGTGACCTGATGGTTATAGCCTTGAGCGTATGGGAGTGGGTACACGAAATCGCAAGTTTGCAAGAGATATGAGGCACACAAACGTCACTTTGATGACAACTCTGATTGTGCAAGGTCACCTGTGACGTGCGTGCGGCGTTGGTTTCTCCCCAAATAATTTATTGTATTCATGGCAAACACGAACCGAGGTTTAGTTCTTCATAAGTTTATCCATGTACTCTTCGGAACTACCAGATATACGTTCTCAATGGAGCCAGACGCTTCAAAGAATCCCACAGCTGTGATTATACACGTTCCACCTAGGATTCCTGGCGTTGCACCTTAAGTTTTACTAATTTATCAAAAACAATTCAGGTAACCCTAATATGTAGAAAACTGTGCTAAAGAACTGCATAGGCAGCGCATGCCTTTTATTTGATTTTCTTGAACGCTGTCAATTTAAGGGTTCGTTTGTGTTTAACGATAGTAATAATAAAGTTGCAAGCGTATGTGTTATACGTTGCTTTCTTTTTTTACATAAGTGCATGACAGCTGGGATTTATTGGTGCAAAGGCTTTTACATCAAAATATTCCTTCATTCCTTGCTACAATTGTTTTTTTTTTCTTTTTACCTCCATGGTTTCGCTCCCAATTTTTTTCGACATGCACTTCACTTCACTCTGCGTACCCGCATAATCCCCTCCTACTTCTCCTCCATTTAGGACGAGTGATGTAATAGTTCTGCGAAAACCCGCAAGGTGGAGAGAAGCTAGTAATAAATTTGAAATGAGACATCCCCGCAATCACAGGTTGCTACAAAGGAAACCCATTCTAGTTCCTCGAATGAAAAGCCTCGCACTTGAAGGAAAATTTGTCCCGGTCCGGGCCTCGAACCCAGAAACACCGCCTTTCCGAGGCAGCCACTCTACCATCTGAGCTAACCAGGCGGCTAGCAGATCGCCGGCCGAAGTCAAACTAAATTTGACTATGGTGGCCTTTGTGGTTCTGCCAGGTGAATGAATTAAATTATGCCCCGTTCATCAAAACGCTCAAGAACACAAGCATACGTAACATATTAAAACAGCCTCATGTGCCCACCCACTTCGAACTTTCCCTATACAAACGAAACAATACTTCGTCCTTATTCTTACGAAACATAAAGAAGCTCCCTCATTTAGTTCACTCAAGAAACCAGGCGAAACCAATATACGTGTCGCACAAGAAAGGGTCCCCAAGAAAAAAAAAGACTAACGTTTATTAAATGTTTGTAAGGCTTCTAATAAGCCGGAAACGTACGTTAAACATTCACAACAGATTCCACTGATGCTGCACCCCTTCCTTATAAATCCAGAGTGCTCCTCGAAAATTTGGGAAATGTCGCTGATAAGGGCAATGGGGCAGTTTCAAGTGCTTGCTTAAGATGTTTTTAAGTATTTCTGTAAAGCTGTACTTCCAACAGCTGTAATTATACAGCAGGCATTTATTAACATTCACAAACTTGACGTAGCTACCTCCTGTGTTCGCTAAATTTGTTATTTTAATTATAGAGTTACAATTGGACCTACGCCAGGGCCGCGATACAAGTGCTACGCCGCTCATAAAAGACACTAATAACTCTCCAGTCCACTTGCATACCTAATATATCGTAAAAGAAGGCGGACTTAACCGACCTACTTTGAACGTTCTACACGTTACAAAACCGTGCCCCTAAGGTTTCCCATTTATATCAACATGCCGCCTTCTATTGTTCACAAAAGATGGTGGAGAAACAAACTGTGAGCCTCCTATCACCAATGAAAATTGGGGAAAAGCGAGGGTGCAGTAAATATTTACAACGTCGCATTTAGAACACTTACGTAATAGTTTCACTTCTCCATTCTACAAAAAAAAATTATCCACAATTTCATGGAATTTCAAGTTCGCGCCTCCTCCAGTTTTTTTTTTGTTGTTCACTTTTTTTTGAAGTCAGCGAAACATTTCGAATAACGACAGCATCACGCCTTGTTATAATTGAATAGGTAACTTTCCACAAGGGCTGCAACGAACCCGCACAGAATAAAGATTTATCGCTCGTCACTCAAAACACGTTTCCTACACCCTTAAGGAAATGTACACCCTTTGGGGTGTATATTTGCAACTCAACAATGTTTGTCATGCTGATATAGTCGAATGCTGATAACGGGCATGTCATTCGTGACTTGGAAGTGCCGGACTCGCCACGTTAAAGAAAGGAAATGCGGACAAGACAGATGACGATTATTGCTATGTGGCAAAAGGGTGTATTTTTGCTTATGAGTGTACTTAATGAAATATAAACACCGTGCGTCGCACCGTTTACCGAGGAAACTCGAAAAGCAGCAAAATTATTTGTACAACCCGCAAGAGAGGGAGAAACCAGATCTTCAGTAAATATTTTGAAAGCGCATGAATTACTCTTAGAGTTCACTCTTTTGCTATATATATCACCAAGAATATGGCGTTCATTGCCTCAAAATAATAAATCTCTCTAGTTTATTTATATTTTGCTTCTGCTAGGGAACTTGTGCTAGTGTAACTGTAAGGTTGAAAAAGTATAAAGGTAATCCCAATAGACAGCTTCAAAAGTGACACATGCCAATAAAAAAAATGCAATAAATCCTTGCAGTGGTATTGTGATGGCTCTGCACAGACCCTACAGTGTCCTGTTCACAACGCACGAAGCACAAGACAAAAACACGACAGAAGAATGCAGAAAGACCGCAAAGGACAACCGCTGCCACAATGATTTGTCAACGACTGAGCCAACTGTCGACATGCCTGAGGGTTGTTGTCACCAACATATATTGGACAAGTGGCCAATAATCGGTGAAATTCGACAGCATCTGCGCATACACCGTGAGTCCCAGCTAGCGTTAGCCAAGCTGTTCACGAAAAAAAATAATGATTTGTAAAACATGGTGCAACATACAACTGTAAAATGTACACTGCTCGGTAGTCAATCTGAAGGCCTAACATCGCAGGTCTTAAGATCGTATCCTGCACTGTGTTCTTTTTGTATAATATTTTTCCTTGGATATTTTACCTAACGTTAGCTGGGACAACCTTAAACGGGTGAGAATCTTTAGGCTTTACGGAATTTTAGAAAGTTCTTTGTTGCCGATAACATTATTCTAGTCCTTGAGTGGGGTTGTCCAGAGAGGCAGTCATTACTTGCAATAGAAATCAGAACACATATTCGACAAATAAACCAAACGTAACTATTTACCTTTTAAATTATTTACTTTACTGCAGATATTCTATTTCCGGAATTGTAGCCGGTGAACTAGCAAAGCGGCTCAACCCGGAATGAATTTCCACAACGCCACCAGTTCAGAGATATGCGTCCTCAAACTGGCCTAAATATGCAATTTCGCGCCATCTATTTAAAAAAGAACGCTCTTTTATGCATTGGAGCACAGAAGTAACTGGAACGCCCATGTATTTCGTCCCACACTTTGGGAAAGAAAATCTCGAAGCTGGTGTCCGCCAACAAATACATTTGAACGTGCTAAGTCTTCCAAACTCACCGGCTACAGTTTGGAAATAGCAATATGTGGGCAGAAGTAATTAAACAAAAATTTAATTATTGAATTATTGTTAATTAGTTACATATGTGTTTCGATTAGTCGTGCTAGTAACGTCTGCCTCTCCGAATTATCCACCTCATGGATAAGAATTAGGATTTTCTCCCACAGGTGTCTTTCTTTTTAAATGCGTAAAACTACAGATACAGATCCAATAGTTCCGGTACTTGATAATCCAACAATTTCATTCCGCAAGGCACGCCATCGTTCAGCGCGGCTGATTATAATACTGAATGTCCCACTCACCCATAGGTTAGGTATAGGAAGGACATTTTGTATCTTAAAACGTGATTTAACGATCCCAATACACAAGGCAAAATGCAAGAAGCGAAACGTGAAATCTGTTATGGCGGAAACTGCCCAGAGCGAGCCAAGTCCGCAACGCCAGCGTGTACGGCTCACTCCGTAAGTCGTCTGCTACATCTCTTCGCGGCGAGGCACCAAAGACAATCCTGACTGTCCAAACAGGGGGGATGCGTAATAACGAAATCCATTGCTTACGTGGCTAATGCAATCACACAAAAATTGCTCTTAGCTGTCATCCTCTTGGATTTTCGGGCGTGAAGCAAAAAGCCGCCCTCTTTCAACATTGCGTGGAGGGGTGGGGGGATGCCATACTTTGCCCCATCCCACTCCTGCCAAATGCGCCTACGGTGTGTGACACACAATTACAGTCACTGACTAGAAGCAGCTCTATGCAGACGACACCATAGTGCACGCACTGGTCTGAAACAGTAAGCATTAAACTGAGCCTGTGCAATCTCCTTCACTAGGCGCCGAGCAAACGCCGAAGTTTTTGTTTCCTTACCAACTCGCGAGACGCCGTTAGCGTCACTGCCAAAGTGCCTGGTCGCGCCTGCATTGCTACATACACGCATAGATGCTGGGAGGGGGGGGGGAGGGGTATGGCAGTTCCCACTGTGTAGCAGCAGCTGTATCGCGTGCCACATCGTGTCTTGCCGCGCGCGCGTATTGGCGTATTGCTGTGATGCGTTGATGGTAGATCGAGTGCAACGCTAAACCTTGTTGTCGCTTTCAATGCTTCGCCTCAGGTTGAAACTTCCAGTTTTCGTTTGTTTGTGGACGAGTCGGACGCGCTCCCTTCCAACAGGTGACAATATTTTAAATTTCACTTCAATCACTCAGGCAAGCGAGCAGAACACACCATTAAGTGGAAGACCTAAATCATGAAGGCATTCAATCGCTGACTTCCAATGGAGCCAGATGCTTCAAAGAACTCCAGAGCTGTGATTATACACATTCTCCCTAGGATTCCTGGTTTTTCACCTGAATTTTCATCATTATATCAACAACAAATCGCGCCAACTTCATATGTATGAAACTGTACTGAAGAACTGCATAGGCAGCGCATGCCTTTTATTTGATTTTCTTATCAACGCGAAGTGCAATGCAAGTGCTTGATGCTCTCAATTCCGTACTTGGAACTCTTGACTAAGCATCATGGCTCACCCGCATCATTATATTCGCACTGTAGTTATAACGGCCGGAGTTTAGCTTAAAAATACACTGCCACGCACTGCAACGTACTGCTGACACCCACCGGATCCTTGGTCTTCACTGGTGACTTCAACGTGCGTCACCAGCTATGAACCAATAAGATTGACGGCAGCCTAACGTATCGACGCAGCCCTTGCTTTGACTTGACTGATTCCCGAGCACTTTGTTGTGTGCACAGAGAGTGTTCCCTCTATCCCACTTTACCTTTTCTGTTCCCCCTTTCCCTTACCCCAGTGTAGGGTAGCAAACCGGACACTCGTCTTGTTGACCTCCCAGCCTTTCCTCTCTTTGCTATCTCTCTCTCTCTATCTCTTGAACGCAGACTGTTTAAGTGTTCTTTTGTGAAAAAAGGCTTTACGTTATAAGTTCCAAGCGTTCATGTTGCACGTTCATTGCAACATGTTCATGTTGCTTTTTTTGACGTAGGTTGATGACGGATGGGGTTTGTTGGCGCAATGGCTTTTACATGAAAACATTTCTTCATTCCTTGCTAGATTTATTGGTTTTTTTTTACCTTCGCAGCCACCCTCCCAATTTTCTGGGCATTCAATTTTCTTACTTTACTCTGCGCACCGGCATAATCCCCTCCTCCGCCTCCATTGAGGATAAGAGATGTAACAAATCTGCGGAAACTCGCAAGGTGGAGAGAAGTAATAAAGATGAAGTGAAACATCCACGCAATCAAAGCAATTGCTGCGAAGGAAATGCATTCTAGATCCTGGAAAGAAAAGCATCGCATTTGAAGAAAAACTCGTCCTGGTCGGGTCTCGAACGTGGAACCACCGGAGCTCCGGGGAGCCGCTCTACCATCTGAACTAACCAGGCGGCTAGTAGATGGCCAGGCAAAGTCGAACTAAATTTCACTATGGTGGCCTTTGTTGTTCTGCCAGGTCAACGGGTTAAATTACGCCCCATTCATTACACACGCTCAAAACGCTCTAGAGCACAAACATGCGTAATATATTAACACAACCTCATGTGGCCACCCATTTCAAACTTTCCGCACACACCAAACATTACATCGTCCTTATTTTCACAAAACATGAAGAAGTTGCCTCGTTTAGTTCGCTCAAGACACCAGGCGATACAAATATACGTGTCGCAGAATAAATGCCCCCCAAGCAAACAAAAATGATGAGCGTTCAGCAAATGTTTGTAACGCTTCAAGTAAGCTGGAAACGTCAAACACTCGCAACACTTTCCACTCATGCTGCACCACTTCCTTCTAAATGCAGAGCGATCTTGAAAAATTTAGGAAACGTTGCTGATAAACGTTGCTTTAGATTCTGTTGTTATTCAACCATGTACCCACCCCCTTCTTAGCGCCCCAATGGCCCTGAGGGTAAATAAATAAATAAATGAGTAAATAAATAAATAAATAAATAAATAAATAAGGGCAACGGAACACTTTGTAATCCTTGCTTCACATGTTCCTAAATGATTTTTTTTTTGCCTTCAATGTAAAACTTTTTCCAACAGCTGTATTTGATCAGCACGCATTTACCAACATACACAAACTTTATGTAGCATCCCCCTGTGTTCGCAAAATTTGTTATTGTAGTTGTACAGTTCTAGTTGCGCTTACGCCAAGGCAGCGATACAAGTGTGCCACTCGTAAAAGACACTGATAACGCTCCAGTCCACTTGCATACCTACTATATCGTAAATAAGGAGCATTTAACTAACCTACTTGGGACGTTGTCTACACATTACACATACTGCGCCTCTAATGTTTCCTATTTATACCAACCTGATGCCATCTTTTGTGCACCAAAGACAGTTGAGAAACGAGCTGTGAGATTCGTATGACCAACGAAAATAGAGGGAAAGCGAGGATGCAATAAATATTTACAACACCGCATTTAAATAAAGCACGTGAAAGTTTCGCGGTGCCATCACAAAAAAAATATTTTCCGCACATTCATGGAATTTGGAGTTGGTGCTTCCTGCAGTTCTTTCTCTTTATTTAAGTCAACGAAATATTTGGAATAACGGCAGCATCACACCTTGTTATGATTGAATAGGTAACTTTCCACAAGGGCTGCAATGAACCCACATAGATTAAACATTTATCGCTCGTAACTCAAAACGCGTTTCCTACACTCTTAAGCAAAGTAAGCCCTTTGGGGTGTATATTTGCCACAAAACAATAATCGTCATGCTGATATAATTGAATGCTGATAACGGGCATGTCGTTCGTGAGTTGAAAGTACCGGGCTCGCCACGTTAAAGAAAGGAAATGCGGACAAGACTGAAGATGAGGATTATTGTGTTTCAAAAGTGCGTAATTTGATTAAAGTGTGATTAAGAGTGTACTTAACGAACTATGAACACCCTGCGTCATACCATTTACCGAGGTAATTTCGAAAAGCAGCCGAATTATTTGTATAACACGAGAAAGATGGGAGGAACCAGATATTCAGTAAATATTTTCAAAGCACATAATTTGCTTTTACAGTTCAATCTTTTGGTATATATATCACCAAGAAAATGGCGCCCATTGTCTCAAAATAACAAATCTGTCTCGTTTATTTTTATTTCGCTTCTGCTAGAGAACTTGTGCAAGTGTAACTGTAACGTTGAAAAAGTATAAAGGCAAAGGCAATAGACAGCTTCAAAAGTGACACATGTCAATAAAAAAATATACAAGACATCCTTGCAATGGTATTGTGATGGCTCTGCACACTCTACAGCATCGTGTTCTTCTCAACGCACGAAGCACAAAACAAAAACACGGCACAAAAATGCAGAAAGACCGCACAGGACAACCGCTGCCACAATGATTTATCAACTATTGACCCAACTGTCGACATGCCAGAGGGTCGTTGTCGCCAACACATATAGGATAAGTGGCGAATACTCGGTGAAATTCAAAAGCATCTGTGCATACCCCGTGGCTTATAAACACGCATATGCCCCACGCATAATACACCATAACCACGCATGCCATAACCACGCATGCATACACCATGGCTTATAGAACACGGTGCAACATACAATTGTAATATGTACAGTGCTCGGTAGTCAGTTCTGAAGATTTAACATCGTATGTCCTAAGATCGTATCCTGCCCCGTGTTCTTCTTTTATAATATTTTTCGTTGGATAGTTTACCTAACGTTAGCTGTGACACCCTACATCGGTTGATCATATTTAGGTTTTACGGAAGTTTTAAATGTTCTTCGTTGCCGATAACAGTATTCTAGTCCTTGAGCAATGTTGTCCAGAGAGGCATTCATTACTTGCAATGGAAATCAGAACATGTATTCAACAAAAAACCCAAGAAATTACTATTTAACATTTAAATTAATTACTTTATTGCACATATATTTACGAAATGTATCCGGTGAACTAGCACAGCGCGTCAGCCCGAAATGAATTTCCAAAATGCCATCCGTTTGGAGATATGCTTCCTCAAACTGGCCTAAAGATGCACTTTTGCGCCATGTACCTTTTTATCAAAACGCTCTTTTATGCATTGGAGCCCAAAAGTAACTGGAACCGCCATGTATTTCGTCCCACACTTTGGGAAATAAAATCTAGAAAATGGTGTCATCCGAGAAACATATTTCAACGAGATACGTCCTGCAAACTCACAGGCTAAAATTCAGAAATTGTAATACGTGGGATGATAAAATTAAACAGAAAGTTCATTTGTGAATTCCTGTTAAAAATTTACATATGTGTTTCGATTACTCGTGCTAGTAACATCCGCCTCTCGGAATAATGCAACTCAAGGATAAGAATTCTGCAGTCTGCCGCAAGTGCCTTCTTTAATTACACAAAACTTAAAAATTATCACCCCAGATACACATTCGATAGCTCTGGTACTTGATATTCCAACAATTTCATGCCGCAAGGCACGCCTTCGTTCAGCGCGGCTGATTTTAATGGTTCAGAATCCCTCAGCCATACGTTAGATATATGAAGTTAATTTTGCGTCTTCAAACATGATTTTACTCTTCCAATGCAAAGGGCAGGACGAACGAAGCGCAACGTTAAATGTTTTACGGCGGGAACTGCCCAGCGCCAGCCTTCTGCGCAATGCCAGCGTGTCTGGCGCACTCCTTTCGTCGTCTGCTACCGCTCTTCGCGGTGAGGCACCAATGACAATTCTCACTGCTCAAACGGGGGAGATGCGTGATACGAAGAAAAACTAGTTACCCGCCTAATGTATTGGCAAAGAAAATTCGGTATTAGCTGCTGGATTTTCCAACGTGCAGAGAAAAGCGCCCACTTTCAAAATTGTGTAGGGGCCGGGGGGGGGGGGGGAGGGGGAGATGCCATTCCTTGCCCCGCCCGACTTCTGCCAAATGCACCTATTGTGCGCGACACACAATCAGAGTTCTTGGCGAGCAGCACTGTGCAGACGACACCATAGCGCACACGCTGGTCTGAGACGGTAAGCATTAAACAGAACCTGTCTAACCTCGTTCACTGGGCGCCGAGCAAACGCCGAAGGTTTTCAGTCCGTCTCATCTCTCGAGACGCCGTTAGCGTCACTACCGAAGGTCCTGGTCGCGCCTGTATTGCTATATACACGCATAGATTCTGTCAACGGGGAAGCAGTTCCCGCTGTGCAGCATCAGCTGTCTCACATGTTACATCGTGTCTTGTCGCGTACGCGTATTCCTGTGACGCCGTGATGGTAACTCGAGCGCAACGCAAAACCTTGCTATCGCTTTTATTGCTTCGCCTCAGGGTGAAACTGCAAGTTTTCGTTTGTTGAAGAGGCCCACGCGCAATAGGTGACAATATCTTCAATTTCACCTCAATCAATCAGGCAGGCAGGCAGAAAACACCATTAAGCGAAAGACCTAAATTATGAAACCAATTGTTTATTTTTTAAAAAACAAATTGGAGCATTAGGATAACTTACAACGCCTAAGGAACTTGTCGGCTTTGACACATGACACTGAGTGAACAATGCAGGAATATTGAACGCCCGCCGTGGTTGCTCAGTGGCTATAGTGTTAGGCTGCTGAGCACGAGGTCGCGGGATCGATTCCCGGCCACGGCGGCCGCATTTCGATGGGGGCGAAATGCGAAAACACCCGTGTACTTAGATTTAGGTGCACGTTAAAGAACCCCAGGTGTTCAAAATTTCCCGAGTCCCCACTACGGCGTGCCTCATAATCAGAAAGTGGTTCTGGCACGTAAAACCCCATATAATATTATTATTAAATATTGAACAGTTATATAACGACATTTCTTACTTTACGTATCGATAAACGCAAGCGCCATTACAGAATGTTATGGTTTCGCGTCTCTTCAATACCTTTAGTTCAAAGTGAGCGTACGCATAATCTAAGGAAGACGTTACAAGACAGTGCGCCATATAGTGTTTCGAGCCAAACATCTTAACACGTATACTTAAATTTATCGGGCAACCACGTTTCGCCGCCTAACAAATGTTATCGCACAGCGCGGAATGCGCCTGCATGTATCCGAAGTTTCTGGAAAGATATCGAGGCTTTTTTCCGCTGTCTGTTGTCGACGAACCTTATGTTATCTGATTTCATCGGCTGACGCGAATGGTGTAGAACTTTGTGGAAGGCACGAGGGTCCCAACGATTAGTCTGGAACGTTCCACGATTGATGTATAAAAGCCGACGCGCTTGACACGCTGATCAGATTTTCGACGGTCGCCGACCGTGTTCGCCGCTATCCTTGTGCTATAAATGCAGCCTGTTTTTGTGGGCACAGGTTCGCCCAATAAAAGTTAGTTTTGTCTTTCACAGTATTGCTACTGTGTTCTTCAACCTCACCACCACGTGACAATATACAAGCCAAGACAACCTTTCAGCCAATCGTTTTTATGCCGAGCGTCTTCTTAGGTCTATGGACGCTGGAATCGCCGAAAGACCTCAGAAGTTGTACGCGCTAAGCGTTGATATGTAACAATTCAGGTGAGTACAGAGGAAGCATGAACTCATTTCAACAGTTACTGGCAATCCTTGACGGCGAGCGTAGGCATAATGTGGTGACTTCAATATCACCGCTGTTGACTCGGGAGCATCGCCGTTAGATTGGCAAGCTAGCGTGACATCATGGATCAAAGTACGCCGCCATTGTGCTACGAAAGAGCCACTGGCGTAGCCATCACGAGAATTCACGCGGAGGTAGGGCCCATGAATGCTTTGTTTAGCGCGAACTGACAGGCACAAGAAAGACGACAGGACAAGGCGCCACAGGCGCTACAAGGCGCTACGGACAAGGTAGGGACCATTGGGGCCGCCATGTTCCACAACGCTTCCTGCGCACGTAAAGAGTACGTAGGGAAAACTCGCCAAATAACGTACCTTCAGGGGCTGTACGGACGCGCGAATAAAAGACGGGACGGAAGAAGACACACAAAGTCACAAACAGTGCTGTACACACACAACTGCGTTGTACCTACAAGCCTAGTGGGGCGAATAACCGAATTCACAGGTACCCGGCTCTGACACATCTGGTCACGGAATACCTTTGGCCACATCAACTGAGGCAGCTCCCGATAGAAAGTTTCAAGGAGTGGCACGTACCATCGAGCCACACAAGTAGCAAGGTCCACATTCCCGAAGGCCTTGCCCTGTCTGAAAAGGTGCATCGAGTCTTGGAGCGGGGACATAAGTTCGTGATGGAAGCTAAGAGTACAAAACCGGAGCTACTCTCTCTCGTGCAGCAGATCTCCAGACGTGCACCGGAAGACGAAGACGTGAGGATGAACTCTGAAGGCGTGGGTGTCCTGAACAAATGCAAGCTTCAAAATTACCAAGCTTCAAGTTACCAGTGAAACACGTTGTTTCATACTTAGTTGAATATGCACTGTCTGTCCTACCTGCTGACAAAGAAGGAGGCTTTGCATCATTTCCACATGGTGGCTACAACGAAAAAGCTAACGAAGCAATAACAGCCGTGTTCAATGAACACAAGTAAATTTCACTGACGAAAGTTAAGGGCAGAGCTGTTGCGATGTGCCGGGACATGAACCTAGGTAAAGTATTGAAAGCAACAGGAAATAGAAAGAATGACAGTCTCGATGTCTTTTGTAGCGCGAGAATGCGCAAAGAAGGTGTCCCGATCAGGGTAATAGCATCGGAGAAAAGCGCATGGTCGAAATCCATTGCAGTCTATCTGTTAGACAAACTTAACCTACTCGAGTGTAGATATCCGTTCATCACGAAAAATTCCGAGGCAGTTTAGCCTTTGTAGACGCCAACTGTAACGCGGGACTAAAGGCCTTCTCAGCAGATGTGAAAGACGTGTATTATTCTTTGGCGCAAAATGAATTGTTGTGTTCAATCATGTATAGATGAATTTGGGGCTGTAAGATTTAGTACGAAAGCTGACACAACCGTTGAATACTGTTTAGAACTTTTAGACTTGTACGCGAAGTCAACATTTGTGCAAAGAAATGACATTCCGTACCTTCAAAATCAAGGGGTCTGTATAGGATCCTGCTTAGCGCCTGTTTTAAGCGCTAAGCAGGATCTTAGCTTAGCTAAGCTTAGCTTAGCTAAGCTAGACAGAGACCTGTGCTCCCGCATCAATTATACAAAAGTTGCTAAAATATTTAGATTTGTTGATGATTTTTTAGTGTTTGTCAATGTTAAGCTAGACAACTTTGACACAGAGTGTTCAGCTGTTAGTAATATTAAACGCGAGCGCCTTTCTCCACTGGAAGTTACGTTCGGAGTTCCCTTAGAACAAAAAATCAAGGTTCTTGATGTTAAATTGAGCTTCGGTGACGATCTAACTTGCTGGTGTTACAGTTCCATGGCAAATAAATCATTGCTGTCATATCATTCAGCCCGCTCTAAACTGGTAAGAAGAAAAATTGCGAAAATGTTTTACTAACGCACTTACTAAATCATGCCATAATTGCACTGACGAAGCATTCACACAACAGGCCATGCGGCTACATGAAGCAGGTTATTCCAATCATGCCCTGGCATCAGTTGCAGAGGGAATACTTAGGCAAGTGCAGCAATCAGTGTCTTCTGAACGTGTGGAAGGAAATAGTAACCGAGAGAAAAAAAGACCAACAGTGATACCTTATGTCCACCGGTCATCGCACAACCTAAAAAAATTGCCCGCCCAGGTAACACAGATGCAGGTTTTTCTGCAGCTAACAAAGTAATCAACCTGTGCTGGAAAATGAGACCAGAAAAGAAATAAAGGGCTCCTAGCTGCCAAGTTAAACACATGAAGAAGTTTAGAGATTCTAAGACATCGATTATATAAAATATACCCTAATCGTGTGGGAAGTATTACGTCGGACAGTCGGGCAGATGCATTAATTATAGACTGCGCGAACACAAAAATAAAGTCGACAAACTTGTATCAGGTGGGTTTCTCTCCCTTCATTGTACGCAACATAAGTCTTCCGCTCTCTTCGAATCAACCACGATTACTGGTAGAAATAAGTGCGAATTCACTAAACTTATAATAGACGCCGAGCAGATTGATGCCACAGGGGATTCACGTATCAGATAACCGTCATTGGCTCACTCTGAAAAAGAATTGAAATTTTTGCGCATGACTTAAAATATCACTTACAAAAATGTTTCGCTCTGATTGTTTCTCTGTTCACGTGGCTGTGATTCAGGTTCGCTTAGTGTATAAGTACGACCTGGTTTTCGATAATAAACATTGTTGGAAGTTAGCGCTGTGGGTGTCCCTGTGTGTCTTCTTTTGTCCCGTCTTTTATACGTGATACCGTACACCCCTTGAAGATGCATTACCAACAACCCCACATTGCAACCCTCGTTAACATAACGCACGTTCGCGTTGTGCAGGTAAAATATGGAAACCAAACAGAGTACGGAGCATGCGCAAAGTGGACACCGCGATCTCTTTACGTGCGTGATACGTTGACATTTGGTGCCGCAAACACTATGGTAAAGCTGTCTACTAACGGGCTTTTCCCAGTGTAGTGACTCAAGTGTTGATCAGGGGAAGCATCTTTTGACTTCTATAGATGACGCACCCCTCCCCCCCCCTTTTATTTTTGTTAATAGTGCAATGGACGTATAGGTGGGCGTCACCCACCCTTTAGGCACCTGTCAGTCAAAAAACATAATAAGAAAAATTCTGGAGCTGCAGGTGTCCGAACCCTCATCTGAATAGAAAGCGTGCCGACCGAAGTGCAAGAGATTCCGAATGAAATTTGACCTCCTCGAATTCTTTAACGTGCACCTAATGAATGTATACGAACACTTTTACATTTCGCTGCCATCGAAATGCGATCGCGGGGGCCTGGATTAAACCTATGGCCTAAACCTCAGGATCGCTACTCCAGAGCTCTACTACGCTACTGCGGCGGGTAACACAAACACAAAAAAAATTACCGACGATTACGTTACTTCCTAATGCGAAATTTGAGCGCAGCAAATAAGCTGTTTCACCTTTTCGATAGATTGAGGCAAAGGAATCGAGCAACACATGTATGCGCTATCACAGATTCTTTTTTTAATTTTTCACACGTATTCCTTTAACAAAGACTCCACTAACAGTTCTTGACAGTCATGAAGGAAGCTTTGTGGTCGGAGAAATAGACTGATATATGTTCGACTTGGTACACCAATGCTTGATTCTCAAAGACGAGATCTATACAAGTGCCTCGCGAGGTTGTCACAGCCGTGGGACGCGTTACGAGCGAGAGGAACGGGATGTTCTCCCGCATAAGTGTTAGGAAATTGCTGTTTGTCTTTATGTCAACATTAAAGTCCCCCACTACTAACATCGGTGTGGATCGATGGACGGTTAATGCGAGTTGCAGGAAGTGCATCTCGACGGCGGCGACGGTAAGCTTCTGCTTCGGCGGCACGCACCTCTGGATTCTGACGGCGACGGCGCTGGGCCTCTGCTCTGGCAGCTCGTTTAGCAGCAGCAGCAGCAGCAGCAGACGGAGGACTTCTATCAGTCGTCTCGCTCATGGCTCAGAAAGAACTGGCAGATAATTTCGCAGTGGCGAACGGCAGCGGCAATTTCGGCTCGGGCGGTGCACATATACAGATCCGCCGCCACCGATCTGGCTCTCTGATTGCCACCGCAAAGGGCGAACGGCAGCGGCAATTTCGGCTCGGGCGGTGCACATATACAGATCCGCAGCCACCGATCTGGCTCTCTGATTGCCACCGCACAGGGGTTGCATTGGAGGAGGAGCGAAGAAAGGTATTAAGTTCGAGCCGGCGCTTTGACAACCGGAGATTCGCAGGAAGAGGGGGGAGGGGGGCGGCGTGTACACCCAGCGGCAAACGATGGGGGCAGAAGCGCGCGCAGCAAGCGGACAACACGATAAAGGGAGGAGGGAAGAGATAGCAGCGACTGACTAATGCCGCTGACGCCGATAGTGAGTCAACCCCAGCTGCGGAGTTGGTTTCAGGGACAACGCCGCCGATGCCGACACAAACAATATGATAACCTCGCTTCCGCAGCGCTAAGAACCAGGTCTAGCCGTGGGAAGGTGGTCACGTATTCGTAGACGTGCCGGGGCCTACGTGAAATAACCGGCGCGTCGGCAACTGAAGAGCACCCTATCCGCCACACAAGAACAAGGGGGGGGGGGGGGGGACCCTTTCCTCCTCTTTCTGCATGGCGGCGACGGTGTTCTATGCAGTCACGTTATCTTGACTCTCTAGCGGCGTCAGCGGCATCCAGCGGTATCAGTCGGTCGCTGCTAGCGCTGGGGGGATGAAAGGGGGGCGGAGCTGGTTACGAGGCCGACGACAACGCCGACGACGACGCGAAACCCAGGAACGGACGCCAAAGAGCTGCGCTCTAAAAAAAACAGTCCCTTAAGTATTCTTACGTGATTTGAATGAAAAAGCGTTATGAATTACCTCACTGGTTACGTGCATGACACGTGACGTCATAGATTATCAAGTGTCCTCCCCAACTTAACATTAATAATCATTAGTCCCCCTCAGCCTAATCTGCACCTGCTTTAATCCACGTTAATCCATCTTCATGCACATTGCTCTAATTTTTACCGATCTTAATCTACTTTTTTCCACTTCATTCTCATTCACTTTACTCCAGGTTAAGTTACATTACACGGACTTGTTATAACTTACAAGACGCTGATGATGATCTTTGTTACCACTCGTTGCGAACTTTTCTGCCTCGTGGGACATATAATCTTTCAGAATTAATATGGGTCCATCTTAATGACAGTCCAGTATAACGCCGCGTCTCAAAGTACGACCTCTCACGACGTAATTGAGAAGGCCAGAACTTGGCAGGTGAAGCCCGCGCCAGATGTTTCAAAGAGCGACACTGGCGCGAAAGAAGCGTGCGTGCGGTCGTGACAGGGTGGTCACAGCTTTGGGCGTATGCGAATGTGACCACGAAATCGCAGGTTTGCAAGAGATACGAGGCACAGAAAAGTCACTTCGATAACTCTGATTGTGCAAGGTCACCCGTGACGTGTGTGCGGCGTTAGTTTCTCCCCAAATAATTTAACGTATTCACGGCTAGCAGTAAGAGAAGTTTGGGTTTTCACAAATATGTCAACATACTCGGTGAACGTCATCATGGTTCATAGCCAATGGAGCCACATGCTTCAAAGAACTCCACATTATTTAACGTATTCACGGCAAGCAGTCAGAGGGGTTTGGGTTTTCACAAACATGCCAACATACTCGGTGAAAGTCATCATGGTTCATAGCCAATGGAGCCACATGCTTCAAAGAACTCCACAGCTGTGATTATACACGTTCCGCCTAGGTTTCCTGGCTTTGCACCGGAAGTTTCATTAATATATCAAAAACAATTCGCGTAACCTTAATATTTAGAAAACTTTGCGAAATATCTGCATAGGCAGCACATGCCTTTTATTTGATTTACTTGAACTCCGTCAGTTTAAGTGTTCATTTGTGTTTAAATGTTGTAATTTCCAAGTTCCAAGTGTTTGTGTTACACGTTGCTTTTTTTTACATAGGTTGATGATGGATGGGATTTATTGGCGCAAAGGCTTTATATCAAAATATTCCTTCATTTCTTGCTACAATTATTTTACTGTTTTTTTAACCTGCGCGGCCTTCCTCCAAATTTTTTCGACATGCAATTTCCTTACTTTACTCTGCGCACCGGCTTAATCCCCTCCAGCCCCTCTTCCATTGAGGATGAGGGATGTAATAGTTCTACGGAAACCCGCAAGGTGGAGAGAAGTAGGTAACAAAGATGAAATGATACATGCACCCAATCACAGCAGTTGCTACAAAGGAAACCCATTCTAGTTCCTCGAAAGGAAACCCTCGCAGTTGGAGAAAAATTTGTCCCGGCCCGGGCCTCGAACCCGGGATGACCGCGTTTCCGGGGCAGCAGCTCTACCATCTGAGCTAACCAGGCTTTTTTTTTCTTTATTTCCAGCTTGGCTACAAGCTTCAAAAGAGTTTGTGATCCTAGATCACACTAGTTTTGTATGTGTCAAAGTGTCAAGCATTCACACCACATTCGTTTTTTACCACCTGAACAAGATTTTGAACAGATGGATGTCATCTTTTTACTTGGAATGCACGCAGTCTGGCGTAGTCTGTTGGCATATAGACACTGAGCTAACCAGGCGGCTAGCAGAGGGCAGGGCAATTTCAAGCTAATGTTGAGCATAAAGGCCTTTGGTGTTATACCAGGGCAACGGGCTAAATTAGGCCCGTTCGTTAGACAAATTTAAAACGCTCTAGAGCCCAAATATACGTAATTTATTACCACAGCCTCATGTGGCCACCCACTTCGAACTTTCCATACACACAAAACATCACTTCGGCCTTATTGTGAGCGAACATAAAGAAGCTGCCTCGTTTAGTTCACTCAAGACACCAAGTGAAACCAATACGCGTGTCGCACAAGAAAGGTCCCCCAAATAACAAAAAAAATGACGGGCGTTCAATAAATGTTCGTAGCGCTTCTAGTGAGCCAGCAACGTTAAACATTCGCAGCATTTTCCACTCATGCTGCACCCCTTCCGTCTAAATGCAAAGTGCTCTTGAAAAGTTCGGAAACGTTGCTGATAAAAGCAGTGAGACACTTTGTAACGCTTGCTTAGGATGTTCTTTAATGTATCTGTAAAACGTTTTCGCAACACCTGTATTTCATCAGTACGCATTTACCAAGGTACACGAACTTGACATAGCGTTCCCTCTCTGTTCACAAAATTTGTTATTGTAATTGTACATTTCTAGTTGTGCTTACACCAGGGCAGCGATACAAGTGTTACTCCACTCGTAACAGGCACTGATGACGCTCCAGTCCACTTGCTTCCCTAATATATCCTAAAAAAGGCGAATTTAACCCACCCATTTGCAACGTTGTCTGCAGATTACGCATACGACGTTGCTAATGTTTCCAATCTATATCAACTTGACGGCTGCTTTTGTTCACCAAAGACAGTGGAGAAACAAGCTGTGAGCCTCGTATTACCAACGAAAGTAGGGGGAAAACGAAGGTGCAGTAATTAGTGACAACGTCGCATTTAAAACAACTACGTGAAAGTTTCGCGGTGCCATTCCACAAAAAAACATTATCCACAATTTCATGGAACTTAAGGTTCGTGCCTCCTGCAGCTTCTTTTTTTTTCTAAAAGTGAGCGAAAACTTGGAATACCGGCAGCATTACACCTTGGAACGATTGCATAGGTAACTTTCCACAACGGCTGCAATGAACCCGCATATAATGAAGGTTTATCGCTGTCACTCAAAACACAATTCCTGCTTAACGAACCGTGCCTTGCACAGTTTAACGAGGAAACTTGGAGGAGCCGCCAAATTATTTGTATAACGCGTAAAAACGGCAGAAAGCAGATATTCAGTAAATATATTCAAAGCACATTAGTTACTTTTAGATTTTAATTTTTTGGTATTTATATCACCAACAACATGGCCCGCATTGCCTGAAAATAATCAATCTCCCTCGTTTATTTTTATTTTTCTTCTGCTAGGGAACTTGTGTTAGTGTAACTGTAACGTTGAAAAAGTCAAGAGGTAATATCATTCGACAGCTTCATAAATGACACATTCCAATACAAAACTGCGAGATATCCTTGCAATGGTATTCTGACGGCTCTGCACACTCTACAGTGTCATGTTCTTCTCAACCCACGAAGCACAAAACAAAAACACAACACAAAAATGCAGAAAGACCGCACAGGATAACCGCAGCCGCAATGATTTGTCAACAACGGACCCAACTCTCGACATCCCTGCAGGTTGTTGTGGGCAGCATATATATATATATATATATATATATATATATATATATATATATATATATATATATATATATATATATATATATATATATATATATATATATGTGTGTGTGTGTGTGTGTGTGTGTGTGTGTGTGTGTGTGTGTGTGTGTGTGTGTGGTGTGTGTTAAGTGACGAATACTCGATGAAATTCGACAGCCTCTGTGCATTCACCGTTCGTCCCGGTTGCTGAACGTCTGAAGCTGAAGAGTCTGTCCAATTCAATACGACGTTCATATACGGATGCGGGAACCTTATAAACCATGAAGGTACAATTTTGGGGGGGGGATTTTTCACTTAGGAGCGATGCAATCGTCGGTTAAAATTGCGCTGTAGCTCCGCCCTCTGTCGAGCGCCACGCGCTGCTTCTGACGCTAACGATGAGAGCGGAGATCGCAAACCGCGGCTTTGTGACGTCAACACTTGTGTTCCGCTCCTTCGCAGTCTCCGCTACCATGCCTGACCGGGCTTATTTCCGCATGCGTGCCGTCCTAATCCTAACAGTGGGGGAGAGGGTTAGGCAAGTGCTTCCTTACCCTCCCCCTCTCCCCCGGCAGGTACGCCTATGGTGGACGAGCTCACCATAAGCGTTACTGACGAGCAGCTGTGTGCAGACGACACCATGGTGCACGCAATCGTCTCGAACCGTTAGCGTCAAGCTAACCTTGTCTAACCTTTCCAATGGGCGCTGACAATCGCCGATACTTTTGGAGGGAAACCAGTGAAACCTCCACTACGCCATATTTCTCAAAGTCATTCATCGCGTCGCCATGACCTTGAGCAAGCGGAGCCTAATTGTGGAAGATGGGACGTCACACCACGTGATCATCTGCGGAGGAGCGCAGTAGCTGCGCTCTCACGGAGCCTCGCCGCTGCGGTACCTCGTGACTAGGTGAGAGTTAATTAGGGGCTAAATATACTCCGACCTAGCGTGAGTGCGCGCACACGTTAGGTCACGTTGGCGAGAGCAACATCGTCTATAGTTCGAACGATAGTTCGACGCACTGGCGCAACTAACGTAACCGGACGCTGCCAAGGCACCCCGACGCGCCTCGCATCGAGCCACGCTCCTGCGCTCGACGATGACGTCCGACTAGAAATGCGCCTTTGTCACTCAGTCTCGCCATGGATGGCAAGCGGACTGGGCCGTCTGTGCGTGCGGTTCAGCGCAAGCGACAGGCTGAATCCGCTGATCGATTTGATAATGGTAGACGTCAGGACGCGAAATCTCAAGCAAAAGCAAAGTTGCTTGCTGAAACACCTCAGCAAAGGCCGGCCAGAATAGCACGCAATAAAGAAACTTACCAAGTGCGGAAGCGTGCCAAGATCGAAGCTGCTGCAACCGTCGCTGTCGTTCAGCAAAACCAACAACTATGAGAGGGAGAGAAGCCGTGGATGCAAGCGACGGCAGCCACAACGAACGTTTGACGAACCACACACTTCGGCTGGCGAAAACCTCGACTGCGACGGCCAGCTTTCATCGTAACTTAACACACAACCCGTTCGGCAGTGTGTGCAACGGCTGTGACAGACGGTGCCCTAACTATAATGAAATACTCTGTGCATAGTCTTTGCAAAAGCATGTAAAACAGAGCTATCGCTTGGATAGCTAGGCTTACGAGAACTAAACCCCAGCCAAGATTTTTTTCTGTCCGTCTCGTCTTATCTCACGAGACGCTGGTTGCGCCACTGCCCTCCTCCTTGGGCCAGACTTGCTCTATACATGCCTATATTATACCAGAGGGCAGGCAGTTCCCGCTGCACCAGAGCAGCTGTCTCGCGTGCCGCATCGTGTCACGTGTTATGTCTACATCTGATATAGCAAACGCAATTATTGAGCTCTCTGATAATGGGCTTGTCACTGCGTAGTCATACAAGTGTAGATCAGGAGCTGGATCTTGCGAATTCTAAAACTGAACCCACCTTCCACCCCTACCCTAGCTTTCTGCATTATAGGGGGAGAGGGGTAGTGCAATAGCGCGACAGACGTGTAAGCGAGCCTCAGCCAATTTGTAGACATCTGTCTGTCGAAAAAAAATGGATTACGTATTAAATTCTTGGCCTGTAAGTCTCAAAACACGACCCGATGAGAAGAGGTAGACGCCGAAGTAGAACACTCCTAATTAATTTTGACCTACGGGTGTTCTTTACCGTGCAGCTAAGTCCAATTGCACGAGCGCTTTAACATTTCGCCGCGATCTAAATGCGACCGCCGTGGCCTGAAATAAACCTGCGATCTGAACCTCAGCACCGAAACGCCATACCTCTACTAAGCTACTGCGGTGAGCGGGAAAAAATTTACAATCGCTTAAGTATTCTTATACTTGATTTGAATACCAAACCATTATGACTTCTCTAAATAACTGGTTACCTTATTGGTACACGGCGTCCTAGATCGCTACGTGTGCTTCGAATTTATACTCTAATCCACCTTAATTCACGTTGATCCGATTTGCACAAACGCTAAACTACCTTAATCTGCTCTATTTCATCGTAATTCACCTCGCTCTAATTTGCATCAAACTCAATCGACCTTAAGCGTCCTTTCTCTATTTTTAGCGAACCTTAATCCACCGTAATACACCTAAATCTACTTTAATTCACCTTATTCACCTCGATCCTTTACAGTCCACTTTACTTCACCTTACTCTGACTTGTTGTAACTTACAAGACGCTCGTGGTTATTTTTATTACTATTCGTTGCGGAAAATGCTCGCTTTGCTGCCTGATGTGACGTGTGATGCTTTCGCGTTAATATGCGCCCATGTTGAAGACACCGCAGTATAGCGCCGCGTCTCAAAGCGCTTGCAGTCACGAAAAAAATTAAGGAATGGTTGATGTGTAGGCATTGTTCGAAATAGGTTGATACATCAGGCTTTGGTAATATAATACCCATGTCCTACGTACGTTACGTATGTAATTAGGTAATAGATATAGCACTGGGCGTACGTCACTTTCTGACAGGAATCGCAAATTTGTACAGAATGGAGGTATAAAAACGTCGCGTCGATAATTCTGGGTGCGTAAGGTCACAAGTGACGTCCGTGCGCGCAGTTGTCGAGATGTCACAATCATCGCATTATAAGCATTTTGTCGCATAGTTAGCAGCGCCAAGTTCCGGCCTAGTTTTAAAGCGTTCGTTCTTGCCACGTGTCCGAAATCGTCGTACGTATCAACTCGGACCCCGACACGCCGTACGAGGAATCGCGCGCACATTCGCATCACGTGTCTCTCGTTTAACACAGCGGTTGAAACCGCACAGTTCCGCGGTATACCACCAACTGAGGACACCCGTGGTAAGGATTGCGCCTGCGCATTTTTCTCTCGTGACAGCTAGCGTTTCGCGACGCTGTCGTTTGAGACTCTACCCCGCTGGTGACCAGAGGTGGTCGTGGAGGGTGCACGGGGTTCCGAACTGGTCCTTGAGGAAGTGGCGCTCGAAGTATCGGTTGGATCCCACGTACGTGTAGGCTCGGTGGTAAGGGGAGCGCCACCCAAGACGCCTAGTGCAACGCAGTGGCACAAATCGCTTCCCCAAGCACACAAATTCTTTCTTCGTTAGTATTAGGCATTCCCCTCTTAGAACATGATATATTCATGGAAAGCAAGAACCGGTATATCAGGTAACATCACGTTTTCAGGCTTGCGCGCAGCGCTTGCAACGGAGCCGCATGCTTCAAAGAGCTCCTTAGCTGTCATTATACACACTAAGCTTAGCTGTCCAAGTGTTGCACCTAAAATGTCATCATATGTGTTAACAACACTTCAGTCTACGTATCGATGAAGGAAATTCTGATGAAGAACGTCGTATGGGGCGCATGCCTTTTATATCGCTGTCTTGAAGGCTGTCAGCACAATCGTTCGTTTCCGTTTCACGTTACTTGCTTTCTTTTCTTACATTTCATTTCTTCATTTTCTTCATTTCATTTCACCTGCTTCACTAGGCGCCCAGCAAACGCCGATGGTTTTCCCTACGTCTCGTCTAATGTCGCGAGGCGCCGTCAGCGTCACTGTGAACGGTTCTGGTCGCGCCTGCATTGCTATATACACGCGTAGATTCTGTCAGGCGGGTGGCAGCTCCCTCTGTACAGCATCAGCTGTCTCGCGTGCCACATCGTGCCTTGTCGCGTACGCGTATAGCTGTGACTCCGTGATGGCAGCTCGAGCGCAATGCTAGACCTTGCTATCGCTTTCCATCTTCGCCTCAGGTTGAAACGGCCGGTTTCAGTTTGTTTGTGGACGAAGCAGATCCGCAACAGCTGCCAATATTTTCAATTTCACTTCAATCACTCAGGCAAGCAAGCAGAGAACACCATTACGCGGAGGACCTACATCGTGAAGGCGATTGTTTATTTCTTTAAACAAATTGATGCATTTTGATAACTTTCAAAGCCTATGCAGCTTGTCGGCATTTACACATCACACAGAGTGAACGCTCGGAAATAATGGACAGGTATATAACAGCCTTCCTCACCTTACGTATCGATAAACGCAAGCGCCATTACAGAACATTATGGTTTCCCGTCCCTTCCATACCTTTAGTACAAATTGAGGGAGCGCATAAATTAAGGAAGGCATTACATGAGAGTGCGCCGTGTAGTGCTTCGCGCCAAACATATCCAAACCAAGACAACCTACTAGAGACCATCATGTCATTTCCATGTCGACGCGTCTTGTTGGGCCTATGGACGCCAGAATCGCCGAACGACGTCAGAAGTTCGACGCGCTAAGCGTTCATATCAAACAATTCAGGTGAGCACAGAAGCGTGAACTTATTTCAACAGTTACTGGCAATCTTCGATGGCGAGCGTAGACTTAAAGTGGTGACTTCAATATCGCCGCAATTGACTCGGGAACATCCCCGTTAGATTAGCAATGCTAGCGTGACGCTATGGATCGAAGTGCACTCCCATTGCGCTACGAAAGCGCCACTGGCGTTGCCATCACTAGAATTCACGCGAGAGTAGGGCCCGTTGGGCCGCCATGTTCCACAACGCTGTGTTTCGGCGCACGTACATATTCATCATCATCAGCAGCAGCAGCCTGGTTACGCCCATTGCAGGGCAAAGGCCTCTCCCATACTTCTCCAACAACCGCGGTCATGTACTAATTGTGGCCATGCCGTCCTTGCAAACTTCTTAATCTCATCCGCCCACCTAACTTTCTGCCGCCCCCTGCTACGCTTCCCTTCCCTTGGGATCCAGTCCGTAACCCTGAATCACCATCGGTTGTCTTCCCTCCTCATTACATGTCCTGCTCATGCCCATTTGCTTTTCTTGATTTCAACTAAGATGCCATTAACTCGAGTTTGTTCCCTCACCCAATCCGCTCTTTTCTTCCCATAACGTTACACCAATCATTCTTCTTTCCATAGCTCGTTGCGTCGTCCTCAATTTAAGTAGAACCCCTTTCGTAAGCCTCCAGGTTTCTGCCCCGTACGTGAGTACTGGTAAGACACAGCTGGTTATACAATTTTCTGTTAAGGGATAATCGCAACCTGCTGTTCATGATCTGAGAATGCCTGCCAAACGCACCCCAGCCCATTCTTATTCTTCTGATTATTTCAGTCTCATGATCCGGATCCGCGGTCACTACCTTTCCCAAGTAGATGTTTTCCCTTACTACTTCCAGTGCCTCGCTGCCTATCGTAAGCTGTTCTCTTCCGAGACTGTTTATCATTACTTTAGTTTCCTGCAGAATAATTTTTAGACCCATCCTTTTGCTTTGCCTCTTCAGGTCAAAGAGCATGCATTGCAATTGGTCCACTGAGTTACTAAGCAAAGCAATATCATAGGCGAATCGCAAGTTAGTGAGGTATTCTCCATTAACTTTTATCCCCAATTCTTCCCAATCCGGGTCTCTGAATACCTCCTGTAAACACGCTGTGAATAGCATTAGAGAGATCGTATCTCCCTGCCTGACGCCTTTCTTTATTGGGATTTTGTTGCTTCCTTTATGGAAGACTACAGTGGCTGTGGAGCCGCTGTAGATATCTTTCAGTATTTTTACATACGGCTCGTCTACACCCTGATTCCGTAATGCCTCCATGACCACTGACGTTTCGACAGAATCAAACGCTTTCTCGTAATCAATGAAAGCTATATATAAGGGTTGGTGATATTCCGCACATTTTTCTATCACCTGATTGATAGTGTGAATCTGATCTACTGTTGAGTAGCCTTTACAGAATCCTGCCTGGTCCTTTGCTTGACAGAAGTCTAAGGTGTTGCTGACTCTATTTGCGATTACCTTAGTAAATAGTTTGTAGGCAACGGACAGTAAGCTAATCGGTCTATAATTTTTCAAGTCTTTGGCATCCCCTTTCTTATGGATTAGCATTATGTTAGCGTTCTTCCAAGGCTCCGGTACGCTCGAAGTCATGAGGCATTGCGTATACAGGGTGGCCAGCCACTCTAGAACAATCTGTCCACCATCCTTCAACAAATATGCTGTTACCTTATCCTCCCCAGCTGCCTTCCCCCTTTGCATATCTCCCAAAGCTTTCTTTACTTCTTCCGGCGTTACCTTTGGGATATCGAATTCCTTTAGACTATTTTCTCTTCCATTATTGTCGTGGGTGCCACTGGTACTGTATAAATCTCTATAGAAGTCCTCAGCCACTTGAACTATCTCATCCATATTAGTAATGATATTGCTGGCTTTGTCTCTTAACGCATACATTTGATTCTTGCCAATTTCTAGTTCCTTCTTCACTGTTTTTAGGCTTCCTCCGTTCCTGAGAGCATGTTAAATCCTATCCATATCATACTTCCTTATGTCAGCTGTCTTACGCTGGTTGATTACCTTCGAAAGTTCTGCCAGTTCTATTCTAGCTCTAGGGTTAGAGGCCTTCGTACGTTGGCGTTTCTTGATCAGATCTTTCGACTCCTGCGATAGTTTGCTGGTATCCTGCCTAACGGAGTTACCACCGACTTCCATTGCACACTCTTTAATGATGCCCACAAGATTGTCGTTCATTGGTTCAACACTAAGGTCCTCTTCCTGAGTTAAAGCCGAATACCTGTTCTGTAGCTTGATCTGGAATTCCTCTATTTTCCCTCTTACCGCTAACTCATTATACGGCTTCTTATGTACCAATTTCTTCCGTTCCCTCCTCAGGTCTAGGCTAATTGGAGTTCTTACCATCCTGCGGTCACTGCAGCGCACCTTGCCGAGCAGGTCCACATCTTGTATGATGCCAGGGTTAGCGCAGAGTATGAAATCGATTTCATTTTTCGTCTCGCCATTCGGGCTCCCCCACGTCTACTGTCGGCTATGCCGCTTGCGGAAGAAAGTATTCATTATCCTCATATTATTCTGTTCCGCAAACTCTACTAATAACTCTCCGCTGCTATTCCTATTGCCTATGTCATATTCCCCCACTGCCTTGTATCCAGCCTGCTTCTAGCCTAACTTGGCATTAAAGTACGTAAATATTGCATCTGGTAAACTCGCAACATGACCCACGTTCGCATAATACGCGTAAACCATGGAAACCCAATAGAGTACGGAGCATGCGCAATGAGGACAACGCGATCTGATTACATGCGTGGGACGTTGACATATGGTACAGCAAACGCTATGGTAAAACCCTGTAATAACGGGGTTTTCTGAATGTAGTGACTCAAGTATGGATCAGGGGAAGGATCTTTTGACTTCTATGGATGACCCACCTCTCCCCCCCCGTTCTTTTTTGTTTGTTGATAGTGCAATTGCCTTATAGGTCGGTGTCACCCACTCTCTAGGCACCTGTCAGTCGAAAAAATATAAAAAGAATTCCGGGGCTGCAGATGTCAAAACCTTGATCTGCATAGAAGGTGCGCCATCCGCAGCGCAAGAGATTCCGAATTAATTTTGACCTCATCGAGTTCCTTACCGGGCACCTAAGTGGATGTGCACGAGCACTCTTGCAAATCGCCCCCTTCGAAATGTCAACGCCGTGGCCTGGATTGAACCTATTACCTGGACCTCAGCAGCGCTAGGCCAGAGCTCTAGTACGCTTGTGTGGTGGACGACACGAAATAAATGGCATTCACTTAAGCATCCTTAGGTGATTTGAATGAGAAAGCGTTATCAATTACTTAACTGGTTACGTGCATGACACGTGACGTCACAATTATTAAGTGTCCTTTACAACTTTACATTAATAAACCTTAATCCACCTTCGCCTAATATGCACCAACTGTAATGCACGTTGATCCATCTTCAACCACATCGCTAATTTTTACCAAAATTATTCTGCTCGAATCCACCTCTTTTTCAATCACTTTACTTCAACTTAATTCACTTTACTCCTCCTTAAGTTACCTTACTCGGAATTGTTTTAACTTAAACGATGGTGATGATGATGTTTGTTACCACTCGTTGCGGATGTTTCCGCCTCGTGGAACATATAATCTTTTAGAATTAATATAGGCCCATCTCGGTGACAGTCCAGTATAAAGTCGCGTCTCAAAGCGCAATCTTTCACGGGGCAATTGAGAATGCCAGAAGCTGGCAGGTGAAGCTCGCGCCAGCTGTTTCAAAGACGACTTTGGCGCGAAAGAAGCGTGCGTGCGGTCGTGGCCTGACGGTTAAAGCTCTGGGCGGATGGGAGTGTGTCCACGAAATCGGGGGTTCGCAAGAGATACGAGGCATAGAAACATCACTTTGATAACTCTGGGCCGGTATTTTGCAGCGATGCCTTTTCCGATTCTATGTTTTTTCAGGCTTTTCGCGCTTGGCCACTGGTCAGAGTGACGGTCTGCCCATATTATCAACGCGATCAGGCGGCCGTGTGTGGTGGATGATAAGAACGGCATAAAATAAGGCATAAGGCATCGCTACAAAATAGCGGCCTTGATCGCGCAAGGTCACCCGTGACGTGCGTGCGGCGTCAGATTCTCCAAAATAATTTAACGTATTCATGGCAAGCAGGAGCAGGGTTTTGCTTTTTCATAGATGTGTCAACGTACATTCATAGAGAAAGAAATTCAACAAGAGGGGACACTCTTCAAAAACTGGCAACAGGAAACACGTCACGCCTAGTTTCAACAACATCCGTTCGTTGACGCGAGCATCAGAAAAAAAGAATGTGAAATAAACTTCCAGACAACGTTTTATTTTTTTTTTATTCCTTCCCTCTAAAAGTTAAAAAGTTTTGCGTGTAAATGAACTTACACTTTGCAACTTTTTGTTGCGTTGCCTAGCAACAAGCTAGCGGCACGCCAGACGCGCGTGCATACGTCATGCGCCAGAAAGCCGCAGGAGTGAGCGAGGATGGTCGTACGTGCGAAGCTCGCGTGCTCGGCGACCCGTCTGTTTTGGATATAGCCCATTTTATTGGGCTCCCGGCCTTCTCTATGCTTCTCTTGCGTGTCGTCTGCATTTCGACACGGCACCACTGCACTACTGGACTACGGCAAGGTGAGAAATTGTGTTTGACAGTGTGCGGCTCATTTTAATCACATTTAGGCTTAGTTCGAGTGGCGCAGTTAGCGAAAAACAGCACCGCCGTCCTGGCGCAGTTAATTTGGGTTAATGCTTCGTCTGGGAGATGTTTGCGACGCTTTCTATGAGCCCCAAAATTACTGTAACTTATTTCGGTAGTTTTTGGGCACGCTTGCCGCACCCGGCTTGTTGACGCAGTAAGCGAAAACCGGCTCGGTCGTGGGACGCATTTGCGCGTGTACATGCGTGTACTACGTCGTAGCGCCTAAGACAGACAAGTTTTCGCACATTCTGTGGTCCCCAACATTATTGTAACTAACGTCGTTATATTTGGGGTAGTTTGGAAGCACGGTTGCCGCGCCCGGCTTATTGACGCAGTTAGCGAGAAGCAGCTCGGCTGTGTGCCGCAGTTAGTTTCGCGTGTACTGAATATTACTGGTAGATGTTCGTGCCGCATTCTCTGACCCGAAAAAGTATTGTAATTTATTTGGTAACTTTTGGAATATCTTGAGGCTTGCTCGCCGCGCCTGGGGTTGTAAAGCTGTTAGCAAAAAAGCAAGCCGGCCATAGTGAGTTACTTTTGCGTGTACTGAATTTTAGTGGGCCAAGTTTGTGACGCATTTTATAGCCCTGCAACAACATATATCTTATTTCGGTACTCACGCTTCTCGAAAACGCGACGAGCGATTGCCGAGAGTGATAACACGGGAGTGTTGCATGCGCCGGCAGGACGCGTAAAAGATAACACGGAGGAGCTCAAGAACATGACATTTATGTATCCTGAGCGACTGAAAACAGTCTTTGCACCCACGAGTCTCACTTGAGTGCGATTAGAAGGCATTCTGCGAGCGTGTAACATGGCCTGGCTGAGCCTGTGTTGTAGCCACCTTTGTGTACTTGGCGTACTATCGTGTCGACTGAGGCCAAGTTGTTTTGGAAACGCGCAGTCACCCGTGTATTTGTGCAGTTAAAGTGCAGGAAATAATGCCCGGGAAAGGAGGGGTGCTTGAAAGGCGGATGTTCAGATTTTATGGCATTGTTTGGGAGGAGTCTTTGCTGCGAAATGTACCGAAAAGTGAATTTATCTGTGATGCCGCTCATTCACCACTTACGCACGTTTCGCCTCTACACGCAATACTCCTGTTAAGTCAATATACCGAAATGATACATGCTTGTAATTTACTTTCTTTCAGCTGATGGAATCCGGTGGAGCATCGTACGGCAATGACTGCTGCTTACCTGGTGCCACAACTTTGGATGAATGCAGAAGCCCGGAACGAGCATTTATATAGAGCAAAATAAACATTTAATCATTTCAGAAGACGTCTTTCGTTTTCTTTATGAAATTTCAGCCGACAGATTCGGCGCTGTCTTGTAAAGGTCAATCGCAATCATTTCTACTTAATAATGAAACGATTCCACGCCAAGGCCACGCGGGGTTCAGCAGAAGCGAAAAAAAAAATGGATGCCGCGCCGAGCAGCGGAGCCGGCGCGGCGTGTACCAACTGGTGTTCAAAACGCGCGCGCCCAAAACCAAAACCGGAAGGAGTCAACAACATCCGCTTGGTGCGCTACAGTCAATTCGGCCGCTGCGCTCTATGGGAGTGTCCGCTCTTGTTGAAATTTCTTTCTCTATGGTACATTTTGGTATTGATGGCATCCATGCATTCTCAATGGAGCCGAATGCATCTAAGAATTCCACAACTGTGATTATAAACATTCCTCCTAGGATTCCTGGTGTTGCTCCTGAATTCTCATTATTATATCAACAACAAATCACGCAAACTTTATATTTAGCAATCTGTGCTCAAGAAGTGCATAGGCAACGCATGCCTTTTATCTTACTTTCTTGAACGCGGGCTGTTTAAGTGTTCGTTTGCGTATAAAAGTTGTAAGTTATAAGTTTCAAGCATTCGTGTGGCACATTGCTTTTTTTGGCGTAGCTTGATGATGAATGCGGTTTATTGGCGCATTGGCTTTTATATGAAAACATTCCTTCATTCCTTGTCATAATACTTTTTTATGCGAAGCATATTACTAGAGCTCAACCCAGCTCCTCAGGCGCGGCGTTGTCGCCTTCAATACCACGTGACACCGTGACGTCACGACAGAGGAGAAACGGGGCTCCAACTCGCGCCGTCGCTCTCGGCGTCGCGGCGGTATATAAGCAGCTGCGCTTGCCTCTGCTAGACACTCACGAGGTGAGATGCCTCCTGGAGACAGAGCTGCTCGTTGGAATGAGAAGCGAAGGTTGCGGCGTGCTACAGAGACTGTTTCCAGGTGGCTTTGCTACGGCGCAGCGACTACGCGCCCCGCATCGGACGCGGTGAGCGTCGAGCAACGCAGCGTTCGGCGCGACAACGAAATGTGCGCCTGAGCAAGCGCCGCACGACTGAGCCGACGCCGACGACACCGGCTTTTCTGCGACATGAGCTCCTTAACGCTGTCGCGTTAAAATAAAGGCTAGTATGCTTCGCATCCTGGGCTTAACCTTAGCTAAGCCACAACCATATTTTTCTACCTTCGCGGTCTCGCTCCCAATTTTTTCAACATTCAATTTTCTTACTTTACTCGGCGCACCGGCATAATCCCCTCCTCCACCTCGATTTAGGATGAGGGATGTAATAGTTCTGGGGAAACCCGCGAGGTGGAGAGAAGTAAGTAATAAAGATAAAGTGAGACATCCATGCAAGCACAGCAATTGCTACGAAGGAAACTCATTCTAGTTCCTCGAAGAAAAAGCCTCGCAGTTGAAGGAAAATTTGTCCCGGTCCGGGTCTCGAACCCGGAAGCACCACCTTTACGAGGTAGCCACTCTACCATCTGACCTAACCAGGCGGCTAATAGATGCCCAGGTGAAGTCGAACTAAATTTTGCTATGATGGCCTTTGTTGTTCTGCCAGGTCAATGTGTTAAATTATGCCCTCTTCATTACACACGCTCAAAACGCTGTAGTGCACAAGAATACGGAATATATTAACACAGCTTCCTGTGGCCACCCCCTACTTCGAACTTTCCGTACACACCAAACATTACATCGTCCTTATTTTTACCAAACATAAAAAAGTTGCCTCGTTTAGTTCGCTCAAGACACTAGGCGAAACCAATGTACGTGTCGCAGAATAGAGGCCCCGCAAGCAAACAAAAATGACGAGCGTTTAGTAAATGTTTGTAACGCTTCTAGTAAGCCGGAAACGTTAAACATTCGCAACACTTTCCACTCATGAGGCACCCGTTCCTTCTCAATGCAGAGTGCTCTTGTTAAATTTAGGAAACATTGCTGATAAACGTTGCTTTAAATTCTGTTCTTGTTCAACCCTGTACTCACCCCCTCTGCAAGGCCCAAAGGCCCTGGGGGTACATAAATAAATAAATAAATAAATAAATAAATAAATAAATAAATAAATAAATAAATAAATAAAAGAATAAATAAATAAAGGCAGCGGAACACTTTGTAACGCTTGATTCAGATGTTCTTAAATGTTTTTTTTTATTAAATGTGTAACTTTTTCCAACAGCTGTATTTAATCCGCACGCATTTATCAACATACACAAACTTGCTGTAGCATCCCCCTGTGTTCGCGAAATTTGTTATTGTAGTTGTACAGTTCTAGTTGCGCTTACGCCACGGCAGCGATACAAGTGTTGTGCCGCTCGTAACAGACACTGCTGACGCTCCAGTCCACTTTTGTACCTCATATATTTTAAAAAGGCGCGTTTGACTCACCTATTTGGGTCGTTGTCGGTACACAACACATACCGCGCCCCTAATGTTTCCAATTTACATCAACATGATGCCTTCTTTTGTTCACCAAAGGCAGTGGAGAAACGAGCTGTGAGATTCGTATGACCAACGATAGTAGAGAGAAAGTGAGGATGCAGTAATTAGTTACAACGTCGCATTTAAAACAAGTACGATAAGTTTCGCGCCGCCGTTATACAAAAAAAATATTCCACAATTTCATGCAATTTGGAGTTGGTGCCTCCTGCAGTTGGTTCTCTTTTTTAAGTCAGCAAAATATTTGGAATAACGGCAGCATCACACCTTGCAATGATTAAATAGGTAACTTTCAACAAGGGCTGCAATGAACCCACATAGATTATAGATTTATCGCTCTTCACTCAAAACGCGTTTCCTACACTCTTAAGCAAATGTTAGCGCTTTGGGGTGTATATTTGCCACAAAACAATAATCGTCATGCTGATATAATCGAATGCTGATAACGGGCATGTCGTTCGTGACTTGAAAGTACCGGGCTCGCCACGTTAAAGAAAGGAAATGCGGACAAGACAGAAGAGGAGGATTATTGTGCGGCAAAAGGGTGTAATTTTGATTAAGAGTGCACTTAACGAACTATGAACACCGTGCGTCACACCGTTTACCGAGGAAACATAGAAAAACAGCCAAATTATTTCTATAAGACGCAAAAGATGGGAGGAACCAGATATTCAGCAAATATTTTCCAAGCACGTAAGTTATATTTAGAGTTCAATCTTTTCGTATATATATCACCATGAAAATGGCCCCAATTGTCTGAAAATAATAAATCTGTCTCGTTTATTTTTGTTTAAAATCTGCTAGGGAACTTGTGCTAGTGTAACTGTAACGTTTAAAAAGTATAAAGGTAAAGCCAATGGACAGCTTCAAAAGTGACACTTTTCAAAAAAAATGCAAGACATGCTTGCAATGGTATTGTTATGGCTCTGCACACTCTACGTTATCGTTTTCTTCTCAATGCACGAAGCACAAAACAAAAACACGACACAAAAATGCAGAAAGACCGCACAGGACAAGCGCTGCCACAGTTATTTGTCAACAACTGACCCAACTGTTGACATGCCAGAGGGTCGTTGTCGCCAACACATATAGGATAAGTGGCGAATACTCGGTGAAATTCGACATCTGTGCATACACCGGGGCTTATAACCACGCATACGCACCGCGAACAATACACCATAACCACGCATGCCACCACGCATGCCATAACCACGCATGCATACACCATGGCTTATAAAACACGGTGCAACATACAATTGTAATATGTACAGTGCTATGTAGTCAGTTCTAAAGACCTGACATCGTAGGCCCTAAGATCGTATCCTGCACCGTGTTCCTCTTGTATAGTATGTTTCGTTGGACAGCTTATCTAACGTTAGCTGAGACACCCTACATCGGTTGATCATATTTAGCTTTTACGGAATTTTTATAAGTTCTTCGTTGCCGATAACAGTATTCTAGTCCTTGAGCGGGGTGGTCCAGAGAGGCATTCGTTACTTGCGATGGAAATCAGAACACATATTCAACAAGAAACCCAAGAGTTTACTATTTAACATTAAAAGTAATTACTTCATTGCACATATATTTTACCAAATGTATCCGGTGAACTAGCAAAGCGGGTTAACCCGGAATGAATTTTCAAAATGCCACCAGTCTGGAGATATGCTTCCTCAAACTGGCCTAAAGATGCACTTTTGCGCCATGTACCTTTTTAACAAAACGCTCTTTTATGCATTGGAGCACAAAAGTCCCCGGAACGCCCCTGTATTTCGTCCCACACTTCGGAAAATGAGATCTCGAAACTGGTGCCATCCAAGCAATACACTTCAACGAGATACGTCCTGCAAACTCGCAGTCTACAATTCGGATATGACAATATGTGGGGTAATACAATTAAATAAAAAGTTTATTTGTGAATTACTGGTAATTAGTTACATATGTGTTTCGATTACTCGTGCTAGTAACATCCGCCTCTCGGAATAATGCAACTCAAGGATAAGAATTCTGCAGTCTACCACAGGTGCCTTTCTTTTAAATACGCAAAACTTACAAATTGTCAACCCAGATACAGATTCAATAGCTCTGGTACTTAATATTCCAACAAGTTGATGCCGCAAGGCACGCCATCGTTCAGCGCGGCTGATTATAATAGTTCAGAATCCCTCGCCCATAGGTTAGATATAGCAAGTTAATTTTGCGTCTTCAAACATGATTTTACGGTTACAATGCAATGGGCAGGACGAACGAAGCGCATCATTAAATGTTGACACCAGGCGAAACCAATATACGTGTCGCACAATAAAGCACCTCCCCTCCCTAACAAACAAAAATGACGAGTGTTCAATAAATGTTCGTGACACTTCAAGTAAGCCAGAAACGTTACACATTCGCAACATTTTCCATTCATGCTGCACCCCTTCCTTGTAAATGCAGGCGGCTCTTGAAAAATTTAAGAAACGTTGTTGATAAACGTTCCTTTAGATTCTGTTCTTGTTCAACCATGTACCCACCCCCACTGTAACGCCCCAAAGGCCCTGAGGGTAAATGAATGAATTAATGAACGAATAAATAAATAAATAAATAAATAAATAAATAATAAATAAATAAATAAATAAATAAGGGCAGTGGAACACTTTGTAACGCTTGCTTAAGATGATCGTAAACATTTCTTTTCTTAAATGTAAATTTTTTTTTCAACCGCTGTATTTGATCAGCACGCAGTTACGAACGAACGCAAACTTGATGTAGCATCCCCCTGTGTTCGCAAAATTTGTTATTGTAATCGTACAGTTCCAGTCATGCTTACGCCATGGCTGTGATACAAGTGTTACGCCACTCGTAACAGACCCTGATAATGTTCCAGTCCACATGCACACCTAATACATTGTAAAAAAGGCGCATTAACCCACCTGCTTGGGACGTTGTCTGCACATTACACATACCGTGCCCCTAATGTTTCCAATTTATATCAACATGACGTCCGCAGATGGAGGTAGGAGACCGAATATAGAATTCGGCTGGTTACGAAAGCATGAGGTAGCCGCACAGCATTCCTGCTTCGTAATCCCCCTCTCTTGTTCGAGATTCGGTCCACTTGGTCCCCAACCTTGCGGAGGTTTTCTAGTGTTGTGCCTACTCTTCTTTGATTGTGGATAAAGAGTCCGAGAATTCGGAGCTCCTTGGCCTCATGTATGGGACCACTAGCCAAAGAGGGACGTATTTGTGCAGTGTCCTTCGGCGTTGGTCTAAGGTGCATGAATTCTGATTTGTCTGATGCACACTGGAGTCCACAGCGCTCTACGCAGCGATCCACTACGTGGGCGGCTGCTTGCTGGTTTTCCTCCATATGCCCTACGTTTCCCGATGACTTGCGGGCCGACGGCAACGACAGGAGAACGCTCACCGCCGATGACAACGAAGCCAGCATCGACGATTAGAGTCATGTAAGCCATGCACTTGACCATGACTTGGAAGTTGAGGCCTCCCATGTGCTGATCGCAGTAGACCTCAGAGAGGGGAACTATGGAGGGCGTCGCGCGGCCGACGCCCTCGCAACCGTTACCCATAGGGACAACAACGCCGATTACTTGGGCCTTCGAGGGAGTCCACGACACTGTAGGCGCCATGGCGTGAGAGGTGGACGTCCCTGAGGTGAAACACGTAGGGACGTCACCAGAAACAGTCGTAGTTGTCCATCCACACGAATGGCAGGAAAAAGCACCTCGGTGTCCGACATCGAGTGTCATATCGGGAATAGTCCCATCATTCTGAACTACTCATACCCAACCACGCAGGTCCTGCGTGTAGCGCATAAAAGCTGCTGAACTAATTAAATTTCTCAACGTAAAATGGGCCAGAAAAATCGTAAATTACGACTCACACACAACCTACCGGAAAGATAGCGTCAGAAGGTAACTTGAATATACGAATCAAATCAAATCATTTTATTATTGTTACTACATCGTATGTTAACTACAGCATATCAGGTACACAGATGGTATACAATAAGTATACAGTATAAGACAATCTGAGGAGCAAACATAAACCTGTTACGCGGAAACTCACACCCAAACCCCTTTAACGCGATAGTGTTTTCTAGCTACTGTTTGATGTCTGTCTTGTTCGGAGCGACGCGGCCTCCTCGGTTCCTTGCACACCATCAAAAAAAAAGAAAGAACAATCACAAAGCAAGCCTTAGTGCATAGTGTTCGCCGCCAGCGTTTCCCGGTGAACATTACGGATGCATAAGCTGCAGTTGCCGGGAACGCCATCGCGTTCCATTTTCAAAGGGGAAGTTTGAGTGTCCACCACATTTTAACGCGACAGCGTTAAGGAGCTCGTGTCGCAGAAAAGCCGGTGTCGTCGACGTCGACGTAGGTGGCGTTGGCCGTGAGCGATAAATCCTAGCAGGCACTTCATGAATAAAAGTCAACTTGCAAGATGGGCTGGCTGGGAATCGAACCAGGGTCTCCGGAGTGTGAGACGGAGACGCTACCACTCAGCCACGAGTTCTTTTTTTTTCTTTATTTCCAGACAATCAGCAAATACATCAATACATACTGCTCCCACCATCTGACAATATTCACTTTCCCACCGCTGTGCTTGAAGCTTGCGGTTGAGATTACAAAACTTTCATTTTGGTAAGGGCATCCATCAATGACAACAGATCATCGTCATACGCTAACTTCTGAAACACTTCCCGTAGTTTACTGATATTTTCAGCAAAATACGAGTTTACTGTTCTCACATTTATATCACAATTCCTTACAGCCATGCGGTTTCTCCAGATACTGTGAAGGCCGAGAAGAAAGAACATGTCATAAGGTATAGTGTCTTGCACTGTGGATAGGTAACGGATACCATGCGCTGTTAACGGCAATTCTTTTTTAATAGTTCTTTGCCACTCAGCCACGAGTTCGATGCTTCAAAGCGGTACAAAAGCGCCTCTAGTGAATGTGGTTTTGCCTTAGAAACGAGCTGTTTCTAAGGCTCAGGCGTGCGTCGCTTGCTCAGGCGCACATTTCGTTGCCGCGGTGAACGCGGCGTTGCTCGACGCTCACCGCATCCGATGCGGGGCGCGTAGTCGCTGCGCCGTAGCCCATTGTCTTATACCCCTTGGCGGGTCGACGGGAACACTGTCGCGTTCCACTCTTGAAGGCGGAGCTTAAGCGTCCTCCAATTTTTTCTGTCCTTCTCATCTCACCTCGCGAGGCGCCGCGGCAACGCCACTGGCCGGCGCTCCTGGTCGCGACAGCACAGGTGCATACACAGCTAGATTCAGCTAGGGGGCGTCTCCCGCTGCGCAGCTGCAGCTGTCCCGCGTGCTGCATCGTGTCGTGTCGCCCACGCGTATTGCTATGACACCGTGCGGGCAGCTCGAGAGCAAAGCTAAACCTTGCTATCGCTTTCAATGCTTCGCCTTCCTACGCTACTGTCAGTTTTCGCTTGTTTGTGCGGGAGCCGGTAAGGAAACAAGTGTCAATACTTGCAATTTCACCCTAATCATCCAATCAATAAATAAATAAATAGAGCAGGAAGCGGCAGGCCTATGTGACGAAGGGGGTTCTTAACTGTTTTGCACACGTGGGTGAATTCGCATAACTTCACAGCCCGTGCATCTTGATGGCTTTGACGTGACACGGAGTTAATATTTGGGGAATAAAAGACAGTTTCAGAAGCGAAGGTTTCCTTTGCGAACATCACCGCGTTTCGGGACCATGGGTGCTGCATGCGGCCTTTAAGATAGCGTCTGTCGACTTCCGTGCGTTAAACGCAAACGCCATGTGCAGAACGTCATCGCACGCGTCCCTTCAATACCTTTAGTTTAACGTAAGAGAACGCGAACGTAAATAAGAGGTGAGAAGACCGGGAGCCATCTGGTGCATCGCGCCAAACGTATGCAAGCCAAGACAAGGTGTTAGCAACTGTCCTATGATTTCTATGGCCACGCGTCTCGTTAGGGATATATGGATGCCTCAGTCGCCGAAAGAACTTAGAAATTTGACCCGCTTTGCGATCACATCTAACATTTCCGGTGAGCGTACAGAAAATGAGAGCTCATTTCAACGTCTACTGGCAACAACGACTAGCGAGAGTAGCGGCTTAGCAGTGACGTCCCAATCACCACGGCTTGCTCGGAAGCATCCCCATTAGGTTATATGGCAGTCGGGCAAGGTGTCAGGACTTCTTGGAACGAAATGCATCGGCTTTGTGCTGTATAGGAGCATTTAGCGTGGCGATCACGAGAATTCACACTGAAGCAGGGGCCATGGGAGCCGCCACGTTCGACAACGCCATGTTTTGGGGCACGTAAACATTACGCACGGTAAGCTGACCACACAGCGTATGTTCGCAAATTGCACCTAAACCAAGGAAATCTCATAGCGTACGGAAAACGCACGTAAAGGACAACGTGAGTTCTTTACGTACGAGATCCGTTTGCATTTGGCATAGCCAACGTTATTCTAAAGCACCTTAATAATGGGCTTGTCGCCGCGCAGCGAATCAGGTGTGGATAAGGAGCACGATCTTGTGACTTCTTTAGATGGCACTCCCCATCACCCCCCCCCTTTTTATTGTTAATAGTGTAATAGCGTTATAGGTGGGCCTCAACCACTTTGTAGTCATGCGTCTGTCAAAAAACATCACGTTAAAATTAAACTGTGGGCCTGTACGTGCGAAAACCATAATCTGATTATCAGCCGTCTACGACGCAGTGGCAGACTCCGAATTAATGTTCAACTCCTGGTGCTCTTTACCTTGCACCCAAGTCTAAATGCATGAGCATTCTTCCATTTCGCCGCCGCCGAAATTCGACCATGGTTGCCTGGGTTGAACCTGCGGCCTGAACCTCAGTACCGCAACTCCATAGCTCTACTACGCTACTGCGGTGGGCGACAAAAAATATATCTTGAACACAGTGCAGTATAACAACGCGTCTCAAAGCGATATCTGTACGAATAAATTAAGAATGCGAGAAGCTGGCACGTAACGCAAGCGCCAGATGTTTTCAAAAAGCGACTTTGGCGCAAAAGAAGCACGAGTGTGGTCGTGACCTGACGGTTACTGCTTTTGGGGTACGCGATCGTGTGCACAAAATCCGCACGCACGAAATCGCAAGTTTGTTAAGAGATGCGAGGTATAGAAACGTCACTTTGATAACTCTAAGTGTACAAGGTCATCTGCGGCGACAGTGCGCCCAGTGGTCGATATGTCGCAATCATCCCATTAAAAGTACGTTTTCGCTTACTTACTCATACGTAAGCGGTCGCATGCAAGCTTTAAAACGTTCGTTCGTGACGTTTCCAGAAATCGCTGTATGCAGCAAGTCGGACCCCGGCACCCCGTACGAGGGAACACAAGCAAGATCGCACCACGTGTCTCCCGCTTACCACTGCGGTATAAGCCGCACCCTAGTGAGGAGCCACCATGCGATGCTACCGGTCGCAAGGACAGCGCCTTCGCATTCTTGTCTCGTGGCAGTTAGCGTTTTGCGACGCTGTCGTTTAGGCCTCGAGTGAAAGTCACCGATGCCGGCGTTTCAGCCACTGCAACGCTGGTGACCAGAGGTGGTCGCGGAGGCTGCACGGGGTTACGAACTGGCACTTGAGGAAGTGGCGCTCGAAGTACCCGTTGGCTCCAGCGTAAGCTCGGTGGTAAGGGGAGCGGCACCCACATCATAGTGCCGCAAGTCGCCTCTCGAAGCATACAAAACACTTTGTTGGATAGCAAGCGAGGTTGCTTTTTCACAAGTTGAACTCTTGGCAAACAGGAACCGAAGTTGGTGTGTCATAAATAAAGTCCGATGTGGGCACAGTTTCCACTAACCGGTCAATGGAGCCGTATGTTTCAAAGAACTTGATAGTGGTCGTTATGCACATTCCGCCTACCTTTACAAGTGTTGACCCAAGAATTTCATTATTATATTAATAAGACATCCCGCAAACATGATGATTAGAAAACTGTGCTAAGGGACTTCGTAGAGGACATAGGCCTTCTATTTGATTTTCTTCAGCGCAGTCACTGTAACGCTTGCTATATGTTTAAAAGTGGTCAGGTATAATTGTGTTTTTTTTTATCACACGTTTTTTTACAGTAGTGTAATTCCTTCATACCTTATATGTACTTTTTTTTTCTTCCTGCCCCACCCAACCTTCTTTTTTTTTTTCGCGATTGAATTTGCTTGCTTTACTCGGCGCACCGGCACATTCTCCTTCTCCTACCCAGTTGAAGATGAAGGAGAAAAAACCACGCGTACATAAACGCTTGTTCTACTGAGTGCCATATTTCGTGTCGCTATTCTCCCTTTTTACGCAATTTTGGTTCCTTTGCCAAGTGACAAGAAGTAGCCGGTGCCACCATAAAGGCGCCAATCTCTCCTAATATTCACTTCAATAAATAAAAAAAAAACGCATCGCAATGGGACGCACTTGCTGCGCCGATGAAGACCGACTACCGTAGACAAAACGTTGGCTTCGCCGATATTCTTTGATTCTACAATTGGTCGTCACAAAAAGCATACTAGAGTAACGAACAACTTAAACAAGCAGAAGAAGACATTAAACGTGGGTAAAAAACCTGGACGTCTATTTCTCGCCGCTACTTACTCACTTCTTATTAGGCAGTGACTTATTCCAGCGCTTGTCAGCTGTCAATAAACCACATTTGACGAAGAGACTTATCAGAAAATAAAGAAGCAGTGAACAAAAAGGCGGATGGCGTCTTCATAGTCAATACCTCGCCATCCTACAGTGCCGTCTACTGAGCTTCACAGTGACTAAATATGCATCACCAGCTGTCCGAAAATTGTACTCTTCGAAAATCAATATCTTTGTTCACTTGTATCAAAATGTGGCAGCTGGCACGTCGCCTAAGGAAGAACATGGCAGACGGCATTTTTTGCCTTTTTATCTCTCGTCATGACACGACTTTTCCGCTGTTCATATAAATCCAGTCAATAAACAAAAGCCAAATAGATGGAAGTTGCCGCTTGTGCCCGTGTGCCTCTTTCTTTGTGTCGATGAGCAAAACGAGCACAAGGTGAGAGCAGGAGCTAAAGGTTCGACAAGTGGACCTGCCTTCTTCTCTGTGTATATATTTTAGTTCGCGTTGCTATGAAATTGATGCCAAACCAACTGGAACAATCTTTAACCTCGCTTAGACACTGCGCAATACCAAGTACATAGCACACAAGACAATACTAGGGTAGCTCTCACTAAGCCTGGAGTGGCAGCCCCTGTTATTTCTTACCAGCACAGGTGAAGGCCAGTTTACGCATGTTTCTGCTCTGAATGAGAATAGCGACCGCTGAAATCTGCTGACAGCTCACTTTTTATTGGTCATTTATGTAAATGGTAGACTAATTGGGAAATAAAAGCTCATGGTTTCTAGCCAAAATGCTACGTTAGACCAGCAGTGTTAGAACTGTTTCTAGAGGTGGGTAGGGGTCAAATCACTAACCGCACATCTATCTATCTATCTATCTATCTATCTATCTATCTATCTATCTATCTATCTATCTATCTATCTATCTATCTATCTATCTATCTATCTATCTATCTATCTATCTATCTATCTATCTATCTATCTATCTATCTATCTATCTATCTATCTATCTATCTATCTATCTATCTATCTATCTATCTATCTATCTATCTATCTATCTATCTATCTATCTATCTATCTATCTATCTATCTATCTATCTATCTATCTATCTGTCTGTCTGTCTGTCTGTCTGTCTGTCTGTATATATATATATATATATATATATATATATATATATATATATATATGTTTGTGTGTGTGTGTGTTGATAATTACGAGTGTACTGTTTCGTTACGAGAAAAAGCCAGCCCACGGGTCTGTCCGTTCAGTTGATAATTACCACCCCGACAGCGATTATAAATCACACATGGTGAACCATGGGGGAGCAAAAAAATAATGCGAATATATTCGTCGAAATTGCATATAATCTGACGACGATACGATAGGCAATTACTGCCCAACAGAAGAATTACTGCATGACAACGCTTTTAGGCCCTGAATGTTGGGAATTTTTTGAAAGCCAGTAATTCATGAACTCTCTTGATCTCGGTTTCGTTCCCACTTCTCCCAGAGCAGCGAGATAAATTCCGTTTTGTTCGCAAAACACAGCGACAAAGCTCAGATCGCTTCCATGCGTAATTCACTGCAAATTTCGTCATTTGTGCTCTCACTTTAACTTAGCCTACACTTTACGCATAACGTGCCCCGTTATTGTCGCGAAATGTAACCAAGGTACCTTGATTAGTTCACCGAGAACCTCGCGGAAAGCAACTACCAGTGTCTTATGAAGCATGAAAACAGAGAAAAAAACCAGGGTACGGTAAGTGGTGGCATTTGTAGCTCTGCCAGGACTACTGGCTAAATTCTGCCCTGTTCGTTAGACACACTCAGGACTCATGCCACACTCATGACTCACGTGCTCTTAAGCACAAACATGCGTAATTGATTATCACAGCGTCAAATACTCACCGACCAACTTTGAACTTTGCCTACACATCAACCATTGCCTCGTCCTTACTGTCACCAAACATAAAGAAGGTGTCTCGGTTAGTTCACTGAAGACACCAGGCCAACCCAAATACGTACACCCGTGAGAAAAAGTATACGGACCACACGGTCCACGAAAAAAAAACTGGATTTCTTGGTATAACATGCATAAACGGAATCTGGTGAGTGCACTTGAAAACGCGTAATGCCAAGTTTGGACTGCAGTCTTTTGTTTCAAGTTCTATCAAGTGACAGAGCAGAAAATGAGTTTTATCGTGCACTCGCAGGACCGTATACTTTTGCTCATGGGTGTGCGTATCATGCCATCAGCACGCCTCCAAAAAGGAGCTTTCGACAGTTATTTCTAACGCTTCTAGTAGGCTTGAAACTTTAGAAATTCGCAACACATTCCAATTCATGTGCGCCCCTTCCTTCTTAAGAAGAAGCTTGTGAATTGCACAGTTCTCCTAAAAATAAGGGGAACAGAGCTGATAAGGCCAGTGGGAAAGTTTCGAATGCTTACTTAAAATTTCTTTAAGTGTTTTATTTTACTTTTTTTCTAACAGGTGTGTTTGGTCAACACGCCTTTAACGCAGAAAACAAACTCGGCGCAGCGTTTCCATTATGCTTGTAAACTTTGACTCAGGTTGTAATCGTGATTATGCCAGGCAGCGGAATAAGTTATAGCACTGGCAAACCAAACTAATAATACTCCGGTTGACTTGCTCACGTAATCTATTTTATAAAGGTGTAATTAACCCACCTACGTGGAACGTTGCCCACACATTACAAATACCATGAACCTAATGTTTCGCATATATGAACAGGTTCCCTTGTCGAGTTCACCAAGACAATGGAGAAACAAACTGTGACCCTAGAATGACGAAAAATATTGTTGAAGAAGGCAGGTTCATTAATAATTAACGACGTTACATTCAAAGCAAGTACTTAAGTATTTGAATCTTTTGCAACGGATTTGAACTAAAACTTACTCGTATTTTCACACAATTTGAAGTTCGTGCCTCCTGCAGTGTTTTAGGAGTCTATGGAACATTCGGAATAACGGCAGTATAACACCTTGCAACGTTTGAATAGGTAACTTTCCACAATGACTGCAATGAACCTACATTGATTACATATTTATCGCTCGTGCCCCACAACACGATTCCTGCTTCAACGGATTGCAAACACCGTGCCTCGTCTAGTTCACTGAAGCAACTTGGAAAAGTAACCAGAATAATTGTATACCATGTAAAAGAAGGCGGAAAGCAGATATTAAGTAAACATTTTCGAACCACATAATTAACTCCAAAGCGCCGATAGTTGGGCTAGATGCTTGATATGCATACTATTTGTGCAAACGTTTGTAATAAACTTGAGTTGTGAGTTTGCGCTCGTTCTTGTTTTTTCTCGGCTTGTCCTCGTGTGACCATGTAAACTTTGCAGTATACATGGCTGACCTATAGCGTTCAATGTTTCCGTATTTGTATATATAAGGAAGAAAGTGGCTTTTCATTTCCGGAAAATATTCTTTTTTGTGTGCTAGGGAACGTGTGCCAGTGTAACTGTTATGTTAAAAGAGCAAAAAAATTATATGGATAGGCTGCGTAATAAGTGACACAAGCAAAATACAAAAAGTGGAACTCAGTCTTGCAGTGGTATTGTTGTGGCTCTGCAGAGTGGATAGTGTCGCTTTCTTCTTGACGCATGAAACACGAAACAAAAGCACCACACAAAAATCCGGAAAGGCCACACAAGACAACCGCTTGAACACTGACTTGTCACCAACTGCCCCAAATGTCGACATTCTGAAGGTCGTTTTCAACAACATATATAGAATAAGTGGCGAATACACGATGAATTTCGACAGCCTCTAGACATATACCATGTGTTCCGCTTAACGTTAGCCAAGCTGTCCTAGGCACAAGAGAAAAACAAATTTATAAAACACACTGCAAGACACAATTACAGTAAAAGCTCGTTAATTCGAACCGCATGGGGAAGCTGCTTCAGTTCGAATTAGCGAAAGTTCGAACTAACGAAAGTGAAGGAGAGCAACAGTACACTGCGATTTGGAAGCAGTCGGGAATGTCAGAAATTTGGCGTGTCAGAAAGTCATGGCGTGTGCCGCGGGCACACGCCATCTTCAAGTCGAAGCTCTGGGGCCGACTGTGCTAACGTTAGCCGAACGAACGTTAGCCGAGGCTTAACACCATCACAATGAATCGCGACGGCCGATACCTCCTAAGCTGAAAACAGAGGTACACAACCGATGAAGACTGCCGAGACGAAGACGCCGAACATGTGAAGGTGGCGAAGGCCCTGATTCGTTGGTTCTTGATTGCAAGCGCAGCTGCGACGTACTTGATTCGCTGTATTTTGGCGCTTGCCGTGCCATCTCCGCACAACATTAGCAGCTGTACAAGATTTGCATAGCCTCCGAGATTCGCAACGGGCAAGAAGTCTCGGAGGTTACGTATAACGGAGAGGCGGCAGCCGCTGCTGCCTTCTGGCTGACCCCGCGTCGGTTAGATTTTTTCCCGATTTTGCCTTCTCTCGCCGTTCTCTCCGTTTAGGATGCAATACAGCCTTGTGTGTAGGCCGTAGGCGCATTTCTCTGGCTGTGTGCCAGGTGAGCGTAGTTCGAATTATTCGTGAGGGAACCTTCTCGCGTTCGAATTAACGGACTTTTTTATACATAGACTTCTGTGGAGCTTGGCCGGACCAAATCGTGCAGTTCGAATTATCCATATATTTGAATTAATGAAGTTCGAATTAACGAGCTTTCACTGTATACACAGTACGCTGCTCGGTCGTCAGAGATCTGAAGCCCGAACAAAGCTAGTCTTAAGATGATATCCCGCTCCGTACTTCTTTAATAATTTCTTTTCGTTGAATAGCTTGGTTAACGTTAGTTAAGATATCCTAGAAGAGGTCATCATTCTTTAAGTTTGACCAAGTTATTAAAAACTCCCAGTTTTACATAACCAAATTCTGTGCTGTAGGTGCGTTAACCATGGAGGCGTATACCACTTGCAAAAGAAATCAAAACAGACATACAGCTATTTACAAAAAATCACAAATTAACCTGTTACCTAATTATTTAACGGCACATATGGCAATTTATGATTTACAGCCAGTGAATTTGCAGGGTGTGTTGACCTGGAACGAATTTCCATAATGCCTCCGGTCTGGAAATATGCGTCCTCAAACTGGACGTAATAACACACTGTCTTTGTACTTACCTTTTTGATAAAAGGCTATTTTATATATTGGAGCACAAAAGTAACTGGAAGAAGCACTCGGAAACGTTCGGTGCGATAAAACCGCGTTTGAATGTTTCAGGTCTTGCAAAAATTGGTTCGAGGAAATGAATTCCAGATGTGGCTACGAACTGGCCACTGAGGAAGCGATGCTCCAAGTACCACTTGGCTGCCGCGTACCCGCTACCCACAGCGCATAGTGCAACACCAGTGCTACAAATCTACTCTCAAGGCATACAAAATGCTTTTTTGGATAGCAAGTGGGGTTCGTTCATCACGAATAATTGGAGGAAATCACCGGACGCCGTCTTCCGATCTGTGTCTCAATGGAGCCGAATGCTTACAGCAGCTCCATAGCTGTCATCATATGCATTCCGTCTAGCTTTGCAGGGGTTAAACCTAAAATTTCATTTATATAATAATAAGAGGTCACGCAACCTTTATACATTGGAAAATGTGATGAAGAACTTCGTAGGCGGCGCATACTTTTTATTCAACCACCCCGAATGTAGCCACTATTAGTGTTTGTATGTGTTTAAAGGTTGTAAATTATAAGACGTCTTTACTTGTGCTTAACGTTGTTTTTCTCATTTCTACGTTCTTGACATCGTATGTTTTTCTTTTCGGCCTCGGCCCCCATTTTCCTTTAGACTATCGCTTTCCTCACCTAGCGCACCGGCATGTTCTCCTCCTCCCCCACCGCGTGTGAGAGGGTGAGGGAGCTACGCGTGCATAAACGCGTTACTCAGGGACGCAGTTGCTGCGCTCGCTATCACCAGCGTCAAAACGTTGGCTTCGGCGACATTCTTTGTAGTCTAACTTGTAATCACGAGAAGCAGACCAGAGCGAACGAAAACCTAAATAAGGAGAAGAGAAGAGTAGACGTAGGTGAAGACCCTTGACCTCTATTGCGCATCGCCACGTTGTCATTTCTGGATTCACAGTGACGAGTTCCAGCACTTCTGAGCTGTCAAACCGCATTTGATGGAGACCGGCTTTCAAAAAAAAGCGCGAACCAGGAACTTTCTGAAGAGCCGGGTCTTGACCCCACTGTCAATTCCTGGCCTTCCCTTGGTCATGTCTATTGAGCCTCACCCTACTCTGGCTCACATCCGCGTGTACAATGGCTCATACCTCCCCAAGCAATGGTTCACGCCTCCGTAAGCAAGCAAATAACTGCAATGATTCATAGTACCGTAAGGTTCATAGCCACTGGCTTTGCGTGTATTAGCTCCAATGACGCTACCCCTATCGTAGTTGTCGGTGATGTCAATGTGGATGGGTCGGTGCCAAAAAAGGGAACGGGTTACGCGTGCAGCGTTGCAGACACATCCCCTGCGATGCCACACCGATCCAGCCTAATCGACATTATCAAAGAATATGAGTGCAGCTGCGAGTGAAATAATGACCACCCATCAAGACAACAAATGAGTGTGCGTTCCCTTCGTCACGATGACCAAACATCAGGACAATAAATGAGTTCGTACCTTTGTTCAAAATCATGAGTCACCGCCGTCTCGTGTGCTACACACCTTCGCTGGTCAACCACCTTCACAGAGTGGAATGGCTCGTGATGTTTTGAAGAAGCGGGTCGTGACCCCACTGTCAAAACCGCGCCTACTCTTAGTCCTGCGTATTCAGCTTCACCATCGTCAAATATGCAACAACTGATACATCGCCAACTAAAGTCAATATCTTCGTTCCCTTCTATCAGAAAATGGAAGTTCGTGCTTCGCTTAAGGAAGAGCATGGCAGACGACCACTGTGCAGAGGCTGCCGCCACTTAAGTTTTTTCAACATGTCTCGACTTTAACACTGACACAGCGTCCGTGATCCACGGAACACGCGAAAACAAAACGGGATATGATCAACCAGTTACTGAACAAGGCGACAGTTGATCGCCCATTCATCCATCGCCTTACAGTACGACGACTGGAACAGTCAACTTAGTGTCTGATGAGTTGATCGACGCATAGATTGAATAGAGTGCGGCTGAGTGACTGACTGACCGACTGATGATGAATGAGTGAAGTGGTGGTTACCACGTATAGGAAGATTGCGAGAAAGAAAAATAAGGCTGCGGAAAAGAAGGAGAAAGTGAGAGTGAACCTTCATTATGGATTAAAATTTACGTGCCAGAGATGAAGGATGTTCCCCTATTTTATTTTTAGGACCACAGGGAACCCACCGTACGGGAGACACTGTGCAGAGCCCAGAGTGCCGCGCGCAAGATAATGCCAATAAAAACTCTCACTTAGCTAAAGAGGAAGCTTTAGCTCTAGTACTCCTATCTAAATTTGAAAGGAGAATTCGTTTTTCTCGGCAACCACAGCACCAAATTTGACGAGAGTATGTTGCATTAAAAAGAAAAGCTTAAAATCTAGTGACTGTTGGTTTCGAATTTTTGAGATAGGTTGTCAATTTTATATTAAAAATTGGCAAAAACAGAAAATTTTCCATAACGAAACTATCAAGTTTATAATTGTGTAACTCAACAACACACTTCGCAATTCACAATTCACAATTGTGTGAATTGCATCTAATAGTACATCTAAAGCGGACAAAATTGATATGTTACATGTGAATATAACAAAAAATTTATTAATAGGGAAATACAACTTTTGCAAAACCCTTGTAACCAACGTGACAAATTCACGTAAGATGTAAAACGACATATTGAATTTGTCCGCTTTGAATCATGTAATGGATGCCGTCTACAGAATCGCGATATCAGTTTTGATGCGGAGCTACGAATTTGTAAACTTCGTGCTTCTATTTTTTTCAAACGGTCAAATATTTGAAAATTGTTTTAAGGAAATTCAAGCCCTAAATCGAAATTCCGCTTCCAACAGTCACTAGAATTTAGCTTTTTCTTTCAAATGCAACAAATTTCATTAAAATCGGTCCAGGGATTATCTCATAAAAACGTTTTTGCGTTTTACATGTACTTGAAAAGGCCGCATCGGAGTTGGGCCCGAGCTAAAGCTTCCTGTGCACGGCAAACAGCTTCACTTTAACGACCAGCCGTGCTGCAGAGATTCAGCGAGATGTAGTAAGCCAGCTTGTATAATCCAGCGAGAAAGCGAAGGAAAGGGAATCCGTAGAATCGAGCAGACGGGTAGCAACGACTGGTCGGAAAACGTTAATGAAGGGTGCGAGAAATAGGCTCCACTTGTGGTGGTCGTGGGAATATAACACCAGTTCGCGTGTTTCTTTTTTGCAAAGTCGCACACTCCGCATCTCGCAAATCTACCGAAGCGAGAGTAAGCATTGCGAACCCCGCGTTCTCGTGAAAACATAACGTAGCATGGGAGACCCAAGGGAAGCTGCGCGGCAGTGCCTGAGCGCTGATAGCCAAATTAGGTAATAGCTCAAAGGACAGGTGCGTCTTTGTTCAGTGCTGCCGCATCTCTGCCCGTTCTTTCCGCGTCGAACTTGCCTGGCTTTTACATCAATAAAGATTACTTTGATTGGAAATTCTGTCACCACATATTGAGCCTATCCGCCCTAAGCATGCATGCATAACAAGAGCAGGAGGAGGGAGAATAATGATTCAAAGGCTCAGAGGTTAGCCGGAGGCTCAGAGGTTAGAGTTAGAAATGAGAGAGCCCCTGTAGATTAGTGGAAATGTTCCTCCAAGTTCCACGGTTTGCAATTCGCGCCTACGAACATGAACTAGACAAAGGAAATGATCTGTAGCCGCCTTCTCTTCATAAAATTCCCGTAGGAAGAAATTCGCGTGTGCACGTGATCTCCCGCATGAAACCAGACGATAGGTTAATTTTAGCCGTTCATTTTGATTTGCCGAATGTAAACCGGAACACTTTCTCCACGCGCTCTTGAGGTTTGAATGACAATCAATGACATCCTTTTTTTTATTTTTGTTCTATCTGGAACCAAAAGTATTCAGAACGCCATTTCAATCTTAGATTCGATTCACGCCTTGCGTTACGTCACCCCTGATATATCTGATGAACATGCTGTGCTGTTAAGCTTCATGATCACGGCATTAAAACTCGCCACTTCCCGAACTTTTATCGCGCCGATGATGAACCGTATGCTGGATTCTTATTGTAATGATTTTATAGAAAGTTTTATAGATCTATGGCTAGCTTCAAGGAAAAGAAAAACATCGCTCAGCATTGTATAACGCAAAACAACAACAACAAAAAATCTGCAGGTTATTCATACTACAATGAGAACACTAAGAATACTGAAAAAGATGAAATCTAAACATGCTGCAAGGAGCCAACAAATGCAATTGAACCAACGAACTGAACTGAAATTATTTCATCAAGACATGCCCCGAAAAACGTTGCCACTATCAATGCTCATTTCAAAGCTGTTTTCTTTTTTTTTGTGACGGATAATAATTATCTTCCCAATGGCGGATGTGAAAATTTCAGAGCGCGGCATTTTCGAAATCTCAAGGCCCCGGCTGCTTTCTCTCTTCTTTAAATATGTTGCGGGTGGCAGATGGAGAAAAGTTTCGCGCACATAATTTATAAACCTGTAGCTGATTTTCTTGAAGAACACAAAGTGCTGACAAACGACCAAACAAGACAAAATTGAATCGGTATTACGCGCGATGATTTCGCACCGCAGTAACAAAAGGGTAACAAACAGACGTTCATTTCATGGTGTGTATTTCACGTCTCTCACAATAATAATAAAAAGAATGCTACTGCATAAATTAGCTTTTCCTAAACTGGATGGTTTCGATCAGCTTCCTTAAATTGAGTTGGCGTTGATTGAGTAGGTGCGGGCCTCGGTTGTTTAAGATTTTTGTAAATGGCATCATTACTGGATAGATGCGGACGTCTGCGTGATGTGTGAAACTCGCTTGAGGACCAAGGGAGAACCAAAAAAAAAATCATGTCATGGTGACAGAAGTGGCACATGAGTACTGTTATCGGGAAAAAAAAGGAAAACCGCCTCGTACTAGGGAGACACTCCTCTTACATGTGAAGCTCCAAACAAATTGTTTTCTTGAGACGCTCTATAAAGCTCCTCAAACGCAGCACCCGTACACGAAGACAAATGTCCAAACTGGAAAAAAAGCATGAAATTCGCGGCCCCCGTTTGCTTTGAAACAACGGGCAACATTACGCAGATTAACTTTCCGCTTGGTAATCAATAAAAGTGATCAATATTTCGGTACGGTTCAATTGCTTGAGCCGCCACGCGTATGTTGGCTATTCGAGGTGACCGCTTACCATAAGGGTATCTACACGTACAGGCCGATTACGTATTGACAATATAATAATAATACTGGTTGATCACTAATAAATAGTAAATTATTTATAATGAATTTGACAATTATTTATTATTAAGGTCATTCCCTGTTCCAGCACCACGTAAGAGAGAGAGAGAGAGAGACAAAAGAATAACTAATGAGCAGAAAAGCGGAGAGGGTTGTAGAAATAAAGTGATTTCGGTTTGCTTCTCCACACTGAGTGAAGAAATTGACGACTTTAGATTGCGACAGTGACATATTGAAAGGCAAAAATAACTGAAGAATACCGCAAATTGCGAACACTGTTTCGTATGAAACAAGTCACAACTAATCACATCAAGCCAACAGACAATGCAACGGACGGTTTGTTTATTTGTGAATAGGTTAGTGTTCTTTCTTCGTCCAAGTATCAATGTATGAGACGCAGTACGTCGACATGAACATTTGTGTTAACACGAGCAATCTATGACAGCGTGTTTCGCTTAACTTAAGTCAAATTTTCAAAAAATGCAAAATGCACGTAGCTGGAATGAACCAAGGTAATTTTGTTTACCGTCGCGTGGCGATGCTAAGATTATTTTTCAATTACGCGTAACTATATTATTAGCCTTAATTATTTAACCAACTTCTCAATCATGATAGTTCCACGAAAATTGTCAAAGAGAAAGTTGTAGACCAAATGAGAAATTCCCAATAAAACTTTCTGTTGGTCAATACTAATAATAATAATAATTGGGGTTTTACGTGCCAAAACCACTTTCTGATTATGAGGCACGCCGTAGTGGAGGACTCCGGAAATTTTGACCACCTGGGGTTCTTTAACGTGCACCTAAATCTAAGTACACGGGTGTTTTCGCATTTCGCCCCCATCGAAATGCGGCCGCCGTGGCCGGGATTCGATCCCGCGACCTCGTGCTCAGCAGCCCGACACCATAGCCACTGAGCAACCACGGCGGGTGTTGGTCAATACGAGCTACATAGCAGTCTTTTTCCGAGCAAAGTGCCTCGAGTGGCCAGTCGCGCGCCAATTCCAGTTTTTGTAAACCCACACGTGCGCAGGCCAAAGCGCCTCTCGTTTTTGGAACGTGTAAGCAATTCTATGCTTACGCTATAAGAAAACTGTCCGTCTGTCCCGTAAGACGATCACATTCAAGATGGCATTGGCCGTAGTGGGCGGATACACGCTCGTGCTGCCTCTCGCTTCAGTGCGAGCTATGCCAACATCGCAGGTCGCTTTCAAGATACGGCCATCGCGGTCGCGATAGAGGCAGCAGAAGTGCGGTTTATGGCGGTCGATAATTGTTCGACGTTCTCGGACAAGGCGCTAAAGAGCGATAGCGGTTCATCAGCGCGCGCGGCGCCGCCATCTGTTGTAGTTTGCTTGCCTCAACAGTTCACGCTACGCTCGTGTTGGCGGCAGTTCGTGTCGCCTCGGTGCTCTCGTTTTCTAGTGGGCGGAACCAGTTCCATTACATTGATAACGGCACCGGGCGGCTGTGTGGAGATGAACAGGTGGCACATTGCTTACGGATATTTCGACAACTCCCAAAAGAGATTCTGCGTGATTTTATTTGTCTTCCTGTGGATGTATTCCTCTATTGGTCCGAAGAGGTCCCGCGGGATAACTAACTAACTAACTAACTAACTAGCTAACTAACTAGCTAACTAACTAACTAACTAACTAACTAACTAACTAACTAACTAACTAACTAACTAACTAACTAACTAACTAACTAACTAACTAACTAACTAACTAACTAACTAACTAACTAACTAACTAACTAACTAATTAACTTACTAACTAACTAACTAACTAATTAACAAACTAACTAACTAAATAAATAAATATAAGAATCGCTGTTTTGTTGTCGTCTTTTTTTATAGGAACGCGAGGAGTCCGTATCGTTCAATAAAACAATTAGCATCCTTGCTTAAATGAGGCCACGTACCTCCAGCAGCTTAACCGGCACGTCAGGCGCCGGGCCGCGCTCCGTCGAGGGCTGCAGAGGACAGTGCTAACCTCTCCCTTCTTCATGAAGAACCACTTCTCTCTCTCGCTCTCGCAAGCATGAGCTATCCGTGCTTTCCTTGTTGGTGCAACCTTCCACCTGCGTTCTAACTTCGCGCCATGGTAAGAAATTAATGCATAATTAAACAGAAGAATACCGAATGAAAAAGCGTCGGCACAAGTAAACTTCGAACCTATTACCCCACACTCAGAGGATATATGTGTTACCCATTGGGCACCAGTGGGTAGGACACCAGTAGGGCACCACTGGGCACCCACCTGCGCCTCCAAGATAGCTGGCCTGTGTGCCGTTTCCTTAAACTATCTATGTTCATACATAGCAGTCAACGCTGAGGAGGCTAGAGAGACTTCCTGCAGTGGCTCCGTTTGCCCTTGGATATAGTTCGATGTCTTTTTTTTTTGCGCCACTGTTCTGCATATAAGCTCAGTAGTGAATTAAACTAGTTTAAATCCTTAGAAGCAAACACACTGTGGTATGCGAATGCTAATTCGTTGTTTAATATCCTTTTTATATTCATTATTTTTTCCGGGCTTTTTATTCGCAAAGCGTGTCGAGGAGCCTAACAAGCATGCTCACGCTAGCAAATGCTGTTGGCGCACAGCGAAGCATGGACGGAACGCGCAAAGGAATAACTTTTCTTGACCGAACTTCTTGCGTAGCTTTGTACAGCGTTGACAACTATGAATGCAACGGAGTACAGGAGGCGTCGGCAAAGCGTCTCAACGCTCTCGATTGCCCGCGGGGAGTTCATAACACAAAGAAGCGCTCAGCGGCGTTCAAGTGTACATCAATACTTTCGCATTCACAAGTCATAAGAAATGCATAGGTGTCCTCAAAATATCGGAATGTTATCAAGATTGAATGTTCAGAAGCATTTCTAGTTCCAGTTGTTCCTTCTTCCTTTGTGTTGGCATTCGTTTTGATTCAATGCAAAAAGAAATCGATAAATCGAAACAACTGCAGCGAGTTTAGTGGATTTGATTGGTATATTTCGTTACATGCACTGCTTTTTTTTATATTTGACATCTCAAAGGTTCCCTAAGTGCGTCGTCAAATTTAAGAGCATGCTGTTACGCCAAGCCAAGTCCGATTTTGAATTTCTTATAAGCGTAAAATGCACAAATACATACTCTCAATACAAATACTCAACGCATTTGGATGACATATGTTACATTAAACGAATCAGCGGGATTCTACCGGCCATGAGAAGTAGTACTTTATATCTGCCCACTTGGTTTGTATTCAAATTGTCAAAAATTGTAAAGCTTCAAGCAAATTGAAGCAAGAAATTCAAAAGTCCGGCCGTAACTATGCATCAAAAACAAATCGGGGCTCTGTTAACGGCTTCATATAGAGCATCCGAAGTAGGTAAATATTAGTTTAGAGATCATGGAAACTTGCTACAGTATTTACGATTGATTTCCAAAAGTTCTGTCGACAAATTCGCGATCGTCTAGAGCACTGTGTAGCGGATGAATACTGTTCTATTTATGGGTGACCGGTGGCGAATTTAACAGAACTGGTATACGGTTTCTTAATGTGTAGTACACTTTCGACCTTTCCACTTTAGCTTTCCTTCTTTTTTTAAGTGGACACTTCACAACTATTATTCAACAACTTTTCAACAGGGTCAAATAAAAAAACTACTTGTGATACCTGGCAGATATAAACCTTTTTATTATAAATGCAACAAACTAGTAAAAGTTGTCGCAGCGGCTAATGAAAAAAATTATTTCTTTGTTTCCATGCATCTAAATAGCAGTGCCCGAGCTTTTAACCATTCCAATCCCACGCCGCCTCTACAAGAATGATACAGTATGAAGCAACTGATTGGTTTCCGTCTGATCATGTGGAAAGGTTTTTTTAAAGATCAAACGAAAAGCTAAGGTTAAGGCCAGTGGGGAAAAGAAAGAAAGAAAAAACAATTTTGGATGAAAGGATAATGCGTCAACGAAGGAAGTGGCACAAATTTAAAAATTGAGGGCATAAATCAATTTTCACTAGCCTGAAAATTCGGAAACAAACTAAAATTCGCATGCCATAGCCAAAAAGAAGGCACATGTGAAAGAGAAAAGCCAACCAAAAAACTACTTTCAAAGGTCATGGATTTCTTGTTATGTGTTGATGATTTTGAGCCTTACGTTCTGGAACAGTATCAAAAAGGGTAGAGAAATTTGTTATCTGTGAGATAGTGCAAGTATGATGACGAAATCTGCAAAATAGGATTGTACGATGATGAAAACTGGTCAGATAAAGAAATCGGACGACATAGCGGGAGTTTCAAGTGACGTCATCGAGGACTACATATTGCTGTAAATCCAGCCGGGAGAAAGGCTATGCGTATACGTAGATTCGGGAATATCTGTGAGCATGACAGCTTTTTTTATTGTGTAGCACATTTTGAGCTTATCCCTTTACCACGTCAGTGCGCGCAGCCTAATTGACGCGCCGCTTAATCTCAAGACTCCGGCGTCCTTGCACGCGGCCGTCGTGGTCGGTAATCGAGCCGAAAACCTAGTGCCCCCCAATGAGCAGTCATAGCCATTGTTGCATAAGCCACGTGTACACGGATACGGTAAAAGCGTATCGTATTTATTTGTCTTCCCGCATATAGGTATACGTCGTCGTTTACGTGAATGCGTAAATTGCTGACCAGCAAACTAACGGCACCTATAGTGTTGTACCCTTTGAAATCACCACCTGCGCAAGCCGACTGCGAGCAATGATGGATACCATTGTTCGGCCACCTGTTCGCCCCACTCGTCAGAACACGTTTGTCAGCCCGCACCTCAGCGACTGCACACACTTATTCACATACCAAGACGTAGTCTGTGCCCCCCTATAACCACCATACGACGGCCCCTTCAGGGTACTCAACCGAACGCACAAACACTTTACAGTAGTGATCAGCGGGCGCGAAGGCACCGTATCCATTGGCCGTTCTAAACTGGCCCAAACAATTCATCGATGAGCACATACACAACCGCAAACTCTTTCGAACCTACATACCGGCGTCCTAGGGTATGTATTGCTACATATTCGAGCTTAACTTTTTTCCTTCCACATCGCTCAGCAGCAACGCTCCTTCCTCACTGGGGGATGGCCCTGCAGCGTCGACTTCTTTTCGCTGTAACGGCTCGAAAAGAGAAGATGATGAGCAAGTCGCGCACACTTGGTGTGCTGCTTGTTCCCAAATCACCATATGTTCGCCAGTGTGAGTATTAAAATATATAATACGATATAGCGTGACTGGACGCGTGGCTCCATTAGCCGATATATGACAAATGGAAGCTAGCGCTCTTCCACCTGATAAGCCCGCTTTTCCTGTCGCGTTGTGAAATGCACCAAAAATACTCGAACGATGAAAGGTACATTCCACAGGTTCTCCTTGATTTGTCCGCGGGGACGAATTTACGCGACGTTTATTTTGAGGTAACCTACCGTATTATATCAGAAAAATAAAATTGCCCAGGGTGTCAGCAACGGTTGGCATGTTAGCACCAGTAGCTTCGTGTCAGGCGCAGCCATGTAGAGTGTTTTACGTATTAGTCCTAGTGTTTTACTCGCCTTGTTGGAGATGTATTCTATGTGCTGACTCCATGTTAAGTTTGTTGACATGACGACACCGAGGAGTTTAAACGGATTTGGGATGACTTAGACTGAGCTATCGCATAAGAGACGCGAACGCGAAAGCTTTGTAAATCGTTCTGTAATTGACTTTAGGCTGCCTAACTCCATCTTAATCCACCCTAATCCACCTTATTCACCTTAACGCACGTTAAGCCTCACTGATCCACTTTCTTCGATAGTAATACAATCTAATCCACGTTAATACAGATTATTTGGCCTTGGTCTTCCTTAAGCCACCATAATCTTTCATCATCCATCTTATTCCACTTTACCCGACCTTATTCCTCCTCAATCGACTTTAATCCACTATAATCAGTCGTAATCCACCCATTTATCCCCCTTAATCAACCTTTACCAACCCTAATATACCTTAATATAATCCGTAATTCTTTACTACTTTTTCTAATTCCCTTTTCTCAACCTTCATCCACCTAATCTACCCTAATCCCATCATTATTCGATTGTTGCGCTGTCTAATCATTCATCATACCTCATACACGGCTACACAAGGTTTGGTTCGCTTCTGGTCTTGCTTGGGTCATGTGATATTTGCTGTACTTCACAAAGCGACATTGAAACAAAGAGATTTAAGGCTTTCACCCTAATAATGTAGCGTGCGCACCCTGAATGCAGGATCGCGTTCTCCATGGCGCCAAATGCTTCAAACAGCTCTGTAGCATTCATACACATTCCGCCAAGCTTTCGGAGTATTGCAGCTAAAATGCCATTATTAAATAATTAAAAAATTGCGACCCCTTAATATGTAAGAAGCTGTAATAAAGAACTCACACGGCGTATGCCTTTTATTTGATTCTTTTGAACGCAGTCACTTTAAGGGGTTGTTCCTCTTTAAAGGTAGTAAGATACCTGGCATTAATTCGAACCACCATCATTCACCTTAATCCACCTTAATCCGCTTTAATCCATCCAAGTACATCTTGCTCTAATTTGTACAAACCTTAATTCACCGTGCCCTAATATGCAACAACCTTAATCCACTTTAATTCATCTTAATCTACCTAAAGTCAATGAATTTCATGCTCATTCTCTTTACTTCAACTTAATTCACTTTACTATACCCTAAGTCTCCTTACTCCTACTTGATCGAAATTACAAGACGCTGGTGATGACATCTGTTACCACTTATTGCGGACAACAACGCTGGCTGTTTTGCCTCATCGGACATATGATGCTTTCGCATTAATATGGGCCGATGTTGAAGACATTGCACTGTCTCAAAGCGCCAGCTGTCTCAAAGTAATTAAGAACGGGAGAAGCTGGCACGTCACAGACGAGCCAGTTGTTTCAAAGAGTGAATTTGGCGGGAAAGAAGCATACGTGTGGTCGTGATCTCACGGTTACAGCATTGGACATCCCCAAGTGCGTGCACAAATTCGGCATCCACGAAATCGCAGGTTGCAAGAGATACGAAGTATCGAAACGTCGCGTTGATAACTTTGGTTCTTCAAGGTCAACCGTCACGTCCGTGCCCGCAGTTGTCGAAATGTCACGATCATCACCTGATAAGTTTGCGGTCGTATAGTTAGCGGTGCGAAGTTCGGGTCTACTTTTATACTGTTGGTGCCGTGTATAACAAATCGTCGCTTGCAGATATTCGGAAAGCACCGCGGTTTACGAGGGATCGCATGCAAAATCGCACCACCAGTCTCGCGCCTAACAAAGCGGTACAATCCCGACATTGGTGCGGTAACACCATGGTGGTGATACCTGTGGTAAGGACAGCGTCTCTGCATTCTTCTCACGCGACAGCATTTTGCGATGTTGTCCTTTTAGGCACTGCTCCACTGCTGACCCGAGGCGGTCGTGAAGGCTGCACAGGGTTAAGAAGACGTCCTAGAGGAAGTGGCGCTCAAAGTATGGGTTGTCTCCCGCGTATTCGTAAGCCTGACGGTAAGGCGAGCGCAACTACGAACGAATAGTGCCACACATTTCCACAAATCACCTGTCGAAGCATACGAAATGCTTTCCTTAATAGCAACCGGGGTTGGCTGTTACAAAATATTTGAACTGATTCATAGAGGCAGGTATTAGGGTAACTTTTTGGTACGTAATATACGCTAGACAGGCCTCCGTGCACCAATCAATGGAGCCAAAAGCTTCAAACAGCTCCGTAACTGTCATTATGCACATTCCGCTCAGCTTTCCTGGAGTTTTACCTAAGCCTTCATGAATATATTAAAAGCTATTCGAGAACCTTGACGCCTAAGAAGTTGTAATAAAGAACTTCGTAGGCGGCGCAAGTCTCTTATTTTAGTGTCTTCAATGCTCATTGTAAGTGTTTCTATTTGTTTAAAGGATGCAGCTTATAAGTTGTAACCGTCTATTTGGGTTACGATTTAGTTTTCTTTTATGTGTAATTTCGTCTTTCTTTAGTTTACCTGTTTTCTGCTTTCCTTGTCGATCTCCTCCCCCGCCCCTTCTTTTATGCGAAGCATATTACTAGAGCTCAACCTAGCTCCTCAGGCGCGGCGGTGTCACCTTCAATACCACGTGACACCGTGACGTCACGACAGAGGAGAAACGGGGCTCCAACTCGCGCCGTCGCTCGAGGCGTCGCGGCGGTATATAAGCAGCTGCGCTTGCCTCTGCTAGACACTCACGAGGTGAGATGCCTCCTGGAGACAGAGCTGCTCGTTGGAATGAGAAGCGAAGGTTGCGGCGTGCTACAGAGACTGTTTCTAGGTGGCTTTGCTACGGCGCAGCGACTACGCGCCCCTCATCGGACGCGGTGAGCGTCGAGCAACGCAGCGTTCGGCGCGACAATGAAATGTGCGCCTGAGCAAACGCCGCACGCCTGAGCCGACGCCGACGACACCAGCTTTTCTGCGACACGAGCTCCTTAACGCTATCGCGTTAAAATAAAGGCTAGTATGCTTCGCATCCTGGGCTTAACCTTAGCTAAACCACAGCCAGTTTTTTTTTTTTGAGACTAGCATTTTCGTTTCTTTACTTGGCGCTCCGGCATGTTCTCCTCCTCCGCCCCCATTGAGGGCGGGGGAGGGTGAACTACGCATCCATAAACGCGTAACTCACTCTCCCCATAACGCGGACGCAGCTACTGCGCTGGCGTAGGCGAGTACCCTTGTCAAGACGTTGGCTTCGGCGACATCATGTGATTCCAGAATTGGTCTTCACAAGGAGCAGACACGAGCGATGAGAGACCTAAATAAGGAGAAGAAGACAGTAAGCAGAGATCAAGACCTTGGTCGTCTGTGGTGCGTCTCTGTTTTCTAACTTCTCAATTCGCAGTGACCAATCCCATCTCTTCTCTCCCGTCAATATAACACCGTCTTTCACAAAGACAGCCTTTAGGAAATGGCGAAGCGGAGAACGCAAATTTGGGTTGCATCCGCACAACACTCGGCTTTCTTTGGTGCCGTCATTAAAGCTTCACCGTAGTCCAATATGCACCACCAGCTATTCCAATATTCCCGTCTTCCGAAGTTAATATCTTTGTTGCCTTCCGTCAAAAATACTTTGGGCACGCCGCTTAAGGAAAAACATAGCACACGGCCACGCTGCAGAAGTTGGCGGCACTTAGGTTTTTCTTTAACATCTTCGCATTTAACCGTTATCCACACAAGGTATGATAACAACAAAACGGGGTTTAATCAACTACGCACTGCATAAGGCGAAAGCTCATTGGCAGTTCATCCGACGGCTTTCTACAACGACCGGAACAGTCACCATTTTAATGGTCTGATGAGTTAATCAATTAATAGATTGCATAGATATCGACTGAGTGACTGACTGGCCAACTAAATATGAATGAGTGAAGCGACGGTAACCACCACTTACCACGACTTCATTCATTCGTTATTGGTTGGTCAGCTTGAGAGGAAACAAATTATTTCTGTAGAAAAGAAGGCGAGAGAGCAGGTGAACCTTTATTGATTCAATTTGAAATCCTAGATATGAAGCATGCTCCGCTAAACGAGTTTTCTCGAGTACAATAGTGAACCTACGATACTGGGCCCGCTTTGCGGACGAGGTGATAGCAGCAAGAGCTAAAACATATAAACGAAGAAAGACACACACAGGGACAAGCTCTAGCTTCCAACTATCGACTTTTCTTGATTAGCTGGATTTAAATAACAGAAGTAAAGTCGTGACGTGCAAAAAATAAATACATAACAAAAGATGAAGGCAAACAACCGGCATTCGCACAATGATGGTTTCGTGGTGCTTTCTTTTGTATAACTTTTTCTGAATCTGCTAGGTTTGATTTCTTGTTTTTTTGTGTGTGTGTGTCACGTCACGGCTTTTCCACACTGTATATGAATCCAGCCAATAAACAAAAGCCCATAGATGGAAGTTAACGATTTTCTTCATCTGTGTCTTTGCAGATACGTTTCTGTTCGCGCTGACTTTGAAGCAAAACCAACTGGCCCAATCTATCACCCTAATAAGATACTGCGCAGAGCCCACTGCATCGCGCACAAGACACTGCCCCAAGAGCTCTCAGTCTACGCCTTCAGTGTCCGCTCCTCCAAATTTCTTACCTGCACAGGTCAAGAAAAAGTTGGTCTACGCTTCTGCTCGGAAAGCGGGCTGCAAATCCGCTCACAGCTCACTTCATTTTGGTCAGTTATTGAAAATTCTAGGCTAAAGGGAAAATAAGAGTTGCCGGTTTCTGGATAAGATATTACATTTCACCAGTAGCGTACTATTTGTTGAGTGCGGAGAGCACTATAAACTAAACAACGCTATGTCTCTCTCTCTCTCTCTTCCTACCTATATATATATATATATATATATATATATATATATATATTAAAGGTATAGTAGTAAGAACATAAGTACCCCAGAACGTAGATGGGAAAAGGCACCCGGCGTAGCTCACTCGGTAGAAGAAGCGCACGCACAATGTTATGATGTGAGTTCGTACATTACCCACGTCCGGCAGGTTGTTTTTTCGTCCAATTCATTTGCATTTATTTATCATTTCTTTAATTCAATTAGCAAGTACAAGTGATTTCCCCCATGTTGTACTTGGTTTCTTTGTTGGCTTATCATGATATAATTTGTGATGCATGTGCCCACAATCCGAGTATCCTTCACTCAGAGAACGGTGTCACGTCCAGTTGGTTTAGCGTTGTCCTGAGAGAGAGGCGTTGTACGTCGTAGCAAAGACAGATGCACAATAGGTGCACGATGGTTTCCCCTCGCACATGCAGCAGTCGCACATGGCGCTCTCGGACATTCCCATGCGATAGCAGTAAGCGTTCGTGAACGACACTCCCAGCCACAAGCGGCACAGCAAGGTTGTTTCGCCGCGGGAAAGGCGAGATGGCAGCTGTGGCCGTAGCAAGGCGTCATGCTTATGCCATCGGCAATTCAAGGCACTTGAACTCCAGAAAAATTGTAACTTTTTGCACGCAAGTGGGCGAAAATCCCTGGGAATGTCCGTCCTCGCTAAAAGTATTGGACGCGTCTGGGTGTCTTCTTGGGAAGACCGGGCAGCCTTGGCAGCAAAGTCGTTGCCAACGATGCTGCAGTGAGCAAGAATCCACTGAAAGATTATATTCTGCCCTGTTTCCTGAACGTGGTGGTAGACTTCCGTAATTTCGCGTATCATCTGCACGAAAGTTCAGCTTCTTATGATATGACAAACAAAAATCAGGCCCTGGGTTTCCTGTCTTCTCAATGATTGCATAGGAAGGCCTCGCATCCAGCAGCATTGGTGCCTTCAGGTACAGCATGCGCGGGTTTATTAAACTGTTGCCTTCACATAAAAGGTCAGGTAGACGTTACGCTTGCGACAAAAAAGATTTTCCACCTACGCCGTCAAGACCGTGACGTGTGGCGCTGGCTAACACTCCCAGGTTTAGTGCCAGTAGATAAACATAAACATAAAAAATGGTTGTGGCTTAGGTAAGGTTAAGCCCAGGATGCGAAGCATACTAGCCTTTATTTTAGTTGTTGAACCACTGTTTAGCTTGGTGAACTGCTGTTGCTTGGCTATATTTGGTTCGGCTAGATGAAGAAACAACTCATGCGTTACTCTGCTTCGCCTTGGACGCCCCGCATTGGACGCGGTGAGCGTCGAGCAACGCAGCGTTCGGCGCGGCAACGAAATGTGCGCCTGAGCAAGCGACGCACGCCTGAGCCTTAAGCCCAGGCCACACGTACGCTCGCGAACGCGCGCAAGCTCGCGTCCGCGCGCCTAGTGCCTTGAGCGCCTCGAGAGTAATGGCGGTTTGCATCCACAAAAACGCGCGACAGCGCGCGCTCACTGGGCTCACTCACAGACGCCTTGGTAGGCACCGCTTCGTACTTTGTTATCGATAGTGTTTCAAAAAGCTTCGATATCTATAAACTTCATTGTTATATTTTTATAGCTGCTAGATCAGAGCATAAAGGAAAGAAGAACCACTTTCTTGCATGATATAAATCTGCTTCACGGAGAGTTGAACGTTCCGCGCCGTAGGTGCGTAGCCAAGCGCGCAGACGCGAGGCAACCCAAGCGCGCGATAACAGGGAGGAGCTGTTCCCCGCGCTCACGCCGCGTTTCGACGCGTACGAGCCATGTCTCACCATCTGCGCATGCGTGGGCGCGTGAACGCGAGCTTGCGCGCGTCCGCAAGCGTACGTGTGGTTTGGGCTTTAGAAACAGCTCGTTTCTAAGGCAACACTGCATTCACTAGAGGCGCTTTTGTACCGCTTTGAAGCATCGTACTCGTGGCTCAGTGGTAGCGTCTCCGTCTCACACTCCGGAGACCCTGGTTCGATTCCCACCCAGCCCATCTTGCAAGAGTTGAGCCAAAGCCACTTCTCCTCTGTCGTGACGTCATGGTGTCACGTGGTATTCAAGGCGACACCGCCGCGCCTGAGGAGCTGGGTTGAGCCCTCGTAATATGCTTCGCATAAAAGAAAGTGCATAGGAAAACGGTGCCGAGATAGCTTTGTTGGTAACAGTATTGCGCGCGCAATGAGAAGACGTGGTTCCTGCCCGACCTGCGGCCAGCTGTTCTTTTTGTGCACTTTCATTTTCCAATAAGTAATATTATTTTATTTCAATTATCAAGTACACGTAATATCCCCTGTGCTCTCCTTGGTGTCTGTTTGTTGGCTTCTTTGTGCTAATTAATTAGATATGTCTTTCGATTTCTCGTCCTGGCAATACCCAAGTCTTCCAATAGTCCTTCTAAAGCACAAGCATTGTGCTATCTGACACAAGTAGTCTTTTCTTTAAATTCCGTAAAATTGAAATATGATCACCCCATGCGTGTATTACGTAGTCCGGATATTTGCTAATCCATCAAACACGTGCCGTAAAGCACGGCCTAATTGGGGGCGAGTGAATATTATTATTTTATATCCCTCCCCATTACGTTAAATATAGCAAGCTAACTGTCTATTTTAAATATTATTTTGCGATCCCCCAGAAACTGGGCACGACACACAACGTGAACTATGTTGTGGCGGGAACTGCCAGCCTTCTCCACAACGCCAACGTGTATGGCGCACCCCGTACGTCATCTGCTGCACATCTTCACGGCCAGGCACGAAAGACAACCCTCCCCGTGCAAAAAACCGATGCGTAATAACCAAAAGCGTTACCTACGTGGCTATTGCATTCACAAAGAACGCTTGGTCGCAGCTGTCGTCTTGCTGCATTTTCCGGCGTGCAGAGAAAAGCTGCCCTCTTTCAAAACTGGGCTGGAGGGCTGCAGATGGCACGCTTTGCCCCTCCACTTCTGGCAATGGGGGAGAAGGCTGGGCAAGCGCTCCGTTGCCATAGAGATTCATACAATAATTACTGGAGGGAACTCTGGCGCTAGTCTCTGCGGGGGCTGCAATGTGAGCGGTGGTACCGGCGTGGGAAGTACATGGATTTGCCCAAACTTTGTCCTTATGGCTTCAAATGGCTTGAAGACTTTGTGAACTCGTCATTTTCAACAGTTTACTGCATAATAAATAATTAAATAAACAGCATTACAATTGTCCCGCGGCAGGATTAGAACACAAGAACTCTAGCACAGAATCCCGATATTGAAACCACAAAGCCAAGGACGCATGTGTCGACAAGCGAGTGAAACGCCCTAAAGAATTTATCGGGGGAATGCCAGTGCGGTGAGACGCTTGGCGCGTTTCGATTTGGCCACGTGGACAAGCTCAATCGTTGGAATTATTAGCAATTGTGTGTGTTCACGGCGTCCTTCGCACTTCGAAGAGCACAGATGGTGCTGAAATTTGAGCCAATAAGATTTATATAGCGTAATATACAAAGCCGGAATAAAGTCTGAATGCACAAACACGAAGATAAGACAAATCCATGTACTTCCCATCGTTCCCATGGTGGTACAGCGACTGCAGCGCCAAAGCTCCCTCTAGTAATTATTGTGGGAAACGCTATGTCCGTCGCGCTCCCTCCCCCTCCCCCCGGCAGATACGCCTATGGAGGGCGGTCCCACCGTTAGCGTTACTGACGGACGGCTGTGCGTACACCCCACCTTGGTGCACGAAATCGTCTCGAACCGTTAGCGTTAAGCTAAACCTGTCTAACCTTTCCAATAGGCGCTGACAATCGCCGATAGATTTAGCGTGAAACTTCTACTACGCCATGTTTCTCAAGGTCATTCATCGCATCGCAATGATCTTGAACCTCCGGAGCACTATTGGGGAAGACGTGACATCACACCCCGTGATCCGCCGCGGAGAGGTGTCACCGGAGCGGTCTCTCAGTGTCTCGCCACTGCGGTACCTCATGACTAGGCGAGGAGTAAAGAGCTAAACGTAGTCCGGCAAAGCGTGAGCGCGCGCACACCTTATGCGACGTTGGCGCGAGAGCAGCAGAGTCTATAGTTCGAACGATCGTTCGACGCACTGGCGCAGCTAAAGTAACCGGACGCCGCCAAGGCGCCCAGACGCGCCCGGCGTCGCGCGAGGCTCGTCCGCGCGCCGATAACGTCGGACTACAAACGCGCCTTTTATAAACGACCGCTTCGCTAGATCTTGGTCGCCCCGGCTCGCCATGGATGGCGCGCGGGCTGGACCGTATGTGCGTGCGGCAAACCACACGCGACACCCTGAATCCACTCATCGAGTAGATAAAGCTAGACGGCAGGAGGCGAAATCTCAAGCAAACGCAAAGTTGCTTGCCGGAACACTGCAGCAAAGAGAGGCCAGATTAGCACGCTATAGAGAAGCTTACCAAGCGCGGAAGAGTGCCAAGATTTAAGCCGCTGCAACCGCCGCCGTCTTTTAGCAGGCGAAGCCGTGGACGCAAGCAGAGACACCCACAACGAACAGTTGACGAACCACACCCTTCGGCTGGCGAGAAACTCGATTGCGACGGTCAGGTTTCACCGCGACTGCACGGACAGCCTGCGCGGCAGCGTATGCAACGTGCGTGAAAGACAGTGGCCTAACTTTAACGAAATACTCTGTGCATAGTCCTTGCAAAACCATGTCAAAGAAACCTTTCGATGGTGATAACTAGGCTTACAAGCGTTATACCTAAGCCAATTTTTTTTTTCTGTCCGTCTCGTCTTATCTCGCGAGACGCCGGTTGCGCCACTGCCCTCCTTATCGCGCCAGCCTTGCTCTATACGTGCCTAGATTAAACGAGAGGGCAGACAGTTCCCGCTACGCCACAGCAGCTGTCTCGCGCACCGCATCGTGTCACGTGTTATGTTTACATCTGATATAGCGAACGCAATTCTTTAGCTCTCTCATAATGGGCTTGTGACTGCGGAGTCATACAAGTCTCGATCAGGGGCTGGATCTTGGGATTTCTTGAATTGAAACCCCCTAACCCCCCTTTTTTTCTGCAATATAGGGTAAGGGAAGTAGTGCAGCAGCCTTGTAAGCGAGCCTCACCCAATTGGTAGAGACCTGTCTATCGAAATAACATTGGATTAGGAATTAAATTCTAGGCCTGTAACTCCCAAAACACGATTAGATGATAAGACATGCATGCCGCAGTAGAAGACCCCGAATTAATTTTGACCAGCGGGTGCTCTTCACCGTGCTCCTAAATGTAACTGCACGAGTTTTTAAAATTTCGCCGCCGTCGATATGCGGCCGCCGTGGCCTGAATTAAACTTGCGACCTGAAACTCAGAACCACAACGCCATATCTCTACTACGCTACTGCCGTGGGCGAGAGAAAAATTCACAATTGCTTAAGCATACTTACTTCATTTGAATACCCTAGCATTATGACTTCTCTAAATAATAGGTTACGTCCATGGAACGCGACGTCATAGATTGTTATCTGTACTTGGAATTTATAGTTTAATCCATCCTAATTCACCTTGATATAAGTTGTACATACGCTGATTCGCCTTATACTGCTCTAATTCATCGTAATTCACCTCTCTCTAATTTGTATGTAACTTAATTAACTGTAATCGTCCTTTCTCTAATTTTTTCCAACCTTAATCTACCGTAATACACCTAAATCCACTCTATTTCACCTTATTCATCTTAATCCTTTACAGGCCAACTTACCTCACCTTACTCTGACTTGTTCTAACTTACAAGACACTCATGATAGTTTTATTACTATTCGTTGCAGACAACGCTGGCTTTGCTGCCTGATGGGACATATGATGCTTTAGCGTTAATATGGGGCCATCTTGAAGAAACCGCAGTATAACGCAGGGTCTCAAAGTGCTTGCAGTCACGAAGAAATTAAGTAATGGACGATGTGTAGGCAATGTTCGAAGTAGGTGGATACATCAGGCTGCGGTAATAAATTACCCATGTTTTACGTACGTTACGTATGTAATTAGGTAATAGATATAGCGCTGTGCCTACGCTAGTGCGTAACATAAGTCGCAAGTTTGTATGAGATACGAGGTATAGAAGCGTCACTTTAATAATTCTGAGTGCGCAAGGTCACCAGGGACGTTCCTGCATGCAGTTGTCGACAGGTCACAATCATCACATTCTAAGCATGTTGTCGCGTAATTAGCGGTGCGATGTTTTGGCCTAGTTTTAAAGCGTTCGTTCTTACCGCGTGTCCCAAATCGTCGTATGCAGCAACACGGACTTCCACACGCTCTACGAGGGATCGCACGCAAATTTGCATCGCGTGTCGCTCACTTGACACAGTGGAGGAAACCGCAACAGTGGTGCCGTACCACCGTGGCGACATTAGCCGTTATAGGGACAGCGTATTCCCCATTTCCTCTCGCGAAAGCTAGAATTTCGCGATTCTATCGTTTCAGACTCTACCCCGCTGGTGATCATAGGCGGTCGCGGAGGCTGCACGGGGTTACGAACTGCTCCTTGAGGAAGTGGCGCTCGAAGTATCGGTTGGTTTCCGCGTACGTGTAGGCTCGGCGGTAAGGGGAGCGCCACCCACAACGCCTAGTGCCACGCAATGGCAGAAATCGCTTCCCCAAGCATACACATTCTTTCTTCGTTAGTAATAGGGATTTGGCTCTTAGAAAACAATACATTCATGGCAACTAGGAACCGCTATATAAGGTAACTTCAGAATTGGTGGATGCGGCCGTAGCTCTTCAATGGAGCCACATGCTTCAACGAGCTCCATAGCTGTCATTTTACACATGCCGCTTAGCTTTCCAAGTATTCGGCTTAAAATATCATCATATATGTTAACAAGACGTCACTCTACGATCTATGTAGGAAGTCGTGATGAAGATCTTCGTAGGCTGCGCAAGCCTTTTATATCGCTGTCTTGAAAGCTGTCAGCACAATTGTTCGTTTGCTTTTCACGTTACTTGCTTTTTTTACGTTTCATTTCTTCATTCCTAACTTCAAATGTTTTCATTATTTCGGCCTCGCCGCTACCAGTTTTTTTGAGATTCCCTTTCCTTAAGTCACTCTGCGCACCCTCATATTCTCCTCCTCCTCTTCCCACACACAGGGTGGGAGAGAGCGCGTTAAGCGTACATAAACTTGTGGCAAAGAGACGCAGCTGCTGCGCTGATGAAGGCAAGTACCCTTGTCGAAGCGTTGGCTTCGGCGACATTATTTGATTGTACGACTGGTAGTGAAAGAAAAGCCGACCAGAGCGATGAAAGACTTATGTAAAAAGAAGACCGTAAGCTTGGCTTAAGACTCGAGACGCCCATTGTGCGGCGCTGATATCTGACTTCTCAATTGGCAGTGAAGAATCCCACAGCTTCTCAGTCGTCAATAAACCGCATTCGAGGAACACAATCCTCAACAAATGGCCTAGCAGCGAACTTCTTCGAAAAATGGGCCGGGACCTCACAGTCCCTTCATCTTCGCGTAACGCTTGCTTCACTTTCTATGTATAGCCTTTATTTGATTTGGTATTGGTTCGCCGCCTCATGAGTCCATCCACCCTGAACATGCATGCATAAAAGGAGGAGGAGCACGCAAAATAAGAGGTGAAAGGCAGAGAGGGTAACCAGATTAAGTGTACACTTGGCTACTCAAAAGAAGTAATCAATATGTCGGTGCGGTTGGATTGCTTGATCCGTCAGCAGTACGTTCGCTATTCTCTGTGACGGTCTACCATAACAGGATTTACGCGGATAGGCTGAATAAGTATCGATTATTTAATACTGAATGGTTAATTAAGGAGAAATAACCCATTGTTGATTAATAACCTGATATTCTTAATGAAATATCATTCACTGTTTCTGTCCCAGGGAGAGTGAGAGAGAAAAGAAAAAGATTATTTGTAGGAAGAAAAGTTGAGACGAGGGCAGGAGAAGAGTGTTTCTGGCTTGCTTCTCCACACTGAGTACAGGAATTGAGGAGTTTACAATGAAACGTAAGAGACCCTGGTGCACCAATACAGAAGGATACCGCAAATTTTGAGCACGTATGCTACTAATCACACCAAGCCAACAGTCAATGCAACGGACGGTTTGTTCATGTGTGAGTTAATGGTATTTCTTGCGCCAAGTGTCAATATATAAACATAGCGGGAACATAGCGGGCACATACTTTGTGTGGTACAAGGAGGTATCTATATAGTCCACTAATGTTCCAGTCATGTGCTCTGTATACATGTGCTCTGTATACACGAATACAGTGACAAACTAGTTACCACCGTTAACACTTCATTGATGCCACGCATACGTGCGCATTGTTGTTGAGAATTCGCCATTTCTTTGCCGAGAAAGAAAACCGTGTGACTGCTCGAGCTTCCAAGGTAGGGGTTCCCTGAACTGGGGATTTTTTGATGAAAGGAGCGTGTTTCACGCATCAAGCACTGGCGTCTAGAGTTTCTTCTATACTTCGGGCGCAAATTATGTGTAAAACTGCGATTTTCCGCATGCGAATCTGCTGGTCTTGAAATGCGACTAGCATTCTCTCGCTCCTTCAGGCGTTTTCTCACATATTTTGAGATATCTTGTTCTCCATAACAGGGAAAACATACAAACATGTCCACAGCACAGAACAGTGTTTTGACGAGAGTTTTTTGCTTCCTCGAGCTTTGTCGCTTACTAATGCAATATCTTATAAAGTAGCCATTTCTGCTGTATCTCCCAAAACGTCATGATAAAACTATAAAATTGTCTGTCAGCAACGTTGTTGCAATCCAGTTCTCCCCATTTCCTTTTGCCATTTCTCTATTGGAACAAACCGGTTCATTCTATGGTAAAGAATCATTCATTATGTTAGTAAACAATATATTGCTTCTTGATTCGTGATGAAGTAAATCATGCAATAAGATTTTCATATGGTCTTTGCATTCGTGTATGGGGTACTAAAATTTTTGCAGGAAATTGTCACAGTGAGCGGCGATTCTGTATGTAGGCTATACTTTATTTCGCGCTTGAGAATATTATGCATCAGAATCTAGGTACCTAGTTTGTTCTCTGTACTAATTGCTCTCAATGATGTTTGGAATGAAGTGTACATTTCTCTCGCAGTTACAGAGTAGCCGAAAAGAGGGGACGCAGGGCTACAAACTCAATGATGTACAAGAACACTTCCATGCGATCACGTGACAGCAGTTCACGGACTAGAAATGTGATTCTTTATTTGCGTTGTTGTATGTTGTTCTTGTTAATGCGATAGCATTACGTGTACCAGGAGGCACTTAAGCCAGTGTTGTTCGCAACGAGTGGTCCCAAAAATGGCCGAAGCCGGAAAGAGTAAAATCTCACGAAGAAATGCTTGAATAGATGTCAAATTTTTCAGGGAGGTTCCTGTAAACAAGCTAAATAATTTTCCTTGAAAAGAGGGATTCATAAATTTGGGTGTGGGGGCGAAATGGAACCCGGGCCTGCGTGGCACGAGACAAGCACGCTTCCCCGAAGCTACGGCAGCTCCTCGTTTCTGGCTTAATAAAGGTGCGCCTAGTGTGTGCGTAACTGGGCACGTGACTGCGCAACCAATGGGAAGGAAGTGCCGCGAGGTCATGATTGTATAAAATGTGTGCAAAAAATAAAAAGCATTATTTCCCACGTGGTGGGCTTAGGGTCGCGCGAGCGGCCTCAGGGCGTGTGCTGTGTGACCCGCACGCCTTCCGCGAACTAGGCCCCGCTGCTGGTAATTTGTATGTTTTTCGAGTATGTCTCGGACATGATTTTATTTTATTAAATTGAATGTGTGTGTCGAACGTCGCCTCCCGTCTCATGCCTCTGGTTCACGGTCGATCAGGCGTGGACCTGATCGCCGGTCAGCAGTCGAACCCTCACTAAACGCACGCGGGGTGGGTTTGTTGTCGCCCAATCCCCTCCGGTTCGGAGAGTGCGAACTACCCCACCATCAATCCTTGACAGTGTAAGCGTTTATTTTTGTTACACATTTTGTTAAGTGTAATTTCTTCATTGTTTTCTTCACATGTATTTCTTTTCCTTTCCGGCCCCACGCCCATCTTTACAAGATTCACTTACCTTGCTTTATTCTCCGCACCGGCATATTCTTCTCTTCCTGCTCCATTGAGGGTAAAGCAGCGAACACAAAGGTGTGTGGCTACCTCACAGTCTACGTCGCCTTCTTTGGTACCGTCTAATATGAGCGTCACCGTAGTTCAACATGTATCACTAACTGGGGCAAAATTCTGCTCTTGCAAATCAATACCTTGGTTGCCTTCTATCAAAAAATGGCATCTAGTACGCCCCTTAAGCAAAAATACAACAGATGGTTGCGCTACAGGGATAGTCGGTGCTTAGGTTTTTTTTTAATCCTCTGTGGACATTAAGATTGAAATTGTGTCCTCTATACACGCAAGGTATGATAATAAAAATTGAATATAATACATCTGGCACTGCAGAAGGCTAAATCTGATCGTCTGTTCACCCGATGCCTTATCACAACGACCGTAACAGAAACTTACTAATTGTCTGATGAGTTAATCCATTCATACACTGAATAGAGATCGACTGAGTGACAGACTGACCATCTAGTATTTTAGTAATGAATTAATAAAGCTATGGTTACCACGCACGGGGCGATTGAGAGGAAAAATGTATCTAAAGAAAAGGCGAGACAGCCAGTGAACATCTGCTAATCAAACGGTAAAACCTGGATATGAAGGATGTTTCGCTAAAGGCGTTTTTCTCGTGCACCGTAGTGAAGCTATCATACTGGAACCACTCTGCAGACAAGGTCATAGCAGCGTAACCTAAAACATTTACACAAAGAAAAAGAATCACGCGGAGAAACGCTAACTTCCAACTATCGGCTGTTGTTTGTTGGCCGGATGTATAGACGCAGAGGAAAGGTCGTGATGCGACAAAAAACAAAACCAACTAACAATAAAATAAACCAATAGCATGGACGCTTATATGGTTTCGTGGTTTTCCTTTCTGTGTAGTATTGTTTTCTGAATTTGATGTGTTCTTGTATTTTGTGTTTTTCTTTTTGTTCACGTCATGACTTTTGCTCTGTGTCTAGAAATAACGTCAGCGAACAAACGCTGAATGTTCGAAATTAGCGTTCTCCCCGCTTGCCTCTTTCCTTGCGTGTACGTTTTTTACTTTGCGCTGGTATGAACTTGATGCAAAACTAACTTGCCCAGCCTATCGCCTTACTAAGTAACGTCTCTGCTTCCGCGGGATTCGTTCCTTCTTTGTCCGTGCATCCCTACACTTTGATCACCGTCGTCGCCATCGGTGTGTGCCGTAGACAAATGCTGGCCAAAAATAACTATTTACCTTTTTGATTATTTACTTTTTTGCAAATATAATTTACGAAATGTAACCGGTGAGCTAGCAAAGCGGGTTTACCCGAAATGAATTTACACATTGCCACCTGTTTGGAGATATGCGTCCTCAAACTGGTCTAAATAAGAACTGTTGTGCCATGTACTTTTTAATGAAATGCTGCTTCATGCATTGGAGCACAAAAGTATCTGCAAAGCCCATGTATTTCGTAGCACACTTTGGGAAATAAAATCTCGAAACTGGTGTCATCTGATGAAATACATTTCAACCAGATACATCCTGCAGACTCACCCGCTAGAGTTCGGAAATGGCAATACGTGGGGTAAAGTAATTAAACAAGAAGATGCTTATTGGATGACTGTTAATTGGTTACATATGTGCTTCAATTACTCGTGCTAGTGCCATCCGCCTGTCAGAATAAGCCAGCTTAATAATTATGCAATCAACCACAGGTGGCTTTTGCCCCGCGGCAGGATTCAAACACAGGAACTCTAGCACAGAAGCCCGATATTGAAACCATGAAGCCAGGGACGCACGTATCGACAAGCAAATTAAGCGCCCTAATAAATATATCGGGGGCATGCCAGTGCGCTGAGACGCTTGGCGCGTTTCGATTTCGTCAGGTGGACAAGCTCAATCGTCGCAAATAGTAGCAAATGTGCGTGTTCGCGGCATCTTTTGCGCTTCCAAGAGTACAGATCACGCTGTAACTTACGCCAATAAGATTTATATAGCGTAATATACAAAGCCAGAAGAACGTCTCAGTCCACAAACATGAAGATCAGACAAATCCACGAACTTCCCATCATTCCCTTGGTGGTACAATTACTGCAGCGCCAGAGCTCCCTCTAGTAATTATTGTAGGAAACTCTATGTCCATAACCCTCCCTCCACTCCGCCCCCCCCCCCCCCCCCCAGCAGATGCGCCTATGGCCGGCGAACCCACCGTTAGCGTTACTGACGAGCAGCTGTGCGCACACCACACCTTGGAGCCCGAAATCGTCTCGAACCGTTAGCGACAAGCTAAACCTGTCTAACCTTTCCAATAGGCGCCGACAATCGCGGATAGATTTAGCGTGAAACCTCTACTACGCCATGTTTCTCAAGGTTATTCATCACGTCGCAATGACCTTCAACCTCCGGAGCGCAATTGTGGAAGATGTGACGTCACACCACGTGATCCGCCGCGGAGAGGTGTCGCAGCATCGGCCTCTCGGAGCCTCATCACTGCGGTACCTCGTGACTAAGCGAGGATTGAAGAGCTAAGTATAGTCCGACGTAGCATGATCGGGCGCACACGTTACGTCACGTTGGTGAGTAGAACAGCCTCTACAGTTGAAACGATCGTTGGACACACGGGTAACATAAGCGCACGCACACGTTACGTCCCGTTGGCCAGAACAACAGCGTCTGTAGCATAGAGAAAGACGTTATAGTTCGAACGATCGTTACACGCACTGGCGCAGCCAAAATAACCGGATGCTCCCAAGGCGCCCCGAAGCGCCCGGCATCGAGGGGCGCTCGTCCGCGTGCCGATAACGTCGGACTACAAACGCGCCTTTTATAAACGGCTGCTTCGCTGGCTCTTGGTCACTCAGTCTCGCCATGGACGGAACACGGGCTGGGCCGTCTGTGCGTGCGCTTCAGCGCAAGCGTCAGTCTGAATCCACTCATCGAGTAGATAAGGTTAGACGGCAAGAGGCAAAATCTCAAGCAAAAGCAAAGTTTCTTGGCGAAACACCGCAGGAAAGGGAGGCCAGATTAGCGCGCTATATAGAAGCTTGCACCCCACGGAAGCGTGCCAAGATCGAAGCTGCTGCAACCGTCGCCGTCGTTCAGCAACACGAACGACAACAATGAGAAGGTGACGAAGCCGTGGACGCAAGTGACGGCACCCACAACGAACGTTTGACGAACCGCAGCCTTAGGCTGACGGGAAACTCGACCCCGACGGCCAGCTTTCATCGCGACTCCACGGACAAACCGTTGGGCAGCGTGTGCAACGTGTGTGAGAGAGTGTAATGAAATTCTCTGTGCATACTCTTTGTAAAAGCATGTAAAACAAACCTATCGCTTGTGATAACTAGGCTTACAAGAGCTAAACCTCAGCGAATATTTTTTTCTGTCCGTCTCGTCTTATCTCGCGAGACGCCGGTGGCGACACTGCCCTCCCCCCCGCACCAGCCTTGCTAGATACGTGCCTAGATTATACCAGAGGACAGAAAGTACCCGCTGCGCCACAACAGCTGTCTCGCGTGCCGCATGCTCTGTCACTTGTTATGTTTACATCTGATATAGCAAACGCAATTCTTTAGCTCTCTGACAATGGGCTTCTCACTGTGAAGTCATACAAGCCTAGTTTAGGGGCTGGATATTCTGACTTCTAAAGCAGAAGCCATCCCCCCTCCACTTGTCTTTTTGCAACATAGGGGGAGGGGGTAGTGCAAAAGCGGGACAGCCTTGTAAGCGAGCCTCACCAAATTTGTGGACACCTGTCTGTCGAAAAACGTTGGATTAAGAATTAAATTCTTTGCCTGTAAGTCTCAAAGCACGATCCGATGATTAATTTTGACCTGCGGGTATTCTTTACCGTGCACCTAAATCTAACTGCACGAGCTTTTTAAAATTTCGCCGCCAGCGAAATGCGACCGCCGTGGCCTGAATTAAACCAGCGATATGAACCTCAGCACCGCTGCGCCATAGTTCTACTACGCTACTGCGGTGGGCGAGAAAAGAATTGATGATCGCTTGAGTATGCTTACTTGATTTGAATGCCAAAGCATTATGACCTATCTAATTACCTGTTAACGACCATGGTATGCAACGTCATAAATTGGTATGTGACCTTCGAATTTTTACCCTAATGCACTTTAATTCCCCTAATCTAATTTATACAAACGCTAATCCACCTTAATCCGCTTTAATTCATCGTAATTCACCTCGCTCCTATATTGTATCTAACTTAATCGACCCTAATCGTGCTCTCTCTCATTTCTGCCAACTTTAAATCACCGCAATTAACCTAAACCCACTTTAATTCACCTCATTCACTTTAATCCTCTACAGTCCCACTTAGCTCACCTTACTCTGACTTGTTCTAACTTACAATTTGCTCATGATGATTTTTATTACTATTCTTTACGGACAACGCTAACTTTGCTGCCTAATGGGTCATATGATGCATACGCGTTAACATGGGCCCATCTGGAAGACACCGCAGTATAACGCCGGGTCGCAAAGCACTTGCAGTCACGAAAACATTAAGTAATGGTTGATGTGTAGGCAATGTTCGAAGTAGGCTGATACATCAGGCTGGTGATAATAAATTTCCTATGTTTTACTTGTGTTACGTATTTAATTCCGTAATACATATAGCACTGGGCGTACGCAACTGAGTGACAAAAATCGCCAATTTGTAAGAGATACGAGGTATAAAAGCGTCACTTCGATAATTCTGGGTGCGCAAGGTCACCAGTTACGTTCGTGCATGCAGTTGTCGAGATGTCACAATCGTCACATTATAAGCATGTTGTCGCATAGTTAGCAGTGCTAAGTTCTGGCCTAGTTTTAAAGCATTCATTCTGGCCACGTGTCCCAAATTGTCGTACGCAACAACTCGGACCCCGACACGCCGTACGAGGGATCGCATGCAAATTCGAATCGCGTGTCTCCCGCTAACACAGCGGCAGAAACCGCACAGTTGTGTGGTACCACCGGGTGATGACACCCGGGTAAGGATTCCGCCTGCGCATTTTTCTCTCGCGACAGCTAGCGTTTCACGAAGCTGTCGTTTAAGACACTAGCCCGCTGATGACCACAGAGGTTCGCGGAGGCTGCATGGGGTTACGAACTGGTCCTTGAGGAAGTGGCGCTCGAAGTATCGGTTGGTTTCTGCGTACGTGTAGGCTCGGCGGTAGGGGGAGTGCCACCCACTACGCCGAGTGCCACCCAGTGGCACAAATCGCTTCCCAAAGCATACAAATTCTTCCTTCTTTAGTATTAGGGGTTTGGCTCTTGGAAAATTATACATTCATGGCAAGCAGCAACCGTTATAAAAGGTAACTTAAAAATTGGCGACTCCAACCGCAGACTTCTAATGGAGCCGCATTTCTGAAAGAGCTCCATAGCTGTCATTATACACATTGCGCTAACCTTTCCAAGTGTTGAACCTAAAATGTCATCATATGTTTTAACAACCCGTCGCTCAACGTATCTATGTTGGAAGTCCTGATGAAGTACTTCGTACGCGGCGGATGTCTTTTATATCGATGTCTTGAAAACTGTCACCACAAACGTTCGTTTCGGTTTCACGTTACTTGTTTTCTTTCTTAAATTTATTTCTTCATTCCTTACTGCCAAATGTTATTATTTTGGCCTCACCCCTACCAGTATTTTTCGAGATTCCCTTTCCTTAAGTCACTCTGCGCACACTCATATACTCCTCCTCCTCTTCCCTCACAGAGGGTGGGAGAGAGTGAGTTAAGCATACATAAACTTGTGGCGAAGACACGCAGCTGCTGCGCTGATGAGGGTGAGTGCCGTTGCCGAAGCGTTGGATTCGGCGACATTATTTGATTGTACAACTGGTAATGAAAAAATGCCGACCAGAGCGATGAAAGACTTATGTTAGGAGAAGACTGTAAGCTTGGCTTAAGACTCGGGACGCCTATTGTGTGGCTCTGATATCTCGCTTCTCAATTCGCAGTGACGAATCCCACAGCTTGTCAGCCGTCAATAAACCGCATTTGACGAAGACAATCTTCAACAAATGGCCAAGCAACGAGCTCTTTCAAGAAATGTGCCGTGACCTCACAGTCGCTTCTTTATCGCGTAAAGCTTGCTTCACCTGCTATGTATAGCCATTAATTTGATTTGATATTCGTTCGCCGCATAATGAGGCCATCCACCCTGTCTTCTTCTTCTTCATCTTCTTCTTCTTCATCTTCTTCATCTTCTTCATCTTCTTCATCTTCTTCATCTTCTTCATCTTCTTCATCTTCTTCATCTTCTTCATCTTCATCTTCTTCTTCTTCTTCTTCTTCTTCTTCTTCTTCTTCTTCTTCTTCTTCTTCTTCTTCTTCTTCTTCTTCTTCTTCTTCTTCTTCTTCTTCTTCTTCTTCTTCTTCTTCTTCTTCTTCTTCTTCATCTTCTTCTTCTTCTTCTTCTTCATCTTCTTCATCTTCTTCATCTTCTTCATCTTCTTCATCTTCTTCTTCTTCTTCTTCTTCTTCTTCTTCTTCTTCTTCTTCATCTTCTTCTTCATCTTCTTCATCTTCTTCATCTTCTTCATCTTCATCTTCTTCATCTTCTTCATCTTCTTCATCTTCATCTTCTTCATCTTCATCTTGTTGTTGTTGTTGTTGTTGTTGTTGTTGTTGTTGTTGTTGTTAGAGCATTACGTGTACCAGGAGGCAGAAAAGCCCGTGCTGTTCGCAACGAGTGGTCCCAAAAATGGCCGGCCGATGCCACAAAGAGTAAGAACTCATGAAGAAATGCTTCAATGGACGTCAAATTTCTCAGGCAGGTTCCTGCAAACAAGCTAAGTTATTTTCTTGAAAAGAAACATTCATAAATTTGGGTGTGGGTGGCAAATCAAACCCGGACCTGCGTGGTACGAGACAAGCACGCTTGCCCGAAGCTACGGCAGCTCCTCGTTTCTGGCTTACTACAGGTGATCCTAGTGTGTGCGCAACTGGCCACGTGACTGCGCAACCAATGGGAAGGAAGTGCCGTGAGGTCATGATTGTATAAAATGTGTGGAAAAAATAAAAAGTATGATTGTCCAATTGAACACCGCTGAGTGGTCGTTGGAGCTATACACTCCTCGGGGCAAGCGAGCGCGTTGTGATTATTGGCGAGTTGTGATTGGCCCTTACCGGGGCGCCGTTAGAACGCAGGTGAGAGCTTTAGCGAACATAGCATGCGCGGAAAGAAAGATTTCAGCAATGGGACTGCAGCTCGCCGCAATCGAAATGTGACCGCAGTGGCCTGGACTGAAGCTGCGACCTGGACCTCATCAGCGCAACGCCGTGGCTCTACTGTGTACTGCGGTGGGCGACAAACAAAGGGCATTTACTTAAGTACATTTACATGATTTGAATACGAAAGCATTATGGCTTCTCTAATTGGTAAATCGCTTAAAAGGTTGCGTCGTACATTGTCACGTGTCTTTTCCAACTCTTACTTAATTCACATTCGTCTAAGTTGTATATCGAGATCGCGGAGCGAGGCCTTCGTCCTGCAGTGGGCTTAAAATAGGTTGATGATGATCAGTATGAATCCTCCTTAATCAACTTTAATCTGCGTTAATTCGTCATATTTCTTGTTGCTCCAATTTTCACGAATCTCAATCCACCCTAATCCACTTTATTGCAGTTTATTCGCATTCGTTTACTTCAGCTTAGTTCAATTTATACCACCTAATTTAACCTTACTCTGAATTATTCTCTCTTATAAGAAGTTCACGATCATCTTTTTCGTACTATTCGTTGCGCACAACGCCGGATTTGTTGGCTGACAGGACACATATGGCGTGATGATCTTGAAGACAGAGCAGTACAACGCACTGTCTCAAATCGCCAGCTGTCAAGAAGGGAATGAAGAATGCTAGAAAATGGCACCTCACACCCGCACCAGATGTTTCAAAGAGCGACTTTGAGGCGAAGGAAGCATGCGTGGGGTTGTGACCTGCTGGTTACAGCTTTGTGCGTGTGCTACTGTGCGCACGAAATTACACCTTTATAAGAGACACGAGGTACAGAAACTTCACTTTGATAACTCTGAGTGGGCAACGTCACCCGTGTTGTGCGTGCGCCCAGTTGTCGAGACGTCACAATCATCACATCATGAGTATTCTGCCGCATATGTAAACAGTTGGCTCTGCTAAGTTTTGACCAAGTTTTAAATGTTCGCTCGTGCCATAAGTCCCAAATCTTCGCATGTAGCAACTCGGAGCCCCACACGTTGTACGGGGGATCGCACGCAAAATGGCACCACGTGCCTCCCGCTTAACACAGCGGTAAAGGCCGTACATCGGTGAGGTACCACCGTGCGATATTACCGGGGATGAAGACAGCGTCTTCGCATTCTTGTCTCGCGACAGCTAGCGTTTGTGACGCTGTCTCCGAGGCGACGCGCCTCTTGTGACCAGACGCGGTCACTGGCGCTACCCGGTGTGCCGAACTGGTCCTTGAGACAGTGACGCTCGAGGTACCGGTTGGCAGACCCGTACGCGTAAGCTCGCTGGTAAGTGGAACGGCACACATAGCACATTATTGCAACATATTATGAGAAATCACCTCTCAAAGTGTAGAAAACATTTTGTTTATATATAGCTAACGGAGTTTCGTTCTTCCCCAATAGTTTTTTCGAATTCATGGCAAACAGGACACAGGGCTACTGTTTCATAAACAATATAAACAAACCATCATTCAACTGTTGGTGGAGTCGGATGCTTCAAACATTTCCATAGCTGCCATTGTGCACATACCACGTAGCTTTCCAGGCTTTTGACCTGAAAATTCATTTGTATTTCTTTAACACACTTCACACCCTTAATATTTATACGGCTGTGACGAAGCGCTTCGCACGTGGCATATGCCTTCTAATTTACTACCCGCCATGGTTGCTCAGTGGCTATGGTGTTGGGCTGCTGAGCACGAAGGCGTGGCGATTGAATCCCGGCCATGGCGGACGCATTTCGATGGAGGCGAAATTCGAAAATACCCGTGTACTTCGATTTAGGCGCACGTTAAAGAACCCCAGGTGGTCAGAATTTCCGGAGTCCTCCACTATGGCGTGCCTCATAATCAGAAAGTGGTTTCGGTACGTAAACCCAATAATTTTTTTTAATTTACTATCCTGAACGCTGTGACTGTAAGTATTTCTTTGTGTTTCGAGCTTGTAAGTTATAATTTGTAAGTGTTCATTTTTGTTACACGTTTTTAAGTGTATATCCTTCATTGTTTACTTCACATGTCTTTCTTTTCCTTTGCGGCCCCACACCCATCTTTACAACATTCAATTACCTTGCTTTGCTCTCCGCACCGGCAAATCCTCCTCCTCGTCCTCCTCCTCCACTGAGGGTGAGGCAGCGAGGTATTGAGCTCACAGTCAATTGCTCGTCTTCTGTTGGTACCGCCTAACGAGCGTCAGCGTAGTTCAACATGCATCACGAACTGCGGCGAAATTCTGCTCTTTAACATCAATTCTTAGTTGACTTCAATAAAAAAATGGCATCTCGTACGCCCCTTCAGTAAAAACACGACAAACGGTCGGGCTACAGAGATTGTCGCCGTTTAGCTTTTTTCTATCGCCTGTGGACTTTAACATTGAAATTTTGTCCTCTATACGCGCAAGGTATGATAATAAAAATTGAATGTAATCACTTTGGCACTGCAGAAGGTTAAAACAGATCGCCTGTTCACCCGATGTCTTATCACAACGACCGTAACAGAAACTTAAGAATTGTCTGATAAGCCAATCAATTGATGGAGTGAATAGAGTTCGATTGAGTGACTGACTAACCTTCTAGTAAGGAATTAGTGAAGCGATGGTTACAACGTACAGGAAGATCGTGAGGGAAAATTTATCTAAATAAAAGGCGAGAGAGCCAGTGAACATCTTGTGATTACAGTAGAACCTGGACAAGAAGGGTGTTTCGCTAAAGGCGTTTTTTCTCGTGTACCGTAGTGACACTGTCATACTGGAACCACTCTGCAGACAAGGCCATAGCGGCGTAACCTAAAACATATACACAAAGAGACTCACGCGGACAAGTGCTAACTTTCAACTATGGGCTTTTGTTTGTCGGCCGCATGTATGGACCCTTTTCGTAACCTGGAGGCTTACGAAAAGGGTTCTACGTATATTGAAGACGGCGCAATGAGCTATGGAAAGAAGAATGATGGGTTTAAAGTTAAGGGATAAGAAAATAGCAGATTGGGTGAGGGAACAAACGCGAGTTAATGACATCTTAGTTGAAATCACGAAAAAGAAATGGGCATGGGCAGGACATATAATGAGGAGGGAAGATAAGTGATGGTCATTAAAGGTAACGAACTGGATTCCAAGGCAAGGGAAGCGTAACAGGGGGCTGCAGACAGTTAGGTGGGCGGATGAGATTAAGAAGCTTCCAGGGACAACATGGCCACAATTAGTACATGACGGGGATAGTTGAAGTATGAGAGAGGCCAGAGTGGGCGTAACCATGATGATGATTATTAATATTATGAAGATGATAGACACAGAGGGAAGGTCGTGACGCGACAAACAACAAAAGAACTAAAAAAATTAACCGATGACATGGACGCATATATGGTGCTTTCGTGCTTTTCCTTTTTGTGTAGTATTGTTTTCAGAATTTTCTGTTCTTGTTTTTTGTGTTTTGCCTATTGTCATGTCAAGAATTTGGCTCTGTGTCTAGAAATAAGGTCAGTGAACAAACGCCGACAGTTAGAAATTAGCGCTTGCCCCCGTTTGCCTCTTTCTTTGTGTGTACGTTTTACTTCGCTCTGTTGTGACTTGGATGCAAAACTAACTTTCCCAGCCTTTCGCGTTACTAAGCAACATTTCTGCTTCCCGGGGATTTCCTTCCTTCCTTCATTCCTTCTTTCTCCGTGCATCCCTACACTTTGATCACCGTCGTCGCCATCAGTGTGTGTCGTAGTGAAATGCTAGTCTGCTGCATTCGCGTGAAGCAATTACCTCGTGATAGCGAGACCCTGTTTGGTGAGTTCACTCCTCCGACCTGTCATAGCACTAGGATTAACTAGATCCTCAGGACGGACAGGCTTCGGCGGAAAGTAGTCTACAGGGAGCCTCGGTACTTAAATTTGCTGCAGGAAGAACCCCGCCACCGTGCAAGGTAGCAAAAAATGGCGTGAGTACTAGCCACTTATTGTCCACGCATTCCGGTGACTGTATGTGGAAAGCTGAGTTGACGAAACTCCTAGCCGGTAGATTAGCGAAGCAGTCGCCCATCGTCCGTCACGTAGCCGTTTATTCTTATGGCTTCGTTTTGTCTGCCAGCTTTCAATTCTTCTCAGCTACGCTATGAGGCCCTGGATCGACACTGCATATACGGCCTTTCTGAGACCATGCTCCTTTGTGCCCCGCAGTTTCTTCAGTGTGAAGCTTTGTTTTCATTTTGTTTTATTTTTTAGATTGTTACATGGGGTCCGTCGAAATTCCTGGTTCACCATAGGAAGGCTTGCCGGTGACGAGAAAAACAAACGCCCAAGAAGGATGCCCGAGTATTCATTGCTCGATAGATTGATAGATGAATTGATTGACTGACTGATTCATTGGCTGAATTTAACGGCTTTACGCCACTCTAGTGCACCGACAGACATCGCAGTGAAAGGTTGTGGAATACATTTTGGCCACTTTCAACACATATTCAACAAATAACCCATGAAATAACTATTTATCTTTTAAATTATCTACTTTAGTGCGGATATTGCAATTTAGTAATTGTAGCCGGCGAAGTAGCAGAGCGGGCCATCTCGGAATGAATTTCCACAATACCACCAGTTCGGAGATATGCGTCCTCAAACTGGCCTAAATATGCACTGTTATGCCATCTACCTTTTAAAAAAACGCTCTTCGCACTAGAGCACAAAAGTAACTGGCAAGCCCATTTACTTCGTCGCACACTTTGCAAAATAATATGTCGAAATTATTGGCCTCGAAGAAATATATTTCAACGAGATACGTCCTGCAAACTCACCGGCTACAATTCGGAAATGACAATATGTGGGGTAAAGTAATTAAACAAAAAGTTCATTAGTGAATTACGGTTAATTAGTTACATAGATTGCGTTTCGATTACTCAGGCTAGTAACGTGCGCCTCTCCGAATAATCCAACTCAAAGATAAGAATTTTGGAATCGGCCTTGGGTGCATTCTTTTTTGTTTAATACGTAAAACTTAAAAATTGTCACGCCTGATACAGATTCAATAGTTACAGTACTCGATAATCCAACAATATCATGCCACAAGACACGCCATCCTTGTGCGAAGCTGATTATAATACTTTAGAATCCCTCGTCCATAGGTTGCATATAAGAAGCAAATTTTGAGTGTCCGAATATGGTTTTACGATTCCAGTACACTAGGCAAGATGCAAGAAGCGAAACATGAAATCTCATGGCAGGAACTGCCCAGCGCCAGCCTACTCCGCGACGCCAGCCTGTATGTGGTGGATGCGCTATAAAGAAAAATATTACTTACGTGGCTAAAGTATTCACAAAGAAAATTTGGTCTTAGCTGGTGTTGGATTTTCCAGCGTGCAGACCAAAGCGCCCACTTTCAAAATTGCGGGGGGGGGGGGATGCCATACTTTGCCCCGCCTGTCTTCTGCCAGATGCGCCTATTGTGTGCGACACACAATCAGAGTTGTTGACGAGTAGCTCTCTGCAGACGACGCCGTAGTGCATGTGCTGGTCTCTGACAGTAAGCATTAAACCGAACTGGTCTCATCTCCTTCACTCGCCGCCGAACAAACGCCGAAGGTTTGCCGTACGTCTAATCTCGCGCGACGCCGTTAGCGTCACTGCCAATGCTCCTGGTCACGCCTGTATTGCTATATACACGCATACATTCTGTCAAGGAGGTGGCAGTTCCCGTTGTGCAGCATCAGCTGTCTCGCGTGCCACATCGTGTCTTGTCGCGTACGCGTATTGCTGTGACACCGTGATGGTAGCTCGAGCGCAACGCTAGACCTTGCTACCGCTTTCAATGTTTCGCTTCAGGGTGAAACTGCCAGTTTTCGTTTCTGGAAGAGGCGGACGCGCAACAGGTGCCAATATTTTCAGTTTCCCTTAAATCAGTCAGGCAAGCAAGCAGAAAACACCATTATGCGGAAGACCTAAATCATGAAGGCAATTGTTTATTTTTTAAAACAAATTGGTGCATTACAATAACTTTCAAAGCCTATACAACATGTCGGCTTTTACACATCACACCGAGTGAACAATGAGGAAATAATGGATAATTATATAACAGCGTTTCTCACCTTACATATCGATAAACACAAGCGCCATTACAGAACGTTATGGTTTCCCGTCCCTTCCATACCTTTAGTACAAATTGAGGGAGAGCATAACGTAAGGAAGGCGTTACAAGAGAGTGCGCGTCTAGTGCTGCGCGCTAAACATATCCAAACCAAGGAAACCTACTGGTGACCGTCATGTCGTTTCCATTTCGGCGCGTCTTGATGGGCCTATGAACGCTGGAATCATCGAACGACCTCAGAAGTATAAAAATTGAGGGGAGCACTGAGGAAGCGTGAACTCATTTCAACAGTTACTGGCAATCTTCGATGGCGAGCATAGACCTAAAGTGGCGACTTCAATATCGCCGCAATTGACTCGGGAGCATCCCCGTTGGATTGGCCAGCTACCGTGACGTCATGGATCCAAGTGCACTGCCACTGTGCTACGAAAGCGCCACTGGCGTTGCCATCACGAGAATTCACGCGAAAGCGGGGCCCATGGGGGCCGCAATATTCGACAACGCTGTGTTTCGGCGCACATAAATATTACGTACCGTAAACTCACATCATGACCCACGTTCGCGTAATGCACGTAAGCCATGGAAACCAAATAGAGTATGGAGCATGCGCAAATACGACAAGGCGATCTCTTTACATGCGTGACACGTTGACATTTCCTACAGCAAACGCTATGGTAAAACCGTGTAATAACGGGGTTTTCTGAGGGTAGTGACTCAAGTATGGATGAGGGGAAGGATCTTATGACTTCTATAGATTACGCACCTCTCCCCCCCTCTTTTTTTTGTTTGTTGATAGTGCAATGGCCTTATAGGTCGGCGTCACCCACTCTCTAGGCACCTGTCTGTCAAAAAAATATTAAAAGAATTCCGGGGCTGCAGGTGTCAAAACCTTGATCTGCTTAGAAGGTGCGCCAGCCACAGTCGAAGAGATTCCGAATTTTGACCTCATCGAGTTCCTTACCGGGCACCTCAGTGAATGTGCACGAGCACTCTTGCATTTCGCCGCCATAGAAATGCCAGCACCGTGGCCTGCATTGAACCTGTCACCTGGACCTCAGCAGCGCTAGGCCAGAGCTCTACTACGCTAGTGTGATCGGCGACACAAAATAAATGACATTCACTGAATCATCCTTGGGTGATTTGAACGAGAAAGCGTTATGAATTACCTAACTGGTTACGTGCATGACACGTAACGTCCCAGATTATCAAGTGTCCTTCACAACTTTACATTAATAAACCTTGATCCACCTTGGCCTAATGTGCACCTGCTTTAATCCACGTTAATCGATCTTCATCCACATTGCTCTAATTTTTGCCAATCTTAATATACTTTAATCAACTTAGTTTTCATTCACTTTACTTAGACTTGATTCACTTTACTTCACCTTAAGTTACCTTACTCTGGTTGTTCCAACTTACAAGAGACTGATGATGATTTTTGTTACCACTTGTTGCGGACTTTTCTACCTCGTGGGACATACAATCTCTTAGTATCAATACGGGCCCATCTTGGAGAGAGTCGAGTATAACGCTGCGTCTCAAAGCGCAATCTGTCACAAGGTAATTGAGATTGCCAGAAGCTGGCAGGTGAAGTCCGCGCCAGATGTCTGGAACGGCGACTTGGGCGCAAAACAAGCGTGCGTGCGGTCGTGACGTGATGGTTATATCTCTGGGCGTGTGCGAGTGTGTCCATGAAATCGCGGATTTGCTAGAGATGTGAGGCACAGAAACGTAACATTGATAATTGCGCAAGGTCACTCTTGAAGTGCGTGCAGCGTTGGTTCCTCTCCAAATAATTTAACGTATTCATGGCAGGCAGGAACCGGGGTTTGGTTTTTCATATGTCAACGTACTTTCTGGTCAGGACTAATATTTCAGCAACGTTCATGGAGCAGATGCTTCCAAAAACTCCACAGCTGTCATTATACACATTCCACCTAGGATTCCTGGTGTTGCACCTGAATTTTCATTAATATATTAACAACAAGTCGCGCAAACTTAATGTTTTGAAAACTGTGCTTAAGAACTGTGTAGGCAGCGCACGCCTTTTACTTTATTTTCTTGAACACAGACAGTTTATGTGTTCATTCATGTATAAAGGTTGTAAGTTATAAGTTCCAAGCGTTCATGTTCCACGTTGCTTTTTTTGACGTAGTTGATGATGGATGGGGTTTATTGACGCAATGGCTTTTACATAAAACGTTCCTTCATTCCTTGCTATATTTGTTTGTTTTTTTCATTTGCGGCCTCGCTCCAAATTTTTTCGACATTCAATTTTCTTACTTTACTCTGCGCACCGGCATATTCCCCTCCTCCACCTCCATTTAGGATGAGGGATGTAATAGTTCTGCGGAAACCCGCAAGGTGGACAGAAGTAAGTAATAAAGATAAAGTGAGACATCCACGCAATCAGAGAAATTGCTACGAAGGAAACTCATTCTAGTTCCTCGAAGAAAAAGCCTCGCAGTTGAAGAAAACTTTGTCCCGGTCCGGGTCTCGAACCTGGAACCACCGCCTTTACGGGGTAGCCACTCTACCATGTGCGCTAACCAGGCGGTAAATTACGCCCTGTTCATTACACACGTTCAAAATTCTGCAGAGCACAAGCATACGGAGTATATTAACACAGCCATTGTTCAGCGCGGCTGATTATAATAGTTAAGAATCCCTCGCCAGTAGGTTAGATATAGGAATCTAATCTTGGGTCTTCAAACATAATTTTATGGTCCCAATACAATGGCCAGGACGAACGAAGCGCAACGTTAAATGTTTTACGGTGGGAACTGCCCAGCGCCAGCCTTCTGCGCAACGCCAGCGTCTCTGGCGCACTCCTTTCGTCGTCTGCTACAGCTCTTCGCGGTGAGGCACCAAGGACAATCCTCACTGCTCAAACGGGGGAGGTGCATGATAAGAAGAAAAATTAGCTACCCGCCTGATGCATTGGCAAAGAAAAGTCGGTGTTAGCTGTTGGATTTTGCAGCGTGCGGACAAAAGCACCCGCTTTCAAAATTGTGTAGGGGCGGGGGGGGGGGATGCCACACCTTGCCCCGCCCGTCTTCTGCCAAAAGCGCCTATTGTGTGCGACACACAATCAGAGTTGTTGACGAGCAGCTTTGTGCAGACGACACCATAACGCACACGCTGGTCTGAGACGGTAAGCATTAAATTGAACCTGTCTAACCTCCATCACTAGGCGCCGAGCAAACGCCGAAGGTTTTCTGTCCGTCTCGTCTCGTCTCGCGAGACGCCGTTAGCGTCACTGCCGACGGTCCTGGTCGCACCTGCATTGCTATATACACGCATAGATTCTGTTAACGGGGAAGCAGTTCCCGCTGTGCAGCATCAGCTGTCTCACGTGTTACATCGTGTCTTGTCGCGTACGAGTATTCCTGTGACGCCGTGATGGTAACTCGAGCGCAACGCTAAACCTTGCTAGCGCTTCTAATGCTTCGCCTCAAGATGAAACTGCCAGTTTTCGTTTGTGGAAGAGGGCCACGCGCAATAGGTGACAATATCTTCAATTTCACCTCAATCAATAAGGCAAGTAGGCAGAACACACCATTAAGCGGAAGACCTAAATTATGAAGCCAATTGTTTATTTTCTTAAAGAAATTGGTGCATTAAGATAACTTACAACGCCTAAGGAACTTGCCGGCTTTGACACATGACACTGAGTGAACAATGCGGAAATATTGATCAGGTATATAACGACATTTCTCACTTTACGTATCGAAAAACGCAAGCGCCATTACAGAACGTTATGGTTTCGCGTCCCTTCGATACCTTTTGCTTCAAAATGAGGGAGCGCATAATCTAAGGAAGACGTTACAAGAGAGTGCGCCGTCTTGTGCTTCGAGCCAAACACATCCAAGACAAGACAACCTACTAGCGACCACCGTGCCGTTTTTATGCCAATGCGTCTTGTTAGGCCTATGGACGCTGGAATCGCCGAACACCTTCATAAGTTGTACGCGGTAAGCGTTGATATGTAATAATTCAAGTGAGCACAGAGGAAGCAGGAACTCATTTCAACAGTTACTGGCAATCCTTGATGGCGAGCGTAGCCTTAGCATGGTGACTTCAACATCAACGCTGTTGACTCAGGAGCATCCCGGTTGGATTGGCAAGCTATTGTGACGTCATGGCTCGAAGTGCACTGCCATTGTGCTACGAAAGAGCCACTGGCGTTGCCATCACGAGAATTCACGTGGAAGTAGGGCCCATTGGGGCCGCCATGTTCCACAACGCTGTCTTTCGGCGCACGTAAATATTACGTAGGGAAACCTCGCCACATAACGTACCTTCAGGGGGTGTACGGACGTGCGAATAAAATACGGGATGAAAGAAGACACACAAGGTCACGCACAGTGCTGTACACACGAAAGTGCGTTGTGCCTACAAGCCTAGTGGGTCGAATAACGAATTTCACAGGTACCCGGCTCTGACACATCTGGTCACGGAATACATTTGGCCACATCAACTGAGGCAGCTCCCGATAGAAATTTTCAAGGAGTAGCACGTACCATCGAGCCACACAAGTAGCAAGGTCCACATTCCCGAAGGCCTTGTCTTGCCAGAAAAGGTGCATCAAGTCTTGGAGCGGGGACCTAAGTTCGCCATGGAAGCTAAGAGTACAAAACCGGAGTTACTCTCTTTCGTGCGGCAGATCTCCAGACGCGCAGTGTAAGACCAAAGCGTGAGGATGAACTCTGAAGGCGTGGATGTCCTGAACAAATGTAAGCTTCAAAGTTCGAAGTTACCAGTAAAACATGTTTCGTACTTAGTTGAAAATGCACTGCCTGTCCTACCTGCTGACAAAGAATGAGGCTTTGCAATATTTTCACATGGTGGCTACAACGGAAAAGCTAATTAAGCAATAACAGCCGTGTTCAAAGAACACAAAGAAATTTCACTGGCGATAGTTTAGAGCAGAGCTGTTGCGATGTGCCGGGACATGAACCTAGATAAATTATCGAAGGCAGTATAGGAAAAAGCAAGAATGACAGTCTAAATGTATTTTTAGCACGAAAACGCACAACCAAGATGGCCCGTTCAGCGTAATAGTATCGGACAAAGGCGCATGGCCGAAATTCATTGCAGTCTATTTATCAGACAAACTTAACCTACTCGATATTAAAGATCTGTTCATCACGGAAAATTCTGAGGCAGAGTTAGCCTTTGTAGAGGCCAACTGTAACGCGAGACTAAAGGCCTTCTCAGCAAATGTGAAATACACGTATTATTCTTTGGTGCAAAATGAATTGTTGTGTTCAATGATGTATAGATGAATTTGGGGTGTAAGATTTAGTACGAAAGCGGGCACAGCCGTTGAATATTTCTTAGAACTTTTAGACTTGTACATGAACTCAACATTTGTGAAAAGAAAGGACATTCCGTACCTTCAAAAACATGGTGTCTGTAGAGGATCCTGCTTAGCGCCTGTTTTATGCAACCTGTACTTGCTAAGCTAGACAGAGACATGTGCTCCCGCATCAATGATACATCAATTGCTAAAATATTTAGATTTGTTGATGATTTTTTAGTGTTTGTAAATGTTAACTTAGACAACTTTGATACAGAGTGTTCAGCTGTTAGTAATATTATACGCGAGCGCCTTTGTCCACTGGAAGTTGCGTTCGGGGTTCCCATAGAACAAAAAATCAAGGTTCTTGATGTTCAATTTAGCTTCGGTGGTGATCTAACTTGCTGGTGTTACAGCCCCAGGGCAAATAAACCGTTGCTTACATATCATTCAGCCCACTCGAAACTGGTAAAAAGAGAAATTGCGAAAATGTTTTACTAACGCTCTTACTAAATCATGCCATAATTGCACTGACGAAGCATTCACACAGCAGGCCATGCGGCTACATGAAGCAGGTTATCCCAACCATGCTCTGGCATCAGTTTCAGAGAGAATACTTAGGCAAGTGCAGCAGTCAGTGACTTCTGAACGTGCGGAAGGAAATAGTAACTGAGAGAAAAAAAGACCAACAGTGATACCTTATATCCACCGGTTGTCGCACAGCCTAAAGAAAATTGCCCCCCGAGGTAACACTGATGTGGTTCTTTCTGCCCCTAGCAAACTAATCAGCCTGTGCTGGAAAACAAGACCAGAAACGAAAGAAAATGCTCCTAGCTGCCAATTTTAACACAGGAAGAACTTTAGAGATTCTAAGGCATCAATTATATAAAGTGTGCCCTCATCGTGTGGGAACTATTACGTCGGACAGTTGGGCAGATGCATTAATGATAGACTGCTCGAACACAAAAATAAAGTCGACAAACTAGCATCAGGTGGGTTTCTCTACCTTCATTGCAAGCAACATAAGTCCTCCCCCCTCTTCGAATCAACAACGATTACTGGTAGAAATAAGTGCAAACTCACTAAACTTGTAATAGACGCCGAGCCGGTTGATGCCTTACGGGATTCCAGTATCAGTAAACCGTCATTGGCTCTCTCTATAAAAGAACTGAAATTTTTGGGCATGGCTTAAAATATCACTTACAAAAATGTTTCGCTCTGATTGTTTCTCTGTTCACGTGGCTGTGGCTCATGTTGGCTTAGTGTATAAGTACGACCTGGTTCTCGATAATAAACATTGTTGGAAGTTAGCGCTGTGGGTGTCCCTGTGTGTCTTCTTTTGTCCCGTCTTTTATACGTGATACCGTACACCCCTTGAAGATGCGTTACCAACAACCCCCCATTGCAACCCTCGTTAACATAACGCACGTTCGCGTAGTGCACGTAAACCATGGAAACCAAACATAGTACGGAGCATGCGCAAAGAGGATAATGCGATCTCTTTACGTGCGTGACGCGTTCACATTTGGTGCCGCAAATGCTATGGTAAAGCTGCCAAATAACTGGTTTTTCCCAATGTAGTGATTCAAGTGTTGATCAGGGGAAAGATCTTCACTTCTGTAGATGATGCACCCCTTCACACCCCCTTTTTTTTGTTCGTTAGTAGTGCAATAGACGCATAGGTGGGTGTCACCCACACTTTCGGCACCTGTCAGTCGAAAAACATAATTAAAAAAATCCTGGGGCTGCAGGTGTCAAAACCCTTATCTGAATAAAAGGCGTGCCGGCCGAAGTGGAAGAGATTCCGAATTAATCTTGACCTCCTCGAGTTCATTAACGTGAACCAAAGTAACGTATGTGAATACTTTTGCATTTCGCTGCCATCGAAATGCGACCGTCGTGGCCTGGAATAAACCTATGACATGAACCTCAGTAGCGCTACTCCAGAGCTCTACTACGCTAGTGCGGCGGGCGTCGCACACAAAAAAAGTAGTCACTTAAGTATTCTTACGTGATTTGAATGAGAAAGCGTTATGAATTACCTCAATGGTTACGTGCATGACACGTGACGTCATAGATTAGCAAGTGTTCTTCACAACTTAACATTGAATAAAGGGAAAATTAGACAAACACCTGTTCGTAGCAATTGCTACAAAGGAAACCCATACGGGTTCCTCGAAAGAAAAGCCTCATAGTTGAAAAAAAATTCGTCCTGGTCCGGGACTCGAACCCGGGACCACCGCCTTTCCGGGGCAGCCGCTCTACCATATGAGCTAACCAGGCGGCTAGCAGATGGCAGGGCGAAGTCGAATTTGTCGACAACACGAAGCAAAGGCAAGAGTTTGACGTAGTCTCCACCTCGCGGGTTTCCGCAGAACTACTACGTCAAACAACTTAACATTAATAAACATTAGTCCTCCTCGGCTTAATCTGCACCTACTTTAATCCACTTTAATCCACCATCATCCACATTGCTTTACTTTTTACCAATCATTATCTACTTTCTTCCACTTCACTCTCATTCACTTTACTCCACGTTAAGTTACATTACACTGACTTGTTCTAACTTATAAGACGCTGATGATGATTTTCGCTACCACTCGTTGCGGACTTTTCTGCCTCGTGGGGCATATAGTCTTTCAGAATTAATATGGGCCCATCCTAATGACAGTCCAGTAATCCTTACATCGTGGTCCAGTTTAACGCCGCGTCTCAAAGCACGATCTCTCACGAGGTAATTGAGAAGCCCAGAACCTGGCAGGTGAATCCCGCGCCAGATGTCTGAAAGGGCGAATTTGGCGCGAAAGAAGCATGCGTGCGGTCGTGACATGGCGGTTACAGCTTTGGGCGTATGCGAGTGTGTCCACGAAATCGCTGGTTTGCAAGAGATAGGCAAGGCATAGAAAAGTCACTTCGATAACTCTGATTGTGCAAGGTCACCCGTTACGTGAATGCGGCATTAGTTGCTCCCCAAATAATTTAACGTATTCATGACAAGTAGTAAGCTAGGTTTGGTTACTCATAAATATATCAATGTAGTTCTCTGAGGCAGCGGGAACCCATTGCTGACGGAGCCAGTAGCTTCAATGAAGTCCACAGTTGTGGTTATACACGTTCCGCCTAGGTTTCCTGGTGTTGCACCTGAAGTTTCATTAATATATCAAAAACAATTCGCGTAACCTTAATACGTAGAAAACTTTGCTGATTATCTGCATACGCAGCACATGTCTTTTATTTGATTTTATTGAACGCCATCAATTTAAGTGTTAATTTGTGTTTAATGTTTGTAATTTCGTAGTTCCAAGCGTTTGTGCTACACGTTGCTTTTTTTACACAGGTAAAAGAGATATGTAAAAGAGGAGCTATGCAATCGTCAGTTAATATTGCGCTGTAGCTCCGCCCCCCATCGAGCGCCGCGCGCTGCTGCTGACGCCGACGATGCGAGCGGAGACCGGAAACCGCGGCTAAGTGACGTCAACACTTGTGTTCCGCTCCTTCACAGTCTCCGCGACCGTGCCTGACCAGGCTTATTTCTTCGTGCGTGCCGTCCTAATCCTAACAGTGGGGGAGAGGGTTAGGCAAGTGCTTCCTTACCCTCCCCCTCTCCCCTGGCAGATACGCCTATGCTGGGCGAGCTCACCATTAGCGTTACTGACGATCTGCTGTGTGCAGACCACACCGTGGTGTATGCGATCATCTCGAACCGTTAGCGTCAAGCTTAACCTGTCTAACCTTTCCAATGGGCGCTGACAGCGCCGATAGTTTTGGAGGGAAACCAGTAAAACCTCCACTACGCCATATTTCTCAAAGTCATTCATCGCGTCGCAATGACCTTGAGCAGCCGGAGCTTAATTGTGGAAGATCTGATGTCACACCACGTGATCTGCTGCGGAGGAGCGTCGTAGCTGCGCTCTCACGGAGCCTCGCCGCTGCAGTACCTCGTGACTAGGTGAGAGATAATTAGGGGCTAACTATACTCCGACATAGCGCGAGCGCGCGTACAGGTTAGGTCACGTCGGCGAGAAAAACATCGTTCATAGTTCGAACGATCGTTCCACGCACTGGCGCACCTAACGTAACCGGACGCTGTCAAGGCACCCCGACGCGCCCCGCATCGAGCGACGCTCCTGCGCTCGCCGATGACGTTCGACTAGAAACGCGCCTTTTCACGCTCAGTCTCGCCATGGATGGCCCGCGGACTTGGCCGCCTGTGCGTGCGGTTCAGCGCAAGCGACAGGCTGAATCCGCTCATCGATTTGATAAAGCTAGACGGCAGGATGCGAAATCTCAAGCAAAAGCAAAGTTGCTTGCTGAAACACCGCAGCAAAGGCCGGCCAGATTAGCGTGCTATAGAGAGGCCTAACAAGCGTGAAAGCGTGCCAAGATCGAAGCTGCTGCAATCGTCGCCGCCGTTCAGCAACACGAACAACAATGAGAGGGAGAGAAGGCGTGGACGCAAGCGACGGCACCCGCAACGAACGTTTGACGAACCACACCCTTCGGCTGGCGAGAACCTCGACTGCGACGGCCAGCTTTCACCGTAACTTAACACACAACCCGTTCGTCAGTGTGTGCAACGTCTGTGACAGACAGTGCCCTAACTATAACGAAATACTCTGTGCATAGTCTTTGCAAAAGCATGTAAAACAGAGCTATCGCTTGTGATAACTAGGCTTACGATAACTGAACCCCAGCCAAGATTTTTTTCTGTCCGTCTCGTCTTATCTCACGAGGCACCGGTTGCGCCACTGCCCTCCTTCTCGGGCCAGCCTTGCTCTAAACATGCCTAGATTATACCAGAGGGCAGGTAGTTCCCGCTGCACCACAGCGGCTGTCTCGCGTACCGCTTCGTGTCACGTGTTATGTTTACATCTGATATAGCAAACGCAATTATTGAGCTCTCTAATAATGGGCTTGTCGCTGCATTGTAGGGGGAGAGGGGTAGTGCAATAGCGCGACAGACATGTAAGCGAGCCTCACCCAATTTGTAGACACCTCTCTGTCGAAAAACATTGGATTAGGTATTACATTCTTGGCCTGTAATTCTCAAAACACGACCCGATGATAAGAGGTAGACGCCGAAGTAAAACACTCCGAATTAATTTTGACCTGCGGGCGTTCTTTACCGTGCACGTTAATCCAATTGCACGAGCACTTTAACACTTCCCCGCGATATGAAAGTGACCGCCATGGCCTGAAATAAACCTGTGACCTGAACCTCAGCACCGCAACGTCATAGTTCTGCTACGCTACTGGGATGAGCGGGAAAAATTTTACGATCGCATAAGCATTCTTCCACTTCATTTCAATACCGCAACATTATGACTTCTCTAAATAACTGGTTAACTTCATGGTACGCGACGTCCTAGATTGCTACGTGTCCTTCGAATTTATAGTCTAATCCACCCTTATTCACCTTGATCTGATTTGCACAAACGCTTAACCACCTTAATCTGCTCTAATTCATCGTAATTGACCTCGCTCTAATTTGTATCCAACCTAATCGAGCTTAAGCGTACTTTCTCTCTAATTTTTGCCAACCTTAATTCACCGTAATACACCTAAATCCACTTTAATTCACCTTATTCACCTGGATCCTTCACTGTCCACTTTACTTCACCTTACTCTGACTTGTTGTAACTTACAAGACGCTCGTGATGATTTTTATCACTATTCGTTGCGGAAAATGTTGGCTTTGCTGCCTGATGGGACTTATGATGCTTTCGCGGTAATATGGGCCCATTATGAAGAAACCGCAGTATAACGCCGCGGCTCAAAGCACTTGGAGTCACGAAGAAATTAGGTAATGGTTGATGTGTAGGCATTGTTCGAAGTAGGTTGATACATCAGGCTTTGGTAATAAATTACCCATGTCTTACGTACGTTACGTATGTAGTTAGGTAATCGATATAGCACTGGGCGTACGTCACTTTGTGACAGAAATCGCAAATTTGTACAGAATCGAGGTATAAAAACGTCACATCGATAATTCTGGGTGCGTAAGGTCACAAGTGACGTCCGTGCGCGCAGTTGTCGAGATGTCAAAATCATCGCATTATAAGCATTTTGTCGCATACTTAGCAGCGCTAACTTCTGGCCTAGTTTTAAAGCGTTCGTTCTTGCCACGTGTCCGAAATCGTCGTACGTATCAACTCGGACCCCAACACGCCGTACGAGGGATCGCACGCAAATTCGCATCACGTGTCTCTCGTTTAACACAGCGGCGGAAACCGCACAGTTGCGCGGTAACACCGGGTGAGGACACCCGTGGTAAGGATTGCGCCTGCGCATTTTTCTCTCGCGACAGCTAGCGTTTCGCGACGCTGTCGTTTAGACTCTACCCCGCTGGTGACCACAGGCGGTCGCGGAGGGTGCACGGGGTTACGAACTGTTCCTTGAGGAAGTGGCGCCAGAAGTATCCGTTGGATCCCGCGTACGTGTAGGCTCGGCGGTAAGGGGAGCGCCACTCACAAAGCCTAGTGGAACGCAGTGGCACAAATCGCTTCCCCAAGCATACAAATTCTTTCTTCGTTTGTAATAGGGATTTCCCTCTTAGTAAATAATATATTCATGGAAAGCAAGAACCGGTATATCAGGTAACTTCAAGGTTGCTAGCTCGCGCAGCCCACTTGCGATGGAGCCACATGCTTCAAAGAGCTCCTTAGCTGTCATTATACACATTACGCTTAGCTGTCCAAGTGTTGCACCTAAAATGTCATCATATGTGTTAAGAAGACTTTAGTCTACTTACCCATGAAGGAAATTCTGATGAAGAACTTCGTATGGGGCGCATGCCTTTTATATCGCTGTCGCTGTCAACACAATCGTTCGTTTCGGTTTCACGTTACTTGCTTTCTTTTCTTATATTTCATTTCTTCATTTTCTTCATTTCATTTCAACTCCTTGACTAGGCGCCGAGCAAGCACCGATGGTTTTCCGTACGTCTCGTCTAATGTCGCGAGGCGCCGTTAGCGTCACTGTAAACGGTTCTGGTCGCACCTGCATTGCTATATACACGCGTAGATTCTGACAGGCGGGTGGCAGCTCCCTCTGTGCAGCATCAGCTGCCTCGCGTGCCACATCGTGCCTTGTCGCGTACGCGTATAGCTGTGACTCCGTGATGGCAGCTCGAGCGCAATGCTAGACCTCGCTCTCGCTTTCAATGTTTAGCCTCAGGTTGAAACGGCCAGTTTCAGTTTGTGGACGAAGCAGATCCGCAGCAGGTGCCAATATTTTCAATTTCACTTCAATCACTCAGGAAAGCAAGCAGAGAACACCATTACGCGGAGGACCTACATCATGAAGGCGATTGTTTATTTCTTTAAACAAATTGGTGCATTTGGATAACTTTCAAAGCCTATGCAGCTTGTCGGCTTTTACACATCACACAGAATGAACGCTGCGGAAATAATGGACAGGCATATAACAGCCTTTCTCACCTTACGTATCGATAAACGCAAGCGCCATTACAGAGCATTATTGTTTCCCGTCCCTTCCATACCTTTAGTACAAATTTGGGAGCGCATAAATTAGGGTAGGCATTACATGAGAGTGCGCCGTCTAGTGCTTCGCGCCAAACATATCCAAACCAAGACAACCTACTAGAGACCATCATGTCATATCCATGTCGACGCGTCTTGTTGGGCCTATGGACGCCAGAATCGCCGAACCACCTCAGAAGTTCGGCGCGCTAAGCGTTCATATCAAACAATTCAGGTGAGCACAGAAGCGTGAACTTATTTCAACAGTTACTGGCAATCTTCGATGGCGAGCGTAGACTTAAAGTGGTGACTTCAATATCGCCGCAATTGACTCGTGAACATCCCCGTTAGATTAGCAATGCTAGCGTGACGCTATGGATCCAAGTGCACTCCCATTGCGCTACGAAAGCGCCACAGGCGTTGCCATCACTAGAATTCACGTGAGAGTAGGGCCCGCTAGGGCCGCCATGTTTCACAACGCTGTGTGTCGCCGCAAGTAAATATTCATCATCATCATCAGCAGCAGCATGGTTACGCCCACTGCAGCGCAAAGGCCTCTCCCATACTTCTCCAACAACCACGGTCATGTACTGATTGTGGCCATGCCGTCCTTGCAAACTTCTTAATCTCATCCACCCACCTAACTTTCTGCCACCCCCTGCTACGCTTCCCTTCCCTTGGGATCCAGTCCGTAACCCTTAATCACCATCGGTTATCTTCCCTCCTCATTACATGTCCTGCTCATGCCCATTTCTTTTTCTTGATTTCAACTAAGATGCCATTAACTTGAGTTTGTTCCCTCACCCAATCCACTCTTTTCTTATCCCTTAACGTTACACCTATCATTCTTCTTTCCATAGCTCGTTGCGTCGTCCTCAATTTAAGTAGAACCCCTTTCGTGAGCCTCCAGGTTTCTGCCCCGTACGTGAGTACTGGTAAGACACAGCTGGTTATACAATTTTCTGTTAAGGGATAATGGCAACATGCTGTTCATAATCTGAGAATGCCTGCCAAACGCACCCCAGCCCATTGTTATTCTTCTGATTATTTCAGTCTCATGATCCGGATCCGCGGTCACTACCTTTCCCAAGTAGAAGTTTTCCCTTACTACTTCCAGTGCCTCGCTGCCTATCGTAAACTGCTGTTCCCTTCCGAGACTGTTAAACATTACTTTAGTTTTCTGCAGAATAATTTTTAGACCCATCCTTCTGCTTTGCCTCTCCAGGTCAGTGAGCATGCATTGCAATTGGTCCCCTGAGTTACTAAGCAAGGCTATATCATCAGCGAATCGCAAGCTACTAAGGTATTCTCCATTAACTTTTATCCCCAATTCTTCCCAATCCAGGTCTCTGAATACTTCCAGTAAACACGCTGTGAATAACATTGGAGAGATCGTATCTCCCTGCCTGACGCCTTTCTTTATTGGGATTTTGTTGCTTTCTTTATCGATGACTACGGTGGCTGTGGAGCCGCTATAGATATCTTTCAGTATTTTTACATATGGCTCGTCTACACCCTGTTTCCGTAATGCCTGCATGACTGCTGAGGTTTCGACTGAATCAAACACTTTCTGGTAATCAATGAAAGCTATATATAAGGGTTGGTTATATTCCGCAAATTTCTCTATCATCTGATTGATAGTGTAAATATGGTCTATTGTTGAGTAGCCTTTGCGGAATGCTGCCTGGTCCTTTGCTTGACAGAAGTCTAAGGTGTTCCTGATTCTATTTGCGATTACCTTAGTAAATAGTTTGTACGCAACTGAGAGTAAGCTGATCGGTCTATAAATATTCAAGTCTTTGGCGTCCCCTTTCTTATGGATTAGGATTATGTTAGCGTTCTTCCAAGATTCCGGTACGCTCGAGGTCATGAGGCAATGCGTATACAGGGTGGCCAGCTTCTCTAGAACGATCTGTCCACCATCCTTCAGCAAATCTGCTCTTACCTGATCCTCCCCAGCTGCCTTTCCCCTTTGCATATCTCCCAAGGCTTTCTTTACTTCTTTCGGCGCTACCTTCGTGATATCGAATTCCTCTAGACTATTTTCTCTTCCATTATCGTCGTGGGTGCCACTGGTACTATATAAATCTCTATAGAAGTCCTCAGCCACTTGAACTATCTTATCCAAATAAGTAATGATATTGCCGGCTTTGTCTCTTAACGCATACATCTGATTCTTGCCAATTCCTAGTTTCGTCTTCACTGTTTTAGGCTTCCTCCGTTCCTGAGAGCATGTTCAATTCTATCCATAATATACTTCCTTATGTCAGCTGTCTTACGGTTGTTGATTAGCTTCGACAGTTCTGCCAGTTCTATTCTAGCTGTAGGGTTAGAGGCTTTCATACATTGGCGTTTCTTGATCAGAACTTTCGTCTCCTGCGATAGTTTGCTGGTATCCTGCTTAACGGAGTTACCACCGACTTCCATTGCACATCCCTAATCATGCCCACAAGATTGTCGTTCATTGCTTCAACACTAACGTCCTCTTCCTGAGTTGAAGCCGAATACCTGTTCTGTAGCTTGATCCGGAATTCCTCTACACTCTAAAAACTAAGAGAGTGCCGGGCACTCCCTTTGAGGGAGTAGCGGCTTGTCCCATATTTCACTCTCTTTTCGAGAGTAGATCGACCCTCTTTGAGAGAGAGTAGGTCAACTCCTGTTGACAGAGTTTTGTTACTCTACCGCAAGGGATTGCTAGTACTCTTCTGCAGAGTGATAATACTCTTCCCACAGGGAGTGCTAGTACTCTTCTGCAGAGTGGTAATACTCTCACCGCAGGGGTAATGGCACTCCACCAGACCGAGTACTTGTACTCCCCCAAACAGAGTGCTAGTACTCTTCCCAATACCCTCTTAGCGAAGTCCTGGCCACGCATGCAGGCAGGAAATCAGATCAAATTAGGGTCGCTGATACACCGTTCCCTAGGCGGCTCCTCAGACTCAGTGGCCCAATTCCAAGCGGCCTTCAGAATAGGCGTGAGCAATGTTATGCAGGATTTTAAAGTCATTTTTCCAGGCTATTTGCTGCCTACCATGAGTTGTGACTGCTCGGAATCGGCCTATGCGTCTCCCGAACGCCACTGCGGAGAAAAAAAGCTAATTCACGTTCAATCCGCAAATATCTTCGCATATTTCACAATCAGGAGACACATAATCTAATTAGAACACAGTAGTCGAGGGAATCACACACTTATCTGGAGAAACACATTGCTCTATACATCACGTGGAATCGAACCCGCGTACACTCGCATCTATACAATTCAAAGCACACATCCTAACCATTACACCACAGAGCCACCGCGCTCAGTCGTGTTGTTTTAGATCTTATATACAAAGCAAATGTATTTGAGAAATCGGCTGCGGTGGGTGGAGTTTCTCTGCAGTGTGCTGTGCTGTTGTGTACTGGAATATGTTTGCGTTTGCATCATTTCCATTCCTTGCTACGACTAACGGAGGAATACAACGTAGACGACGACGTGAGAACTATTCACGGCTTGTCGTCACCCCAGGAAAATAACAAATGTGCCGTTCAGCTCACGATCGAGTGCTTTTCCAGTTCATGCATTATATGTTCTCCGAAAATACGCGGATACGAAGTATCGTGCCAACCATACACGTATGTGAATTTAAGTCGCGCGTATACTGGTGAGCATTTCTGTTTATTTTTTCCGCCAGTTCCATTCGTACCAGGCATTTCGACGTGCCTCACGCTGCCGTGTAGGCGTTCTTTTCAAGTGCATAAGTTTAGAGTTTGGTTCAGTCCGCTGTGAGCTGTTCTCCTGCATTAGCAGCGGATCGTTAGCGTTTTGAAGAGCATGCATTCCAGCATTTGGAGACTGCTTATGCCGATAGCCGCGTCACATGCATTGGCACGCATGTTTAAATGACTAATGTGTCCACTTGTTACGCGTGCACAGCTCGTATCCTGTGGCAGTGCTCGTTCTAAAAGCTTCGAAGACCATCTACATTCATACGTGTGTTCAATATATATGCACAGGATAGACTTGCCGGCTAGTTGGTTGAGCATTTTAGAAGAAACAGCGCAACACAAGGACGACGCAAAAACATGGACAACACCACGAAGCGCTGGTGTGGTTGATGCTTTTTTTCGTCGTGGTGTTTGCGCTGTTTCTTCTTCCACGATACACGCACACCACAGGTAGGCGAAAGTTTAGGAGTATAGGGCGTTAACTTTGTTTTCCCCGTTTCCTCTCAGTGTCAATGGCACAATGCGCTGCTCGGAATTGCGCACGCTTACCCCCATATTCAGAAATGCATCATAACTTGAAGCCCATGCTTGACTTGATCTAAATGACGCAAGTCGTGAACGCACCAAAAGAAAGGCAGTGAGCGTCTGGGGGAAAAATTAAATTATGGGGTTTTACGTGCCAAAACCACTTTCTGATTATGAGGCACGCCGTAGTGGAGGACTCCGGAAATTTCGACCACCTGGGGTTCTTTAACGTGCACCTAAATCTAAGTACACGGGTGTTTTCGCATTTCGCCCCCGTCGAAATGCGGCCGCCGTGGCCGGGATTCGATCCCGCGGCCTCGTGCTCAGCAGCCTAACACCATAGCCACTGAGCAACCACGGCGGGTGGTCTGGGGGACGTTCGCACCAGGCGTCGTTTATATAAAGTCAAGCATGAGCTTTGTATTAATATACATTTCTGAATACGGGGGTTAGTCATCTACTTCTCACAGAAAATGTCGAAGAAACGCCCACCAAAACCAGGCACATTCGTAAACCTAACTAGGCAATACGAAGCTCCATAGAAAAAGAGTGGTATTAAAAGCTTTCAGTATTTTTCTTTACTCCAAAATGGTTGCGCTCTCGTGGCTTCAATGTACAGAGATAGTGCAGCGTTAGCTAAAAAGCATGAATTTCCGAACTCCATGCCAAAATAAGCTTGTCAAATTATTGAGGTGCTAGAAGCCAGCGTTTGTAGCGATCCTTGAAAAACCCTTTATTTCTAAAATCCCATTTTCAAGGCATTGAAAACCCTGGAATTTTTAGAAGTACTGGAAAGTCCTTAAATTTGTACACTTGGCTAGACATAGCAGACATTGCCAAGTGGTATTTTTCCCCTTCTGTGACACTGTTCGCATGTCACAGTGAATTGTCTGTGGAGGTAATAGAAGGAAAGCGACATCCTTAAAGTTGAAATTACAAAGGAGCTGCAGATACCAGTTTTAGGCACATGGAACCGGCGACAAATGTACTTGGTGGAGCAGAAGCAGGAAGCTCAACAGTTCAGGCATTCAAAGCCGTGATGAGTAAATTGAGAGCTACAGACACAATAAAAGGAAATTACAAATGACTATTGCTTATTTGGTGGTGAAAAGCTGAGGCAACAGATGACATCCCATACACTGTCAAACCAAACAGTATTCAAAAACTGCAAATGTTGCAGGTCCAAGTAGTTAATTGTGCTATTGCAGAAAAACTGAGCGCTTTCTTGAAATGCTTCCTTGTGTGCATGAAAGGCAAATTAGCAGTCTTTCAAATTTTTGAAATCAGTGAATTGCGATTTGTTTTGTATTCTTTTGTTTGCATTAAAATTAACAATGTTGTTGAACAAGTTATCGCCTGTCCAAACTACTAAAAAAATCGCACGAGATCCTTGAAGTTACTGTGTCGGGGCCTCGAAAGTTCTTGAAAACCATTGCATCTTTTTCTTCAATATTGCTACGAACCCAGTAGAACAACTGTCATGGAGTAAAAACCTTGGCTGAACCGGGGCTTATACGAAGAGCACAGGAAGACTAGAAATGCAGTAGTAGGCATGGAGGGCCCTGAAAAAAATGTGCCACATCTGCTCGTCTGCCTTATGTTTCTGCATTGACTGTCACATTTTTAACAGAAGCTCACTTACTGTTCTACTTTAATAAAGGCAACATTACCAACTCCAGTGTGGAGCAGTCCTTCAGCCAGTGCAGAACTTTCTGTACATCCCTGTCAGCTCTGTCATTTTTTCAGCATTGTAGTACAAGATTTGTTAAACTGGTTTCGCAGAATATGAGCAGTATACTCTTAAATTAGCTGTTTATTTGTATGCACAAGTTCAGGTCCTCAGTTTGGTTGCATGACAAATTGCCATACCTCAATAGATACAAGAAAATTTTTTATTAGAGTTTAATAAAATCCAAGCAGTAATAATCACAACAATATAATGACATACATTTCTTTTGGTACGTATACAGCCCATGTCTTGGCACTGTATAAATTCAACTATACATCGCAAGTACTGTATCCTGACCACTATTATTCACAAGTGTAAAACCATCACAGCAATTCTTCAACAAATATCACAGTGATTAGTGACATACACTTTGTAACTGCTTTACATGAGCATAATGTATACAAATGGTCCCTGTGTACCTACACATGACTAGTGCCACCCGAGCACTATTACTCACAGGTGTAAAACCAACAAAGCAGTTCTTTAAAAATATCACAGCGCTTAGTTACGTACATGCTGTAACTCCCTTGTAAAAGCTTAATACGAACACGTGAGCACACAGAAAGCTAGCAGTGGGCCTACATGGAAATACCACCGCCTCAATACTAATTCACAAGTGTAAAACCAACCAAGCAGTTCTGTAAAGAATATCACAATGTTTAGTGACATACATTTAGTAACTAGCTTATATAAGCTTTATACAAACATGAGAACATACACAAAGCTATCGGTGCACCTGCATAGAAGTGCGGCCATCTGAACACTATTATTTGCAAGTGTAAGCTCAACAGAACAGTTCGTTATAGTGACGCCCATTTTGTACCTGCCTTATACAAGCTTAGTGCAAGCACAAGAATGCGGAAAAAAATAAATTAAGAACTTGCTCTATGAATACACAAACACATCAACACAAATGGTAAACACCACTTTGAAGATACATGACCGTGACAAAGCGCAGTGCTGTGCCGGTTGAAACTGTCATCCACAAAAGTATTGAGCAATGCTTAAACCACACGCAATAAAGTGCTGAAAGACTGCGTCTCTAACGTACCTATATTAATTCAAATTTCTTGAATATAGGGCTCCCTTGCAGATAAGGCATCTGATCCAACTGACCTGATAAATGCATACAATGCACTCAGATATAACTGGTAATAATAATTATAAAAGGCATTTAAAAACCTGATAGTATGATGAAGATGCATGACTAGAAAAGTTCTGTTCCCCTCGTACGTGTTAAAAAGGTGCAAGTACGACACACGTTCTTTTTTTCCGCAATTTTTGCATTAATGGACACCCGGGAACCTCGAACCCACAAAAAAAGAAGATACTGCTGTGTTAATAGTGTTATGAATAATTTTTTGTGAAAGCTTTTTACAGACAATTTGCAGTCTCGTTTCTGGAGGTTGAGCTGTATCATGCAACATGGAAAATGGTCACATGGGAGCATGTCACTATGCCATAATGTTCGTTTCAGTTGACTCTCTTGCCCTACAAGTCACTGCTCACTGTGACCAGTGATGGAACAGCAGTGTCTATGTGATTTTCATCACACTTCTGTCCTATGCCATCCTTACCAGAGTTGGCGGCACACAGATACCCAAATTTCGATAGTGTTGCTTTTTCAGGTGCTTGTTCTTGATTTGCTCAATATCAGTTGGCACTTCAGCTGCATCAAACTTCTTTTTTACCTCTTCAACAACAGCATAAACAACAATCTTATGACACCTGTGTTGTCCTTCTAGTTGCCTACAAAGACCAGTTAATCTAACAACAACACTGACAGTCTCTACTATCTTCTAATGGGGAAGAGGTGTGTCCTACCATGTGTTCCACATTGTTGTCGCTATGTGGGCTGGCTGGGGAGGCAACAACTGTAATATGTTTTCATATCTTAAAGTGATGCTTGTACTGTGTTATAACACTTAACTTAGTCTTGCACTTGCTGCACAAGAACACTGGCTCACAGTCGTGGTGAAAAGCTTTCGTATGTTGAGCAAATGAGTTGTATGCACTACAAAAAAAGTCACAGTGATAGCACACATGTTGCTCTACCAGGCCTGGTGCGGTTCCTTCTGACACTGCTCCTGATGCTGACACACTGCTGCTTGCATCGTACACTGTTGCAGCTGCAGTAGACATGGCCGTCTCTGTATCTATTGCTGCCGTGCCACCTGTCATGGTAACTTCAGGTGGTATCGGGCTCACTTCTGCAACAGAGATGTCGTTTGCCCCTTGAGGGCTCTCGTCATCAGGGCCAATAATTTCGTAGGCATTGCCTCCTGCATCGAAGAACCAATAAGAGCGTGAATTAATAAACATAGCTCTAAAAAGTACGGACATCAAAACTTAACCACAAGCTTTGCACATCAGTGACCAGGCTTAATGAATAATACTTGCAGGAGGAGTTATACAATTGTGTGTGTACATTACAGTTAAGCGTCAGAAGAGATACTCAAGAGGCACGGGAAACATGTCTCTCAATACCAAAAATTTTAAAACACTGAGGAGCCAGACTAGATCACTTTATTATGCATCATCACTAAAGTATGTTTAGATATATCTGAAGGAATAATTGCTCAGGGTGGCTTAAAGGGCCCCTAAACCACTTCTCGACATTTTTTGAACATTTCAAGTAAACACGCGCATCAAAATCAGAATGCCGTCACAATTGACGATGCCAAACGCCACAGTGCGTAGCACTGTGGGAGCACCACAATATGAAGAAAACGACTCCGTGCGCCTCTTTGGACCTATCCTGCACCCCCCAGTTTGTCCTGACTTTACCAGGCTGTCTCTGATGATTCACCAGTTTCCGGTGCTGTCGATTGGTCGAACGAAAGTGTACGACTGCCGGCAAGGCCTGCAAGCAAATACACACTCCTTCTTCCTCGTCGCGTTGCTCGCGATGCCATTGTGGGCAGCCAATGGGGGCAAAGAACAGAAACGCCAACAGGAGGGTCTCCCTATGAGGCTCTTCAACTAGAGTCACCATACAGTTCCATTGTATTGCATTAGCGCCACCCCTCGCAGGACGACGGGCCTGCGCGGCAGCAACAGAGCTCGTTGGTGATGGCCTGTCCCGTAACATTTGGAGGTGTACTAGGCGAGGAAAAGACAATACTATCCAGATGGCGTGTACCAGATGAAAGAGTAAAATGAGCGGGGACTACTTTTTAAAAATCAAACACGTAGCTCCACTATTACTGCACCGTTTCGAAAATCTCTCATGGCTACGTGTTCGTTGCCTTAACATGTACAACTGCAACACCGCAAATAAATTTCAACCTCGGTGGCTTAGGGGCCCTTTAAAGAAGACATTCACAGCTTTTTAGTGACTGTAGATTGTGCTAGCTTCCTTCCTAACTTCTGGAAGTTAAACACTTCACTTCGCAAGCCTTGTTGCTCGCAGTGCCTTTGAGGTGCTCTTAGACGCTCGTCAGCTTCAACTGTCGACACTTTCTGCCCTGCACTGTCCTCGTTGCCTTCCTTTTCTAGTCCATGCTAAAGAGACATGCGCAATTGACTTGTGTGAGGATTGCGTGATCTTTACGCCCTTCAGAGCACACAAGGTGCATGAAGTGAATGTGTCTGGCTTGTGTCCCTTCGAAGTAGTGAATACTTAAAAAGTCGTTAGTAACAAAGGTGTCTCTTGCGTACAGTGTTGTTAACGTTGCAAACATCGAAAAACCAACCAAACCATTTTCATATGTCTCTTACAACCAAGTGTATCTTGTAATGAGATTCTACTGTACTGAATATTTTTCATCTATGGATCATCTGCATGTACATATAGTCACAAAGACATGTTGTGTGGAATGGCGAATCAGGAAAGACCTCGTACTTTTACTTTTTGTCCCTAACATAAGCAGCTGATAACAATATGATAAAAAGCAGGTAATGAGGCTAGCATGGAACATAATCCTTCAGCTCTAAACAGTTTTTTGGGCCCACATCATTCCCTCATGACATAAGGAAACAACTTGATTGCAGTAATGGCTGCATGTGATCTGAGTTGATTGAAACAAACAATACGTAAGGTTGCCCTGTATGTAATTTTATCGGAGTGCTTTTCAGATGTCCTGCTGGCGATCCTGGCTGCACGATGTTTCTCATGCTTTTTGGCACGATTCCTTTCTTTTCCACTCCACTTTTTTCTGGTTTTGTCCCCTTTCCCTTCCCCCTGGCGTAAAATAGCACACCTGAAGTATCAAATCTGTTGAATTATTGTGTGTATCAAACCTGTTAACATGTGGGCTTCTCTGTGGTCAGTGTTGTATTTTTGCGCTGTACAAGTCAATTCAATATGAAAGATGGAATGTCCCTGCCTTTAGTTTAATTGTATGTGTGTATATATATATATATATATATATATATATATATATATATATATATATATATATATATATATATATATGTCTCTCTCATGTTTTGAAATATATGTACATTCAGGAGTGCCTGCATGCTCTTCTCCCCTGCTCCAGTGACGAAAAGGACAGCCTTTTTATTTACCATAGCAAAACATTCACAGGTTTTCACTGTGCCCATTACATCACTTATCATATGGATCTGTCACAATACAGAGTAGCAGTAGTCCATAATACTAACCCATCCCAACATAACTATAAATTAGCACATACCGACATGCTGTGAAACAGCTGTTGCAAAGCCGCTGGTGCTGGCAATTTCCACAGCACTGCAGTGGTACAGCCGAGTGCCACCTGTATAGTGACAAATGCATATGCATGTTAGTAACTCACTAGTTGCTGATGGTTTCATAAGCTTTACACTACACAATAAAGTAATCTAGACAACTTTGTTGGAACAAATACACATAATTAGGACACCATTTAAAGACTAACACGATTAATTGCCCCCAATCTCTCACTCACTAAGGGATTCACTACTGAAACATCGGTGGAGAGCTCAGATTAACACAGCCCATAAAGGACAAGCTTTCTTTGAGGAAAATAGCTATAACAGCGGGTTAGTTTTTTTGATCATTTTATGTGCTAGCTTTGATTTAAATTTCATGCAGTACTATAAAATATGAAGTGCCGCATTTCTAGCAGCAGAAGGCGTCGTCAGCCTCATGGTACAACTGATTTTTGCACTGTTTGTATCAGTGAGCCAACACATACAAAGAAAACCGACTTCACACATACATATACAGTGCCAAGTGCACTCCTCCTTCTGAAAACACAGCCGCCAGTTCCAATGGTGATGAAAGGAAAGGTTATATAGAGTGCGAGACTGCATGGAACTACCACTTATGACTGTAAGTGTATGATCTGCTGATTGGAGAGGTAGTCACATGCTATTTCTAGTCTCTTTTAGAAGCATTACTAAAGGATGAATTAAAATCTATTCATAAGTCACGAATTTCGCGCATCCAGTTTGGTTAAATACCTTGTGAGAAAAAGACATGTTTACCTGGAATAGCAACCTTTTTTCCCGCTGCAAAATTTTCCTTCGAATTAATGAAATAACTTTACAGCGTCATAATATATTGTGTTTCTCGCAACTACTTGCGGCAGTGGCGAGTTACAGTGTTTATATCTGACTCATTGGGCGACAATACTGCCAAGCACAAATGCTTCACGAACACGAGAACACGTCCCTCGCAGAGAATAGCAACCATATATGCCTCTGTGAGACATGATCGCACCTTTGTGGTCAAAACGTACATTAGAACGACACCACCATCTCATTAAAAAAAAAGCCTCAGTACAAAGCAGCAGCCAACTTCATAATGTGAAATTGCAACTGATGTCCACTTACTGGTGGCCTGTGTTCGAGTCACTTCTGGCAGTTGACTGGGTGCTGAGAAATGCACGTCCTGGGTTGTCCCTACAAAACATACAGGGTTATGTCAAATGTTGAAAATATATATACACCGGCATTTCATAAGTTGCAAAACAAATGAGTAAACTAATAAACAACTGTAATGTAAACAGAGTACACATGATAAGATAGGCTGTCAACAGGTAATGCATTACGCGAAAAACCTAATGCATAGGAATGACTTTATGTATACACACGAAGCTGACACACAATTTAAGTCGCTCTAGGTTTTTCCGTGCAGTATATTAAAATCATTATCTCTTGTGGTTAGAGCAAAATTAGTGTAAATGACGCACTAAATTATGTACCCTGGAAAACTTTTCTTCAATATGCACCTGTGCGCGCTTCAAATGAGTAGCGTTGTAAAATTTACGTACATGGCATTTAACATAGTTGCTGAACACGGATTTCCTTTGACCTGTGTCGTGTACAGTGAGCTACTTATATCTGAGCCCCCCCCCCTTTTTTTTTGTACTAGCCATACTGCGTGCCATTGCACCTATACGCACGTAAATAAACCTCACGACACAGAAATAAAAAAAAGTGCCAATCACCCATGCCTGCATGTTGTAGTGGGCCTAACCTAACCAAGCACGGGCTGTTGTTTTTTTATAGTAAACACAGGCACCGTGCTCATTGCAAGTATGTATCATGTCACTAAGCAAATATGCAATTTCATTGTACCACTATTTTTTTATCACATGGATGTATCTGTTGAGAGGCAAGACAAAAAGCAGTCACTTCTCAGAACTAATCAGCTTTTTTAAAACACATTTCTAACCTTTCAATGACACTTGCTGCTATGTGTTTGTCTCCAGAGAGCATACTTGATTTGACTTTCCAATCGGAGACATTACATAAATATACCATGTTAAGATGACTGCCTTCGAGCGATGACGAGATGACGGCTTCGAGCGACAAAACGGGCCGTCGCTTGAACAGATGGCTCGGTTCTGGAAATCTAGAAATCGTCGCTCGTCGCCCGAAAGTGCTATGAGCGACTAGCCAATAGCGCGAAGCCGGAACTGGATGTATGTACATCGCTCAAATACTACCGATTGTCGCGCGGAACGAGCGAATAATTCAATTTTTATACGTGCAGGGATAAGAACCTACGGCAAGACCTCCGCAAATATTTTATGCTACTTTTTATAGTAAAATACATCAACGTAAATTACTAAAGCACGCGTCACGCGTGATTGCAGCCCTCATGCCGGCAACACCGGGGAGGCGTTGCTCAATATCGTCGCTTGCACGGAGTACGACTTGTAGGCGACGAGCGAACGCGACAGCCATCTCCATCGCGTCGCTTGTAGCTGCCGCGCGCAAGATCGCTTATATATGGGGTTTATACTTTTTTCAGCATAAAACATGGATTCCTCATGCGTTTTCAGAAAGTTCAAGATAACGCGCCTAACTGACCTCTTGCAGCATGCAGCTGAATGCCTGCGGCAAAGTTTCTAACTAGCACTGGTGCTGCACGTAACTTCAGTGGTCGCAGATTCCCCCTGCGCGAAACACCGTCAAGCGCGCGGTTTATTTATAAAAAAAGCACGCTGCCAGCAAAACGACGCCTTCTGTTATGTGATTCCTTAGTTCAACAGCGTTCCGTACACAGTAGACTGCCAAACTGAATAAATTCAAACACACAAAACGCACGCTAATCACGCTCCGCATAGGCTCGGAATCACGGGCTGGTGAACGAACCATTTTAAACGTCCTCTCGCCTGGCGTCTTATTGAACATACCATAGTTCTGGCAGCGTTTGCGATCTTTAAAGCTCTTACGGACAACGGCAAAGTGATAAAATCACATGCAGTTATCGCCACGACTGGCTTTTTCGATTGACATCGAGAGACACAGCGCGTATGCCTAGTCCTTTGTCAATCGCGTCGGCTAAGCGCAGCGACGACTTCCTGGCGATAGCATGACATATACGGAGAATGTGCACCTAAGTTAGAATTCACTTACCGTGGAGGATTTGTTGTTATATCCAAGGCATGACGAACGACTGTCGTGTTTTCGTGGCAACGCGAGGTGGCTGATACACGATCTCCCCTGGCTGCAGGCCTGCGTCGCTGCTCGCTGTCCGGTGCTGTGTTGTTCCGCGATCTTGAGCGCGCGCGCGCGCGGTGGAGAACTCCGAGTGAAAAAGTAGAGCGCTCGCTACGCATTCCTTTGAACTGCGGCGGCCTGTTCTCTTAGAAGTAAAACGATGTGTTCTTTGCTCAGCGAGCGTGCATGAATGATACATTGCCATGTTCGGGGCCAGCCACCTACAGTTGAAGCAGAAGATTACGCTAAGTTTTGTTCTCTATTGCCGCAAGAGTAGAACTACTCTCTCTCTCTGAAGGGGAGAGTGAAAAGCACATTTCACTCTCTCCTTGGTGAGAGAGTGAACAATGCATTTCACTCTCCTCGACATCTTGCGAGAGTAAAACGACGCTTTGAAGAGTGAACCGGCCGCTTCACTCCTGCGATACCCTTCCTAGTTTTTAGAGTGTAGTTTACCTCTTACCGCTAACTCATTATTCGGCTTCTTATGTACCAGTTTCTTCCGTTCCCTCCTCAGGTCTAGGCTAATTCGAGTTCTTACCATTCTGTGATCACTGCAGCGCACCTTGCCGAGCACGTCCATATCTTGTATGATGCCAGGGTTAGCGCACAGTACGAAGTCGATTTCATTTCTAGTCTCAGCGTCCGGGCTCCTCCACGTCCACTTTCGGATATCCCGCTTGCGGAAGAAGGTATTCATTATCCTCATATTATTCTGTTCCGCAAACTCTACTAATAACTCTCCGCTGCTATTCCTAGTTCCTATGCCATATTCCCCTACTGCCTTGTATCCAGCCTGCTTCTAGCCTATATTGGCATTAAAGTACGTAAATATTGCATCTGGTAAACTCGCAACATGACCCACGTTCGCATAATACACGTAAACCATGGAAACCCAATAGAGTACGGAGCATGCGCAAAGAGGACAACGCGATCTGATTACATGCGTGACACGTTGACATATGGTACAGCAAACGCTATGGTAAAACCCTGTAATAACGGGGTTTTCTGAATGTAGTGACTCAAGTATGGATCAGGGGAAGGATCTTTTGACTTCTATGGATGACCCACCTCTCCCCGCCGTTTTTTTTTGTTTGTTGATAGTGCAATGGCCTTATAGGTCGGTGTCACCCACTCTCTAGGCACCTGTCAGTCGAAAAAATATAAAAAGAATTCCGGGGCTGCAGATGTCAAAACCTTGATCTGCATAGAAGGTGCGCCATCCGCAGCGCAAGAGATTCCGAATTTATTTTGACCTCAACGAGTTCCTTACCGGGCACCTAAGTGAATGTGCACGAGCACTCTATCATTTCGCCGCCATTGAAATGCCGACGCCGTGGCCTGGATTGAACCTATGACCTGGACCTCAGCAGCGCTAGGCCAGAGCTCTACTACGCTAGCGTGGTGGGTGACACGAAATAAATGGCATTCACTTAAGCATCTTTACGTGATTTGAATGAGAAAGCGTTATGAATTACCTAACTAGTTACGTGCATCACACGTGATGTCACAATTATTAAGTGTCCTTTACAACTTTATATTAATAAACCTTAATCGATCTTGGCCTAATATGCACCTTCTGAAATGCACGTTGATCCATCTTCATCCATATCACTAATTTTTACCAAAATTCTTCTGCTCGAATGCACTTCTTTTTCAATCACATTACTTCAACTTAATTCACTTTACTCCCCCTTAAGTTACCTTACTCGGACTTGTTCTAACTTAAAAGACGCTGATGATGATGTTTGTTACCACTCGTTGCGGACGTTTCCGCCTTGTGTAACATATAATCTTTTAGAATTAATATAGGCCCATCTCGAAGAAAGTCCAGTATAAAGTCGCGTCTCAAAACCCAATCTGTCACGAGGTAATTGAGAATGCCACAAGCTGGCAGGTGAAGCCCGCTCCAGCTGTTTCAAACGACGACTTTGGCGCGAAAGAAGCGTGCGTGCGGTCGTGGCCTGACGGTTATAGCTCTGGGCGGATGGGAGTGTTCACGAAATCGAGGGTTTGCAACAGATACGAGGCATAGAAACATCACTTCGATAACTCTGGGCCGGTATTTTGTAGCGATGCCTTTTCCGATTCTATGTTTTTCAGGCTTTTCGCGCTTGGCCACTGGTCAGAGTGACGGTCTGTCCACATTATCAACTCGATCAGGCGGCCGTGTGTGGTGGATGATAAGAACGGCATAAAATAAGGCATAAGCCATCGCTACAAAATAGCGGCCCTGATTGCGCAAGGTCACCCGTGACGTGCGTGCGGCGTTCGTTTCTCCAAAATAATTTAACGTGTTCATGCCAAGCAGGAGTCTAGTTTTTCATAAATATGTCAACGTACTTTTTGGTGACAATCAACGTATCCGAACATTCATGGAGCCCAATACTTCCAAGAACTCCACAACTGTAATTATACACATTCCACCTAGGATTCCTGGCGTTGCGCCTGAATTTTTATTATTATATCAACAACAAATCATGCAAACTTAATATGTAGCAAACTGTGATTAAGAACTGCATAGGCAGCGAATGCCTCTTATTTTACTTTCTTGAACGCGGGCAGCTTAAGTGTTCGTTTTAGTATAAAGGTTGTAAGTTATAAGTCCCAAGCGTTCGTGTGGCACATTTCTTTTTTTTTTTGGCGTAGGTTGATGATGAATGCGTTTCATTGGCGCAATGGCTTTTATATGAAAACATTCCTTCATTCCTTGCTATATTACTCTCTTTTTTACCTTCGCGGTCTCGCTCCCAATTTTTTCAACATTCAATTTTCTTACTTTACTCTGCGCATCAGCATAATCACCTCCTCCGCCTCGATTGAGGATGACAGATGTAATAGTTCTGCGGAAACCCGCAAGTTGGAGAGAAGTAATAAAGATGAAGTGAAACATCCACGCAATCGCAAGGATTGCTAAGAAGGAAACACATTCTAGTTCCTCGAAAGAAAAGCGTCGCATTTCGAGAAAAATTCGTCCCGGTCCGGGACTCGAACCCGGAACCACCGCCTTTCCGGGGCAGCCGGTCTACCATCTGACCTAACCAGGCGGCTAGTAGATGCCCGGGTGAAGTCGAACTAAATTTGACTACGATGGCCTTTGTAGTTCTGCCTGGTCAACGGGTTAAATTATGCCCCTTTCGTTACACACGCTCAAAACGCTCAAGAGCCCAAACATGCGTAATATATCAACACGGCCTCATATGGCCACCCACTTCGAACTTTCCCTACGCACCAAACATTACATCGTCCTTATTGTCCATTACATCGTCCTTACACCAGGCGAAACCAATATACGCGTCGCACAATAAAGCACCCCCCTTCCCTAACAAACAAAAATGACGAGCGTTCAATAAATGTTCGTGACAGTTCTTGTAAGCCAGAAACGTTACACATTCGCAACACTTTCCACTCATGCTGCGCCACTCCCTTGTGAATGCAGATGGTTCTTGAAAAATTTAGGAAACGTTGTTGATAAATGTTTCTTTATGTTCTGCTCTTGTTCAACCATGTACCCACCCCCTCTGTAGCGCCCCAAAGTCCCTGAGAGTGAATAAATGAATAAATAAATAAATAAATAAATAAGGGCAGTGGAACACTTTGTAACGCTTGCTTAAGATGATCGTAAACATTTCTTTTATTAAATGGAAACTTTTTTTCAACCGCTGTATTTGAGCAGCACGCATTTATGAACGTACGCAAACTTGACGTAGCGTCCCCCTATGTTCGCAAAATGTGTTACTGTAATCGTACAGTTCTAGTCGTGCTTACGCCATAGCTGCGATACAAGTGTTCAGCCACTCGTAACAGACCCTGATAATGCTCCAGTGCACATGCATACCTAATATATTGTAAAAAAGGTGCCTTAACCCACCTACTTGGTACGTTGTCTGCACATTACACATACCGTGCCCTTAATGTTTCCAATTTATGTCAACATGACGCCTTCTTTTGTTCACAAAAGACAGTGGAGAAACAAGCCGTGAGCTTCGAATGACCAACGAAAGTAGGGGAAAACGAGGGTGCAGTAATTAGTTACAACGTCGCACTTAAAACAAGTACGTGAAAGTTTCGCGGCGCCATTCCACACACACACAAAAAAAATATGAACAATTTCATGGAATTTGGAGTTCGAGCCTTCTGCAGTTTTTTTTTTAATTTTTTTTAGGTCAACGAAACATTTGGGATAACAGCAGCATCACACCTTGTAATGACTGAATACGTAACTTTCCACAAGCTCTGCATTAAACCCGCACAGATTAAAGACTTATCGCTCATCACTCAAACCACGTTTCTTTTAAACTTAAGGAAATGTAAATCCTTTGGGGTGTATATTTGCCCCACAACAATTATCGACATGCAGATATAATCGAACGCTGATAACGAGCACGCAGTTCATGACTTGAAAGTACCGGGCTCGCCACGTTTAAGAAAGGAAATGCGGGCAAGACAGATGATGATTATTGTTTTGTGGCAAACGGGTGTAATTTTGCTTATGAGTGTACTTAACGAACTATAATTACCGTGCGTCGCACCATTTACCGATTGAATTGGATTGGAGCCAACTTTATTTAGGCCTGCAGTTGGGCGCTCGCGCGCCCCGACGAGGGCCTACGTCATCCTCGAAGTCGCCGTTACTCGACCCGGGTCTCCGCTCGCCGTTGCCGGCTCGCTGGGTCCGTGCCTTTCGAGTGCCTCGAGGACCTTCTGGACGGCCCAGAGCTGATCGTATCGGTCGTAGCTCTACGCGGCTGCTTCGAGCCGCGGTGGGAACGTTCTTGATTTTGCTTCTTCTGGATATTTGACGCAGTCCCACAAGATGTGCGTGTAGTCTGCGGTCTCCCTCCGGCAGACTCTGCACCTATCTGTCGGATATGTCTCGGGGTACATGCGATTCATGAGTCTCGGGCTCGGTAGCGATCCGGTCTGGAGCTGTCTCAGTACTACCGCCTCCGCTCCACTTGGTCTCGGGCGCGGAGGTGGGAGAGTCCTGCGAGCCAGGCGGTAGGCCTTCGTGATTTCATTGTAATCCATCATACGGTCCTTGGTTCCGAACCACGTCCGACGGTCTGTCGCCGGGGCGCGGTTGGTTAGCGCTCGCGCCGCTGCGTGTGCTGTCTCATTATGGTTCTCATTGCGTTCCGACGCGTCGCACGCGTGCGGCGGGAACCACTTCAGTCGTACTTTTCGTTCTTCTAGTTTGACCGCTCGCAGTACGCGCTCAGCTTCCCTGCATATTTGGCCTTTGGCGAAATTTCGCATCACCTGTCTTGAGTCACACACCACCGTGTGGCAGTCTGCGTCGGCGATGGCCAGGGCGATGGCTACCTCCTCCGCTTGTTCCGCTCGGGCGCTTCTCACGCTCGCTGCCGTCCTCGTAGCGCCGGTTGACGCCTCTATGACGACCGCTGCGAAGGCGTTCCGTTGGTATTCGTCCGCGTCCACGTACCGCGCGTGTTCGTCTTTGGCATGCTGGTCAATGAGAGCCTTGACCCTCGCCTCTTTTCTTCCCTTGTTGAACTCGGGGTTCATGTTCTTCGGCATGGGGTCGATTCTGGTCTGGCGTCGGACCTCTTCGTTGACGGCGAGCTTCATCTTCACCTCGTTCGAGCGTCTAATTCCCAGATTGTCCAGTATCTTCCTCCCGACTTTGGTCATGGAGAGCCGCTCCAGTTGAGAAGTCCGTTGCGCTTCGGCTATTTCTTCGAGCGTATGGTGTATTCCGAGTTGTAACAAGCGGTTCGCGCTCGTGGACTCGAACAGGCCCAGCACCGTCTTGTAAGCTCGTCTGATGAACACGTTGATTTAGTTTCGTTCGTGTTGCAGCCATCTGTGGTAGGCTGCAACGTACGCGACGTGGCTGATGATGAAGGGTCAGACGAGCCTAAGTAGGCTGTCCTCTCTCCTGCCAGCCTTTCGCGAAGTGACTCGTTGTAGGAGTCGAGTTGCGTTGGCTGCTTTTGCCCTGAGACGGGTGATAGTTTCGCCGTTTCTTCCGTGCTTTTCGATGACCATGCCTAGGATCGAAATTTTGCCGACCTCGGGGATCACGTTGCCGGATTTGGTGATGATTCTGATTTTTTCGTTTTCGCGTTGTCTTGTCTTGCCTCTGCTGTTTTTGGTAGGTGGGAGTATAAGGACAGCGTATTTCCATTTTTCTCTCGCGACAGCTAGCGTTTCGCGATGCTGTCGGTTCAGACTCTACCCCGCTGGTGACCATAGGCGGTCGCAGAGGTTGCGCGGGGTTACGAACTGCTCCTTGAGGAAGTGTCGCTCGAAGTATCGGTTGGTTTCCTCGTACGTGTAGGCTCCGCGGTAAGGGCAGCGCCACCCACAACGCCTATGCCCACGCAGTGGCACAAATCGCTTCCCAAAGCGTACAAATTCTTTCTTCGTTAATAGCAGGGGTTTGGCTCTTAGAAAACGATACATTCATGGCAAGCAGGAACCGGTATATAAGGTAACTTCAGAATTCGTTTGTGAGGCTGTGGGACTACTTATTTCAGATGTAATATTGCGGATGGTCACTGTACAATGGAGCCACTACTTCAATGAGCTCCATAGATCTCATTATACACATTCCGCTTAGCTTTCCAAGTGTTGGACCTACAATATCATCATATGTGTTAACAAGACGTCGCTCTACGTATCTATGTAGGAAGTGTCGATGAAGAACTTTGTAGGCGGCGCACTCCTTTTATATCTCTGTCTTGAAAGCTGTCAGCACAAACGTTCGTTTGGTTTTTCCGTTACTTGCTTTTTTTTCTTACATTTCATTTCTTCATCCCTTACTTCAAATGCTTTTTTTTTTATTTTGGCCTCACCCCTACCAATTTTTTTCTTTTCGAGATTCCGTTTCCTTAGGTCACTCTGCGCACCCTCATATTCTCCTCCTCCTCTTTCCTCACACAGTGTGGGAGAGAGTGATTTACGCGTACATAAACTTGTCGCAAAGTGACGCAGCTGCTGCGCTGATGAAGGCGAGTACCCTTGTCAAAGCGTTGGCTTCGGCGACATTATTTGATTGTGCAACTGCTAATGGAAATGAGCCGACCAGAGCGATGAAATGCTTATATAAGGAGAAGACCGTAAACTTGGCTGAAGACTCTGGACGTCTATGGTGCGGTGCTGATAACTAACTTCTCAATTGGCAGTGACGAATCGCACAACTTCTCCATCCTCTTAAACCGCAGTTAAGGAAGACAATCTTCAACAAAGGGCCAAGCAGCAAACTTTTTCAAAAAACGGGCCGGGACCTCACAGTCCCTTCATTTTCGCGTAACGCTTGCTTCGCTTTCTATGTATAGCCTTTAATTTGATTTGATATTGTTTCGCCGCCTAATGAGTCCATCCACCCTGAACATGCATGCATAAAAGGAGGAGGAGCGGGCAAAATAAGAGGTGAAAGGCAGAGAGGTTAACCAGACTAAGTGTCTACTTGGCCACTCAAAAGAAGGGATCAATATTTCGGTGCGGTTGGATTGCTTGATCCGTTAGCAATACGTTCGCTAATCTCTGTGACGGTTTACCTCAACGGGATTTAAGCGGATAGGCTGAATAAGTATAGAATATTTAATACTGAATGGTTAATTAACAAGAAATAACCCATTGTTCATTGATAACCTGATTTTCCTAATGAAATATCATTCACTGTTTTTGTCCCAGGGAGAGTGAGAGAGAAAAAGAAAGAATATTTGTAGGAAGAAAAGTGAAGACGAGGGCAGGAGGAGAGTGTTTCTGGCTTGCTTCTCCACACAGAGTACAGGAATTGAGGAGTTTACAATGAAACGTAAGAGATCCTGGTGCACCAATACAGAAGGATACCGCAAATGTTTAGCACGTATGCTACTAATCACACGAAGCCAACCGTCAATGCAACGGACGGTTTGTTCATGTGTGAGTTAATGGTATTTCTTGCGCCAAGTGTCAATATATAAACATAGCGGGAACATAGCGGGCACATACATTGTGTGTGACAAGGAGGTATCTATATAGTCCACGAATGTTCCAGTCATCTGCTCTGTATACATGTGCTCTGTATACACGAACACAGTGGTAAACTAGTTACCACCGTTAACACATCATTGATGCCACGCATACGTGCGCATTGTTGTTGAGAATTCACCATTTCTTTGCCGAGGAAGAAAACCGTGCGACTGCTCGAGCTTCCAAGGTAGGGGTCCCCTGAATTTGGGATTTTTTGATGAAAGGAGCGCGTTTCACGCATCAAGCACGGGCGTCTAGAGTTTCTTCTATACTTCGGGCGCAAATTATGCGTAAAACTGCGATTTTCCGCAGGCGAATCTGCTGGTCTTGAAATGCGACTAGCATTCTCTGGCTCCTTGAGGCGTTTTCTCACGTATTTTGAGATATCTTGTTCTCCATAACAGGGAAAACATACAAAAACGTCCACAAGACAGAAAAGTGTTTCGACGATAGTTTTTTGCTTCCTCGAGCTTTGTCACTTACTGATGCAAGATCTTATAAAGTAGCCATTTCTGCTGTTTCTCACAAAACGCCATGATAAAACTATAAAATTGTCTGTCAGCAACATTGTTGCAATCCTGTTCTCCCCATTTCCTTTTGCCATTTCTCTATTAGAACAAACCGGTTCATTATATGGTAAAGAATCATTTATTAGGTTAGTAAACAATCTTGAAGGGGCAGCGCAATAAGACGATGACAGAAGGCAGGAAACACACAGGACAGTGCTGAACTCACAACTAACTTTATTCGAAGGCATACACGCACTTAAGTACACAACCCATCGCCACGTGCTCTCCCGTCCATGGCGTCATTATCAGTGCGCAGGCAAAAAACACGAAACACCATTTAATCTAATGCTACGTTATGAAGCGGCTTAAAAATTCAAATTCACTATCATACAAGTTTATCGATGGCATGCTTACACAACGCGACCCTTTTTTTCTGATATAGAAGGCCTCAATAATCTCCCTCGTAGTCTGATTTTTGTGCGTGGAAAGTACTGTGGTGTTTTTATATATTGGAGTGCACCCATGCTCAGAGCAATGCCGCGCGACATGCGAGTAGGCATTACCCATTAGTGAGCGCCTATGTTCAGATAATGTAATATTGAGGCAGCGACCTGTTTGACCTATGTATACGTGACCGCAGGAAAATGGAAGTTGGTAAACGACTCCCATTGTACAGTGCACAAACGGGGAAGTATGCTTAATAGGGCAGCCTTTCCCAACATGAGAGGAGGCAGCCTGGGCCAATTTCCTATCGATCTTACCACAAATTTCTATCAACTTGTTAGGGGCGGAAAAAACATAAGCAACATATAGCAGGCAGATTTGATATAAAGGTTGTTTTTTTTTTCGCCCCTAACAAGTTGATAAAAATTTGTGGTAAGATCGATAGGAAATTGGCCCAGGCTGCCTCCTCTCATGTTGGGAAAGGCTGCACTATTAAGCATACTTCCCCGTTTGTGCACTGTAGAATAGGAGTCGTTTACCAACTTCCATTTTCCTGCGGTCACGTATACATAGGTCAAACAGGTCGCTGCCTCAATATTACATTATCTGAACATAGGCGCTCACTTACGGGTAATGCCTACTCGCATGTCGCGCGGCATTGCTCTGAGCATGGGTGCACTCCAATATATAAAAACACCACAGTACATTCCACGCACAAAAATCAGACTACGAGGGAGATTATAGAGGCCTTCTATATCAGAAAAAAAGGGTCGCGTTGTGTAAGCATGCCATCGATAAACTTGTATGATAGTGAATTTGAATTTTTAAGCCGCTTCATAACGTAACATTAGATTAAATGGTGTTTCGTGTTTTTTGCCTGCGCACTGATAATGACGCCATGGACGGGAGAGCACGTGGCGATGGGTTGTGTACTTAAGTGTGTGTATGCCTTCGAATGAAGTTAGTTGTGAGTTCAGCGCTGTCCTGTGTGTTTCCTGCCTTCTGTCATCGTCTTATTGCGCTGCCCCTTCAAGATGTTCAACCTGTACCAACTCGCCCAAATGTCGATCCTTCTATAGTAAACAATCTATTGCTTCTTGATTCGTGATGAAGTAAATCATGCAATAAGATTTTCATATGGTCTTTGCGTTCGTGTATGGGGTACTAAAATTTTTGCAGGAAATTGTCACAGTGAGCGGCGATTCTGTTGTAGACTATACTTTATTTCGCGCTTGAGAATATTATGCAACAGAATCTAGGTACCTAGTTTGTTCGCTGTGCTAATTGCTCTCAATAATGTTTGAAATGAAGTGTTTATTTCTCTCGCAGTTACAGAGTAGCCGAAAAGAGGGGACGCAGGGCAACAAGCTCCTTGATGCACCAGAAAACTGCCATGCGGTCACGTGACAGCAGTTCGCGGAACAGAAATGTGATTTTTAATTGTGTTTTTGTCTGTTGTCGTCGTCGTCGTCGTCGTTGTTGTTGTTGTTGTTAATGCAATAGCATTATGTGTACCTGGAGGCACAAAAGCCTCCAACACGTAACACAAGTTCGCAACAAGTGGTCCCAAAAATGGGCGAAGCCACAAAGAGTAAAATCTCATGAAGAAATGCTTGAATGGAAGTCAAATTTCTCAGAGAGGTTCCTGTAAACAAGCTAAATTATTTTCCATGAAAAGGAACATTTATAAATTTGGGTGTGGGTGGGAAATCAAACCCGGGCCTGCGTGGTACGAGACAAGCATGCTTCCCCGAAGCTACGGCAGCTCCTCGTTTCTGGCTTAATAAAGGTGCGCCTAGTGTGTGCGTCGCTGGGCATGTGACTGCGCAACCAATGGGAAGGAAGTGCCGTGAGGTCATGAGTGTTTAAAATGGGTTTATAAACTAAAGAGCATCATTGTCCAATTGAACCCCGCTTTGCGGTCGTTGGAGCTATGCACTCCTCGGGGCAAGCGAGCGCGTTTTGATGATTGGCGAGTTTTGATTGGCCCTTACCGGGGTGCTGTTAGAACGCAGGTGAGAGCTTTAGCGAACATAGCACACGCGGAAAGGAAAATTTCAGCAAAGGGACTGCAGCTTGCCGCCATCGAAAAGGGACCGCAGTGGCCTGGACTGAAACTGCGACCTGGACCTCATCAGCGCAACGCGATGGGTGTACTGTGCTACTGCGGTGGGCGACAAAAAAAGGACATTTACTTAATCACAGTTACTTGATTTAAATACAAAAGCATTATGACTTCTCTAATTGGTAACGCCCTTAATAGGTTAGGTCATGCATTGTCACGTGTCCTTCACAACTCGTGCTTAATCCCCCTTGGTCTAAGTTGTAATTGGAGTTCGCAGGGCGAGGCCTAAGTCCTGTAGTGGACGTAAAATAGGCTGATGATTATCATTATGAATCCTCCTTAATCCACTTTAATCTACTTTAACCCGCCATATTCCTCGTCGCTCCAATGTGAACCAATCTTAATCTACCCTAATCCACTTTAATCCACATTAATGCCGTTTAATTCGACTTCATTTACTTCAGCTTAGTTCACTTTAAACCGCCTAAGTTCACGTTACTTTGAATTATTTTCTCCTATAAGGCGTTCATGATCATTTTTTTGTTACCATTCATTGCGGACAACGCCGAATTTGCCGGCTGACGGGAAACACGTTGCGTAATGATCTTGAAGACAGAGCAGTATAACGCACCGTCTCAAATCGCTATCTGTCAAGAGGGAATGAAGAATGCTAGAAGATGGCACCTCAATCCGCGCCAGATGTTGCAAGGAGCGAATTTGACGTGAAAGAAGCATGCACATAGTTGTGACCGGACGGTGACAGCTTTCGGCGTGCGTGACTGTGCGCACGAAACTGCGCCTTTGTAAGAGACACGAGGTATAGAAACGTCACTTTGGTTACCCTGAGTATGCAAGGTCACCCGTGTTGTGCGTGCGCCTAGTTGTCGAGTTGTGAGTATTGTAACATTGTAAGTATTCTGTCGCATATTTAAACAGTCCAATTTGCCAAGTTTTGGCAAAGTTTGAAAGGTTCGTTCGTGCCACAAGTCCCAAATTTTCGCATGTAGCAAGTCGGAACCCCACATGCGAGGGATCGCATGCAAAGTGGCACCGCGTGATTCCCGCTTAACACAGCGGTAAATACCGCACATCGGTGAGGTACCACCGTGCCATGTTACCGGGGGTGAAGATAGCGTCTTCGCATTCTTGTCTCGTGACAGCCAGCGTTTGGGACACTTTCTTTGAGACGACGGGCCTCTTGTGACCAGAGGCGGTCAGGGGCGATACCCGGGGTGCCGAACTGGTCCTTGAGGCAGTGGCGCTCGAGGTACCAGTTGGCAGACCCGTACGCGTAATTTCGCTGGTAAGGGGTGCGGCCCACACAGCACATAATTGCAACTTATTGTGAGAAATCACGTCTCAAAGCGTAGAAAACGCTCTGTTATATAGCAAATGGAGTTTCGTTCTTGACCAATATTTTTACGACTCCATGGCAAGGAGGACCCAGAGCTGGTTTTTTTTCTTAAACAATTTAAGGTGTAGGACGAACGGGCATATAACATTGTTGTTGCAGTCGGATGCTTCAAACATCTCCGTAGCTGTCATTGCGAACATCCCGCCTAGCTTTCCAGGCTTTCCACCTAAATCTTCCTTTCGATATGTATAAGACACTTCGAAACCATAATATTTATAAAGCTATGGTGAAAGACTTCGTTTGCGGCATACGCCTTTTATCTTGCTATCTTAAACACGCTAACTGTAAGTATGTTTGCGTGTTTAGAGCTTGTAAGTTATAACTTGAAAGTGTTTATTTTGTTACATGTTTTGTTATGTGTATTTCTTCATTGTTTAAGTCACATGTCTTTCTTTTCCTTTCCGACCCCACGCCCTTCTTTACTAAATTCAATTAGCTTGCTTTACTCTCTGCATCGGCATATGCTCCACCTCGTCCTCCTCCTCCTCCTCCTCCTCCTCCATTGAGGGTGAAGCAGCAAACAAAAAGGAGAGTGGCGACCTCACACACAGTCAATACCTCGCCTTCCTTTGGTACCGTCGAATGAGCGTCAGCGTAGTTCAACATGTATCACTAGCTGGGGCAAAATTCTGCTCTACCAAATCAATACCTTACTTGCGCCCTATCAAAAAATGACATCTCGTGCGCCCTTTAAGTAAAAACACCACACACAGTCGCGCTACAGAGATTGTCGGTCCTTACGTTTTTTTTAATCGCCTGTGGATTTTAACATTGAAATTGTGTCCTCTATACACGGAAGGTATGATAATAAAAAATGGAAAATTATCAATCTGGCACTGCAGAAGGCTAAAGCGGATCGTCTGTTCACCCGATGTCTTATCACAATGACCGTAACCGAAACTGACTAATTGTGTGCCTAGTTAATCCATTCATAGGGTGATTAGAGAATGAGTGTGTGACTGACTGACCATCTAGTAATGAATTAATGAAGCTATGGTTACCACGCACAGGAAGATTGTGAGGAAAAATATGTTTAAAGAAAAGGCGAGACAGCCAGGGAACATCTACTCATTGAACAGGAAAACCTGGACATGAAGGGTGTTTCGCTAAAGGCGTTTTTCTCGTGTACCGTAGTGAAGCGATCATACTGGAACCACTCTGCAGGCAAGGTCATAGCAGCGTAACCTAAAACATATACACAAAGAGACTCACGCGGACAAGCACTAACTTCCAACTAACGGCTTTTGTTCATTGGCCGGATGTATAGACATAGAGGAAAGGTCGTGATGCGACGAAATACAAAACCAACTAACAAAAAAAAAAACCAATGGCATGGACGCTTATATGGTTTCGTGGTTTTCCTTTCTGTGTAGTATTGTTTTATGAATTTGCTGTTGTCTTTGTTTTTTGGGTTTTGCTTTCTGTCTAGTCACGACTTTTGCTCTGTGTCTAGAGATAACGTCTGCGAAGAAACGCCGACAGTTGGAAATTAGCGCTCGTTCCCGTGTGCCTCTTTCTTTGTGTGTACGTTTTTTACTTCGCGCTGGTATGACCTCGATGCAAAACTAACTTGCCCAGCCTATCGCCTTACTAAGGAACATTTCTGCTTCCCCGGGAGTCGTGCCTTCTTTGTCCGTGCATCCCTACACTTTGATCACCGTCTTCGCCATCGGTGTGTGTCGTAGCGAAATGCTGGCCAAAAAATAATAACTTTTCAATTATTTATGTTATTGCACATATAATTTACGAAATGTAGCCGGTGAGCTAGCAGAGCGGGTTTACCCGGAATTCATTTCCACAATGCCACCGGTTTCGTGATATGCGTCCTCAAACTGGCCTAAATATGCACTGTTGTGCCATGTACCTTTTTAATGAAATGCTGCTTCATGCATTGGAGCACAAAAGTATCTGGGAAGCGCATGTATCTTAAGGCACTCTTTGGGAAATAAAATCTCGAAACTGGTGTCATCCGAGAAATACATTTCAACGAGATACATCCTGCAAACTCACCGGCTATGGTTCGGAAATGGCAATGCGTGGGGTAAAGTAATTAAAAAAGAAGTTCATTATTGGATTACTGTTAATTAGGTACATATGTGTTTCGATTACTCGTGCTAGTACCGTCCGCCTCTCAGAACCATCCAGCTCAACAATTATGAAATCTGCCACATGTGGCTTTTGCCCAGCGGCAGGATTCAAACACAGGAACTCTAGCACAGAAGCCCGATATCGAAACCATAAAGCCAAGGACGCATGTATCGACAAGCAAATGAAACGCCGTAATAAATTTATCGGGGGCATGCCAGTGCGCTGAGGCGCTTGGCGCGTTTCGATTTGGCCACGTGGACAAGCTCAATCATTATGATTATTTGCAGAAAATTGTCACAGCCAGCAGCGATTCTGTATGTAGGCTATACTTTATTTCGCGCTTGAGAATATTATACAAGAGAATGTAGCTACCTATTTTGTTCTCTGTACTAATAGCTCTCAATGATGTTTGAAATGAAGTGTTTATCTCTAGCAGTTATAGAGTAGCCGAGAAGAGGGGACGCAGGGCAACAAGCTCCTTGAAGCAGCAGAAAACTGCCATGCGATCACGCGACAGCAGTTCGCGGACTAGAAATGCTATTTTATAATTGCGTTTTTGTCTGTTGTCGTCGTCGTCGTCGTCATCGTCGTTGTTGTTGTTGTTGTTGTTGTTGTTAATGCAATAGCATTACGGGTACCAGGAGGCACAAAAGCCAGTGCTGTTCGCAACGAGTGGTCCCAAAAATGGCCGAAGCGGCAAAGACTAAAATCTCACGAATAAATGCTTTAATGGACGTCAAATTTCTAAGGGAGGTTCCGGCAAACGAGCTAAATAATTTCCTTGAAAAGAGACATTGATAAATTTGGGTGTGGGTGGGAAATCAAACCCAGGCCTGCGTGGTACGAGACAAGCACCCTTCCCCAAAGCTACGGCTGCTCCTCGTTTCTTGCTTACTATTGGGGCGCATAGTGTGTGCGTAACTGGGCACGTGACTGCGCAACCAATGGTTTGGCTCTTGGAAAATAATACATTCATGGCAAGCAGGAACCGTTATAAAAGGTAACTTAAATATTGGTACTTCCAGTGTGCGACCTGTAATGGAGCCACATTCCTGAAAGAGCTCCATAGCTGTCATTATGCACATTCCGCTTAACTTTCCAAGCGCTGAACCTAAAATGTCATCATATGTTTTAACAACACGTCGCTCAACGTATCTATGTGGGAAGCTGTGATAAAGTACTTCGTAGGCGGCGCAGGCCTTTTATATCGCTGTCTTGAAAGCTTTCACCACAATTGTTCGTTTCGGTTTCACGTTACTTGTTTTCTTCCTTAAATTTAATTTCTTCATTCCTTACTTTAAATGTTTTTATTATTTCGGCCTCACCCCTACCAATATTTTTCGAGATTCCCTTTCCTTAAGTCACTCTGTGCACACTCATATTCTCCTCCTCCTCTTCCCTCACAGAGGGTGGGAGAGAGTGAGTTAAGCGTACATAAACTTGTGGCAAAGAGACGCAGCTGCTGCGCTGATGAAGGCGAGTACCCTTGCCGAAGCGTTGCCTTCGGCGACATTATTTGATTGTACAACTAGTAATGAAAAGAAGCCGACCAGAGCGATGAAAGACTTATGTAAGGAGAGGACCATAATCTTGGCTGAAGACTCGGGACGCCTATCGTGCGACGTGGATATCGCGCATCTCAATTGGCAGTGACGAATCCCGCAGCTTCTCAGTCGCCAGTAAACCGCATTTGAGCAAGACAATTTTCAACAAATGGCCAAGCAGCGAACTTTTTCAAAAAATGGGCCGCGACCTCACAGTCCCTTCATTTTCGCGTAACGCTTTCTTAACTTTCTATGTATAGCCATTAATCTGATTTGATATTCGTTCGCCGCCTAATGAGTTCATCCACCCTGAACATGCATGCATGAAATGAGGAGGAACAGGCAGAATAAGAGGTGAAAGGCTGAGAGCTCAACCAGATTAAGTGTCCACTTAGCTACTCAAAAGAAGGGATCAATATCTCGGTGTGGTTCGATTGCTTGATCCGTTAGCAGTACGTTCGCTATTCTCTGTGACGGTTTGCCATAACGGGATTTAAGCGGATAGGCTGAATAAGTATCGAATATTTAATACTGAATTAGTAATTAACAAGGAATAATCCATTGTTCATTATTAACCTGATATTCTTAATGAAAAAAATATTGACTGTTTTTGTCCCAGGGAGAGTCAGAGAGAAAAATATGAATATTAGTGGAATGAAAAGTGGAGAGGAGAGCAGGAGGAGGGTGTTTCTGGCTTGCTTCTCCACACTGAGTTAAGGAATTGAGGAGTTTACAATGAAACGTGAGAGACCGTGGGGCATCAATACAGAAGGATGCCGCAAATTTTGAACACGTATGCTACTAATCACACCAGTCCAACAGTCAATGCAACGGACGGTTTGTTCATGTGTGGGTTAATGGTATTTCTTGCGCCAAGTATCAATATATAAATAACGCGCACATAATATTTCTGTGAATAGGAGCTATCTACACAGTCCACAGATATTCCAGTCGTGCGCCCTGTATACATGGCGTCTTCAACGAGCATACTGGAACACGAACACAGTGACAAACTAGTTATCACCGTTAACAACTTCATTGATGCCCCTCATAGGTGCGCATCGTTATTCAGAATTCACCATTTCTTTGCCGAAAAGGAAAACTGTGCGACTGCTCGAGCGTCCAAGGTATCGGTACCCTGAATTTGGCCTTTTTTGATGAAAGGAGCGCGTTTCACGCGCCAAGCACTGGCGTCTAGAATTTCTTCTATACTTCGGGCGCAAATTATGTGTAAAACTGCGATTTTTCGCAGGAGAATCGACGTGGTTGCATTTGGTAGAGCAAAAGCTATTTTAAACGTCTCTAACCTATCGCAGTGCAACTCACTGAAGTAAGGATTAGGGATTGGATCTTGTAACGTCGCTAAATGAAGTACGCCCCTCCCCCCCCCCCCCCCCGCCACTTTCTTTTTTGCCAGTTAATAGTGCAATAGCCATGTAGGCAAGCTGAGAAATCAGAATACCAATTAAAATGTGGGCCCGTAGGTCTCAAACCACGATCTCATTATAAGAGGTACACGGCGCAGTGGAAGACTCCGAATTGATGTTGACCTCCTGGTGTTCTTTACCTTGCACATAAATCTGAATGCACGAGCGTTTTTTCCATTTCGCCGCCATCGAAATGCGACCGTCGTGGCCTGAATTGAACCCAACATCTGAATCTCAGCACGATAACTCCATAACTCTGCCACGCTAATGCGGAGGGCGACAAAAAAAAATACACCGGCCGATATTGAAGATAAGGCAGTATAACGCTGCGTCTCAAAGCGCTATCTGTCACGTATAAACTAAGGATGTGAGAAGCTGGCGAATGACGCAAGAGCCAGATGCTTTCAAAGAGCGATTTCGGCGCGAAAGAAGCACGCGTGTGGTTGTGACCTGATGGTTACAGCTTTAGGGGTACGCGAGTGTGTGCACGCAATCGCAGATTTGTTAAGAGATCCGAGGTTTAGAAGCGTCACTTTGACAACTCTGAGTGTGCAAGGCCATGCGTGATACGGGTGCGCAAAGTCAGTGAGATGTCGCAGTCATTGCTATAGAGGAAGTATGCGTTTACTTATGCATAGCTTGTCGCATGCAAGATTTAAAACGCTCGTTTGTGCCGATTTTGCAAAATCCCCGTAGGCAGCAAGTCGAACCCCGACCCGCATGCGAGAGATTGCGCGCAATATTGCACCACGTGTCTCCCGCTTAACACTGCGGATAAAAAAATTATTATATGCGGTGTTAGGTGCCAAAACCACTTCCTGATTACGAAGTACGGCCTAGTGGGGTACTCCGAAAATTTCGACCAAATGGGGTACTTTGACGTGTACCTAAATCTAAGTACACGAAGGGTGTTTTCGGATTTCGCCGCCATCGAAATGCGGGCGCCGTGGCCAGAATTCGAACCGGCGATCTCGTACTCAGCAGCCCAACACCGTAGCCACTTAACGCATCGGTAAGTACCGCAGAGTGGTGCGGTACCACCGTGCGATGTTACCGGTGATAAGGACAGCGCCTTCGCATTTTTGTCGCGCGACAGTCAGCGTTTTGCGATTCTGTCGTTTGAGACACTGCTTCACTGGTGACCGCAGGTGGTCGCGGAGATTAGGTGGGGTCACGAACTGGTCCTTGAAGAAGTGGCGATCGAAGTACCTGTTAGCTTCCACGTACGCGTAGGCTCGGTGGTAAGGGGAGCGGCACCCACAGCATAGTGCCACAAGTCTCCTCTCAAACCATAGAAACGATTTCTTGGATAGTAAGCGCGGTTGCTTCTGCACAAATATTTGAACGAATGTATGGCAAGCAGGATCCGAGGTTGGCTCGCGATAAATGGTCTCACAGGGCACCTCTATTGGAGCCGAATGCTTCAAAAAGCTCCCTAGCTGTCATTACACACATTCAGCTTAGTTTTCCTCGCGCTTCGCCTAAGATTTCCCAAGCATATTAAGAAGACGTCGCGCAACAACAATACGTTGGACACAGTGAGAAAGAACTTCGTAAGCGGCGTGTGTCTTTTATTTGGTTATCGCGAACACAATGGCTGTAAGTGTTTGTTCATGTTAAAAGGTTCTAAATTATAAGAAGTGAGTGTTTATTTGTTGTACCCATTGGTTCCAGTCCCACTTCGCAGTGACGAATTCCACTCCTTGCCAGCTGTCAATAATCCGCATTTGACGAAGAGAGTCTTCAAAAAATGACGAAGTGAACAAAGAGGCGGGTGGCGTCTTCGTAGTCACTACCTCGCCTTCCTTAAGGGCCATCTGCTGATCTTCACCGTAGCCAAATATGCATCACCAGCTGTCTGAAAACTGTACTCTTCCAAAGTGAATATCTTTGTTCACTTGTATCAAAAAATTTCACTTGGCACGCCGCTTAAGGAAGAACATTGCAGACGGCGTCGTTGCATAGATTATCGCCACTTAGGCCTTTTTTTTAAACGTCTGCGTGCTTTACAAGTGAAATTGTGTCCGTTATCTACGCAAGGCATGAAAAAATACAAAACTAGGTGTAATGAACTAGCCACTGCAGAAGGCGAAAGTTCACCGCCCGTTCATCTGACGGCTTAGTGGAACGACCAGAAACGTTGACTTGTTGTCTGATCAGTTAATCGATTCTTACATAAAATAAAGATCAACTGAGCGACTCACTGACCGACTAATGATTAATGAATGAAGCAGTGATTACCACCTGCAGGAACATTGTGAGCCAAAAAATTAATTCGATAGAAGGCGAGCGAGCGAATGAACCTTTCGCGACTAAAATTTACATCCTGGAGATTGAGGATGTCCCGCTAAACGCCTTTATCTCGAGTACCATAGTGAGCCTACGATACCGGATTCATTGAGTAGACAAGCCCATAGCGGCCTGAGCTAAAACATTTACGCGAAGACAGGACGACGCAACGAGCTATGGAAAGAAGAATGATAGGTGCAACGTTAAGGGATAAGAAAAGAGCCGATTGGGTGAGGGAACAAACGCGAGTTAATGACACCTTAGTCGAAATAAAAAAAAAAAAGGAAATGGGCATGTGCAGGACATGTAATGAGGAGGGAAGATAACCGATGGACATTAAGGGTTACGCACTGGATTCCAAGGGAAGGGAAGCGTAGCAGGGGACGGCAGAAAGTTGGTTGGGCGGATGAGATTAAGTTTGCAAGGACAACATGGCCACAATTAGTACATGACCGGGGTAGTTGGAGAAGAATGGGAGAGGCCTTTGCCCTGCCGTGGGCGTAGCCAGGCTGACGATGACGATGATGATGAAGTCACCTTGCTCCAACTTTTTCTAAGTTGAAAGACACTGATGATGATCTTTGTTATCACTCGTTGCAAAAAAACCGCGCGGGCTCATTTGCCTCGTGGGACATATACTTTTGCAACAATATGGGTCAATGTTGAAGGCAGTGCATCATCTCAAAGCGCTAGCTATTTCGAGGTAATTAAGGACGGGAGAAGCTGGCACGTCACAGACAAGCCAGATGTTTCAAAGAGCGGCTATGGCGCGAAAGAAGCATGCGTCTGGTCGTGACCTCACTGTTACAGCATCGGACGTCCCGAAGTGCGTGCAAAAGTTCGCCATCGACGAAAACGCGGGTTTGCAAGAGACACGAGGTATAGAAACGTAACATTGATAACATTGGTTGTTCAAAGTCATCCGTCACGTGCGCACCAGAAGTTGTCGAAATGTCACAATCACCTTACAGATTTGCCGTCGCATAGTTAGCGGTGCTAGGTCAGGTCTAGCTTTAAAACGTTCGTGCCATGTCTCCCAAATTATCGCTTACGCCAATTCAGGCCCCGCCATGGCTTACGAGGGATGGTACGCAAAATCGTACCACGTGTCTTGCGCTTAACGAAGCGGTAAAATCCCGACAGTAGTGCGGTACCACCATGGCAATAATACGTGTGATAAGGACCGCTTATTCGCATTTTTCTCATGCGACAGCTAGCATTTTGCGATGCTGTCGTTTGAGACACTGTCCCCGTGCTGAGCCGAGGTGGTCGTGGAGTCTGCATAGGGTTAGCAACAGGGTACCAGATAAAGTGGCGCTCAAAGTACCGGTTGTCTCCCACGTGCGTGTACGCTTGGCGATAAGGCGGGTGCCACTACGAACGGACAGTGCGACACATTGCCACAAATGACCTCCCGAAGCGTACAAAATGCTTTGTTAGATAACAACCAGGGTAGGTTGCCCAAAATTAATTTTACGTACTCATAGAGGCGTGTACAGTGCGACACATTGCCACAACTCACATCTCAAAGCATACAAATAGTTTTGTTCGATAACAACCGCGGATGGTTGTTGAAAATGAGCTTTACGCACTCATAAAGGCGTGTATAGTGCGAAACATTCCCACAAATCTCCTCTCGAAGCATACAAAATCCTTTATTCGATAAGAACCGTGGTTTCTTCTACAATAATAATTTTACGTACTCACAGAGGCGTGCACAGTGCCACAAATTGCCACAAATCCCTTCTCGAAGCACACAAAATGCTTTGTTCGATAATAACCGGGGTAGGTTGTTCGAAAATAATTTTACGTACTCATAGAGGCATGTACAGTGCGACACATTTTCACAACTCACATCTAAAAGCATGCAAAATGCTTTGTTCTATAAAAAGGGCGGTTGGTTGTTGAAAACGAGTTTTACGCACTCATAAAGGCGTGTACAGTGCAAAACATTCCCACAAATCACCTCTCGAAGCATACAAAATGCTTTCTTCGATAAGAACCGTAGTTCGTTGTTCAAAAATAATTTTGCGTACTCGTAGAGGCGTGTAGAGTGCGACAAATTGCCACAAATCCCCTCTCGAAGCACACAAAATGCTCTGTTCGTAACCACCGGGGTCGGCTGTTCAAAAATAATTTTACGTGCTCATTGAAGGATGTACGGTGCGACACATTGCTACGAATCACCTCACGAAGTATATAAAACGTTTTCTTCGATAACAACCGGGGTTGGTAGTTAGAAAATAATATTGCGTATTCATAGAGGCATGTACAGAGCGACACATTGCCACAAATCACCTCTCGAAGCATACAAAATGTTTGCTTCGATAACAGTCGAGGTTGGTCGTTCAAAAATAATTTTGCCTAATCATACATGCATGTACAGGAGTTGCTTCTTGGTAAATAATGTTGCAAGAAGTGGGTTTGCAAAATAGCACTGTCACTGGAGCCATATGATTCAGACAGCTCCATAACTGTCATTATGGATATTCCGCCTAGCTTTCATGGCGTTTTACCTATATCTTCATTAATATAGGAAAAGATATTCTCGCCACTTTGATACGAAAGACACTGTGATGAAGGATTTCGCAGGCTGCGCATGTTTTTTATTTGATTATCTTCAATCCTGTCATTGTGTTTGTATTTCTTCAGAAAGTGTAGCTTATAAGTTGTAAGCGTTTAACTGAGTTATACGTTTGTTTGTTTTACAAGTGTAATTTGTTCATTCATTAGTTTGTTTTTTCTTTGTTTTTCGTTTACCTTTTTTTCAGTCTGTGGTTTTTTTTTTCTTGTTGCTATCCCGTCCCGGCTTTTTCAGCCAATAAAGAAAAGCCGATAGATGGAAGTGACTTTGTAGCTATGTTTTTCTCCGCGCTGACTTTGATGCGAAACCAACTGGCCCGAAGTATCACCTGAATGAGATACCGTGAACAACCCGCGGCATCGCACACAAGACAATGTCACAAAAGTTTTCACTTGAGGCCTCGAGTGGCCGCTCCTCGCAGTTTCTTACCAGCACAGGTCATGAAAAGGTTTGCCTACGCTTCTGCTCTGAAAGCGGGCAGCGACAGCAGAAATCTGTAGCATATTTCTGCAATGACTACAGATTTCAGATTTCTGCAATGACTGCAGAAATTTAGCCTAGCATTTAGCGTAGCATTTGCAATGACAGCAGAAATCTGCAGTCAATGCAAATGATAGGCAAAATGCGTAATAAAAGCTGCCCAAAAATGTTAGCTTTGGCCAGTGCCGTACTATTTCTTGAGGGGGGCACACCCCAAACTAAACAACGCTGCCTCTCTCTCTTTCTCTCATATATATATATATATATATATATATATATATATATATATATATATATATATATATATATATATATATATATATATATATATATATATATATATATATATTTAATGGCTATAGCAGTAAAACACATAAGTACCCCAGAAAGTGGATGGGAAACGGCGCCGTGGTAGCAGACTTGGTAAGAGCAATGCACGCGTAATGCGATAGTTTGAGTTCGTACATATGCCACTTTCGGTTAGCTGTTTCTTCATCCACTTCATTTCCATTTATTTATCATTTCTTTAATTCAATTGGTAAGCACAAGTAATTTGCCCCCTGTTCACCTTCGTGCCCTTGTTTGCTTCTTATATAATTTGTGACGGGTGTGGCCCACGGTACGAGTGTCTTTCACTCAGACAACGGTCTCACGTCCAGTCGGATTAGCGTTGGCCTGAGAGAGAGGCGTTTTACGTCGTACGAGTACAGGTGCACAATAGGTGCTCGATTGTTGCCTCGCAACTACTGGAGTCGCAAATCGCACTCTGAGACATTCCCATACGACAAGAGTACGCGTTCGTGAACGCCACTCCCACCCACATGTGGCACGGGAAGTTTGTTTCGCCGCCGGAAAAGCGAGATGACAGCTGTAGCCGTAGCAAGGGGTCATGCTTATGCCATCTGCAAATGAAAGTACTTGAACTTCAGAAGTCTTGCGACTTCTTTCGCGCAGGTAGGTGAAGTTCCCTGGCCGTGTCCGTCCTCGCCAAAGGTATTAGACGCGTTTGGGTGTCTTCGTGGGCAGACCGTGCAGCCTTACCGCGAAGGCGTTGCCGACGACGCCGCAGTGACCAGGAATGCACTGAAAGATTATGTTGTGCCCTCTTTCCAGAGCATGGTGAAAGACTTCCCCGATGTCAGGAAACATCTGCTCGGAAGTACGGCTTATTGTAACATGACTAAAAAATCGGGGCCTGGGTTTTTTTTCTCGTTCACTACATAGCAAGGCCTCGAATCCAGGAGCATTGATGCCTTCAGGTAGCATGTGTGGGTTTATTAACTAGATGCCGTCACCCAAATGTTCAGGTACACGTGACGCTTGCGACAAAAAAAGAAAGATGCCCCAGATACGCCGTCAAGGCTGTGATGTGTGGCGCTGGCTAACACTTCCAGGTTTAGTCCCAGTAGCTGAACATAAACAAAAACAAAAAATGCACACGAAAATGGTGCCTAGGTAGCTTTATTCGAATGAGCATCGCTCGCGTAATGACAAGACGTGGACCAGATGTTCTTTTTATTCACGTTCATCTTCAATTAATTAACATTTTTTTTTCAGCTAACAAGTGCATGTGATATCCCCTACACTCTCCTCGGTGTCGCTGTTTGTCAGCTTCCTTGTGCTAATTAATTAGATATTTGTTTCCATTTCTCGTGCTGGCAATGCCCAACTCTTTAAACAGTCTATCCAAAGCAGAAGAATTGTGCCATCTGGCACAAGCGGTCTTTTATGCGAAGCATATTACTAGATCTCAACCCAGCTCCTCAGGTGCGGCGGTGTCGCCTTCAATACCACGTGACACCGTGACGTCACGACAGAGGAGAAACGGGGCTCCAACTCGCGCCGTCACTCGCGCCGTCGCGGCGGTATATAAGCAGCTGCGCTTGCCTCTGCTAGACACTCACGAGGTGAGATGCCTCCTGGAGACAGAGCAGCTCGTTGGAATGAGAAGGGAAGGTTGCGGCGTGCTACAGAGACTGCTTCTAGGTGGCTTTGCTACGACGCAGCGACTACGCGCCCCGCATCGGACGCGGTGAGCGTCGAGCAACGCACCGTTCGGCGCGACAACGAAATGTGCGCCTGAGCAAGCGGCGCACGCCTGAGCCGACGCCGACGACACCGGCTTTTCTGCGACACGAGCTCCTTAACGCTGTCGCGTTAAAATAAAGGCTAGTATGCTTCGCATCCTGTGCTTTACCTGAGCTAAGCCACAGCCAGTTTTTTTTTTAATTCTCTAAAAGGGAACACTGATCGTCCACCACTTATATTCAATAGTCCGGGTATTTGCTAATGCATCAAACACATGCCGTAAAGCATGGTTTAATTGGGGGGAGCGACTATAGCTGTTTTATATCCCTCGCTCTTAGATTAGACACAGCAAGCTAACTGTGTTTTGAAATGTGATCTTGCAATCCCCAAAAACTGGGCATGACGCACGAAGTGCCACGTGAAATCTTTTGTGGCGGAACTGCCCAGGGCCAGCCTTCTCCGCAACGCCAACGTGTATGGCGCACCCCTTATGTCATCTGCTTCACGTCTTCTGGGCGAGGCACGAAAGACAATGCTCACTGCCAGAACAGGGGACACGTAATAAATGAAGGCATTACTTACGTGGGCAATGCATTCACAAAGAAAGTTTGGTCTCAGCTGTCGACTTGGTGGATATTCCAGCGTGCAACAAAAAGCGCCCTCTTCCAAAACTTGGTGGAAACGCGGCAACTAGGCATACTTTGCCCCTCCACTTCTGACAGTAGGGGAGACGGTTAGGCAAGTGCTTCCGTACACTCCCCCTTCCCCCGGCAGATACGCCTATCTCACCATTAGCATTACTGACGAGCAGCTGTGTGCAGACCACACCGTGGTGCACGCATTCGTCTCGAACCGTCAGCGTTCAAGCTAAACCTGTCTATCCTTTCCAATGGGCGCTGACAATCCCGATAGCCTTGGAGGGAAACCAGTGAAACCTCCACTACGCCATATTTCTCAAAGTCATTCATCGCGTCGCAATGGCCTTGAGCCGCCGGAGCCTAATTGTGGAATATGTGACGTCACACCGCGTGATCTGCTGCGGAGGAGCGTCGTAGCTGCGCTCTCACGGAGCCTCGCGGCTGCGGTACCTCGTGACTAGGTGAGAGTTAAATAGGGGCTAACTATACTCCGACGTAGCGTGAGCGCGCGCGCACGTTACGTCCCGTTGGCGAGAACAACGTCGTCCATAGTTCGAACGATCGTTCAACGCACTGGCGCACCTAACGTAACCGGACTCTGCCAAGGCGCCCCGACACGCCCCGCATCGAGAGACGCTCCTGCGCTCGTCGATGACGTTCGACTAGAAACGCGCCTTTTCACGCTCAGTCTCGCCATGGATGGCCCGCGGACTAGGCGGTCTGGGCGTGCGGTTCAGCGCAAGCGACAGGCTGAATCCGCTCATCGATTTGAGAAAGCTAGACAGCAGGATGCGAAATCTCAAGCAAAAGTAAAGTTGCTTGCTGAAACACCGCAGCAAAGGCCGGCGAGATTATCACGCAATAAAGAAACTTACCAAGCGCGGTAGTGTGCCAATATCGAAGCTGCTGCAACCGTCGCCGTCGTTCAGCAACACGAACAACAATGAGAGGGAGAGAAGGCGTGGACGCAAGCGACGGCAGCCACAACGAACGTTTGAGGAACCACACACTTCGGCAGGCGAGAACCTCGACTGCGACGGCCAGCTTTCATCGTAACTTTACACACAACCCGTTCGGCAGTGTTTGCAACGTCTGTGACAGACAGTGCCCTAACTCTAACGAAATACTCTGTGCACAGTCTTTGCGAAACCATGTAATACAGACCTATCACTTGTGATAACTAGGCTTACAAGAATTAAACCCCAGCCAAGATGTTTTTCTGTCCGTCTCGTCTTATCTAGCGAGACGCTGGTTGCGCCATTGCCCTCCTTCTCGGGCCATCCTTGCTCTATACTTGCCTAGAATATACCAGAGGGCAGGCAGTTCCCGCTGCACCGCAGCGGTTGTCTCGCATGCCGCTTCGTGTCACGTGCTATGTTTACATCTGATATAGCAAACCCAATTATTGAGCTCTCTGATAATGGGCTTGTCCCTGCGTAGTCATACAAGTCTAGATCAGGAGCTGGATCTTGTGAATTCTACAACTGAACCCACCTCCCACCCCTACCATTGCTTTCTGCATTATAGGTGGTGAAGGTTAGTGCAATAGCGCGACGGACGTGTAACCGAGCCTCAGACAATTTGTAGACACCTGTCTGTCGAAAAACATTGGATTACGTATTAAATTCTTGGCCTGTAAGTCTCAAAACACGACCTGATGATAAGAAGTACACGCCGAAGTAGAACACTCCGAATTAATTTTACCTTCGGGGTTCTTTACTGTGCACCAAAGTCCAATTGCACGAGCTCTTTAAAATTTCGGCGCAATCTAAATGCGACCGCCGCGGCCTGAAATAAACCTGCGACCTGAACCTCAGAACCGGAACGCCATAGCCCTACTACGCTACTGGGGTGAGCGAGAAAAAATTTTACAATCGCTTAAGTATTCTTATACTTGATTTGAATACTAAAACATAATGACTTCTCTAGATAACTGCTTATCTGCATGGTACACGACGTCCTAGATTGCTACGTGTGCTTGGAATTTATACTCTAATCCTCCTTAATTCACGTTGATCTGATATGCACAAACGCTAAACCGCTTTAATCTGTTCTAATTCATCGTAATTCACCTCACTCTAATTTGTATCTAACTTAATCGACCTTAAGCGTACTTTCTCTCTAATTTATGCCAACCTTAATCTACCGTAATACATCTAAATCCCCTTTAATTCACATTATTCACCTTGATCCTTTACAGTCCACTTTACTTCACCTTACTCTGACTTGTTGTAACTTGCAAGACGCTCGTGATGATTTTTATTAGTATTCATTGCGGACAATGCTGGCTTTGCTGCGTGATGGGACATATGATGCTTTCGCGTTAATATGGGGCCATATTGAAGACACCGCAGCATAACGCCGCGTCTCAAAGCGCTTGCAGTCACGAAGAAATTAGGTAATGGTTGATGTGTAGGCATTGTTCGAAGTAGGTTGGTACATCAGGCTTTGGTAATAAAATACCCATGCTGTACGTACGTTACGTATGTAATTAGGCAATAGATAAAGCACTGGGCGTACGCGATTGTCTGACAGAAATCGCAAAATTGTTCAGATACGAGGTATAAAAACGTCACTTCGATAATTCTGGGTGCGTAAGGTCACCAGAGACGCCCGTGCGCGCAGTTGTCAAGATGTCACAATCATCGCATTATAAGCATTTTGTCGCATAGTTAGCAGCGCTAAGTTCTGGCCTAGTTTTATAGCGTTCGTTCTTGCCACGTGCCCCAAATCATCATAGGCAGCAACTCGGACCCCGACACGCCGTACGAGGGATCGCACGCAAATTCGTATCGCGTGTCTCTCGTTTAACACTGCGGCGGAAACCGCACAGTTGCGCGGTAACACCGGGTGAGGACACCCGTGGTAAGGATTGCGCCTGCGCATTTTTCTCTCGCGACAGCTAGCGTTTCGCGACGCTGTCGTTTGAGACTCTAACCCGCTGATGACAAGAGGTGGTCGTGGAGGGTGCACGGGTTACCGAACTGGTCCTTGAGGAAGAGGCGCTCGAAGTATCGGTTGGATCCCGCGTACGTGTAGGCTCGGTGGTAAGGGGAGCGCCACCCAAGACGCCTAGTGCAACGCAGTGGCACAACTCGCGTCCCCAAGCACACAAATTCTTTCTTCGTTAGTATTAGGCATTCCCCTCTTAGAAAATAATATATTCATGGAAAGCAAGAACCGGTATATCAAGTAACTTCAAGCCTACTGGCTTCAGCGGCACACTTGCAATGGAGCCACATGCTTCAAAGAGCTCCTTAGCTGTGATTATACACATTACGCTTAGCTGTCCAAGTGTTGCACCTAAAATGTCATCATATGTGTTAACAAGACTTCAGTCTACGTATCCATGAAGGAAATTCTGATGAAGAACGTCGTATGGGGCGCACGCCTTTTATATCGCTGTCTTGAAGGCTGTCAGCACAATCGTTCGTTTCGGTTTCACGTTACTTGCTTTCTTTTATTACATTTCATTTCTTCATTTTCTTCATTTCATTTCACCTGCTTCACTAGGCGCCCAGCAAACGCCGATGGTTTTCCGTACGTCTCGTCTAATGCCGCGAGGCGCCGTTAGCGTCACTGTAAACGGTTCTCGTCGCGCCTGCATTGCTATATACACGCGTAGGTTCTGTCCGGCGGGTGGCAGTTCCCTCTGTGCAGCATCTGCTGTCTCGCGTGCCACATCGTGTCTTGTCGCGTACGCGTATAGCTGTGACTCCGTGAGGGCAGCTCGAGCGCAATGCTAGGCCTTGCTATCGCTTTCAATGTTTCGCCTCAGGTTAAAACGGCCAGTTTCTGTTTGTTTGTGGACGAACCAGATCCGCAACAGGTGCCAATATTTTCAAATTTCCCTTCGATCAGTCACGAAAGCAAGCAGAAAACACCATTACGCGGAAGACCTATATCATGAAGGCAATTGTTTATTTTTTTAACAAATTGGTGCATTAGGATAACTTTCAAAGCCTATGCAACTTGTCGGCTTTTACACATCACACAGAATTAACATTGCGGAAATAATGGACTGTTATATAACAGCCTTTCTCATTTTACGTATCGATAAACGCAAGCGCCATTACAGAACGTTATGGTTTCCCATCCCTTCCATACCTTTAGTACAAATTGAGGGACCGCATAACGTAAGGAAGGCGTTACAAGAGACTGCGCGTCTAGTGCTACGCGCCAAACATATCCAAGCTAAGACAACCTACTAGAGACCATCGTGTCGTTTCCATGTCGATGCGTATTGTTAGGCCTACGGACGCCAGAATCACCGAATGACCTCAGAAGTTGAACGCGCTAAGAGTTGATATCTAACAATTCAGGTGAGCACAGAAGAAGCGTGAACTCATTTCAACAGTTACTGGCGATCTTCGATGGCGAGCCTAGACTTAAAGTGGCGACTTCAATATCGCCGCAATTGACTCGGGAGCATCCCCGTTTGATTGGCCAGCTACCGCGACGTCATGGATCGAAGTGCATGGCAACTGTGCTACGAAAGCGCCGCTGGCGTTGCCATCACGCGAATTCACGAGGAAGTAGGTCCCATGGGGGCCGCCATGTTCGACATCGCTGTGTTTCGGCGCACGTAAATATTACGTAAGGTAAACTCGCAACATGACCCACGTTCGCATAACGCACGTAAACAATGGAAACAAACTAGAGTACGGAGCATGCGCAAAGAGGACAACGCGATGTCTTTACGTGCGTGACACTTTGACATTTGGTACAGCAAACGCTCTGGTAAAGCCGTCTAATAACGGGGTTTTCTGAATGTACTGACTCAAGCATGGATCAGGGGAAGGATCCTATGACTTCTATAGGTGACGCACCCCTCTACCCCTTTTTTGTTTTTTGACAGTGCAGTGGCCTTATATGCTGGTGTCACCCACTCTGTAGGCACCTGTCAGTCGAAAAAATATTTTAAAAAATTCCGAGGCTGCAGGTGTCCAAACCTTGATCTGCATAGAAGGCGTGCCAGCCGCAGTGGAAGAGATTCCGAATTTATTTTGACCTCATCGAGTTCCTTACCTTGCACCTAAGTGAATGTGCACGAGCACTCTTGCATTTCGTCGCCATCGAAATGCCACCACCGTGGCCTGCATTGAACCTGTGACCTGGACCTCAGCAGTGCTAGGCTAGACCTCTACTAGGCTACGGTGGTGGGCGACACAAAATAAATGACATTCACTTAAGCATCCTTAGGTGATTTGAATGAGAAAGCGTTACGAATTACCTAACTGGTTACGTGCATGACACGTGACGTCTTAGATTATCAAGTGTCCTTCCCAACTTTACAATAATGAACCTTAATCCACCTTCGCCTAATCCGCACCTACTGTAATCCACGTTGATCCATCTTCATTCTAATTACTCTAATTTCTACCAGCCTTATTCTACTTGAATCCACTTCCTTTTCATTCAATTTACTTCAACTTAATTCACTTTACTCCCCCTTAAGTTACATTACGCTGACATTTAACTTACAAGACGCTGATGATGAATATTGTTACCACTTGTTGCAGACTTTTCTGCCTATATAATCTTTTAGTATCAATATGGGCCCATCTTGAAGACAGCCCAGTATAACGCTGCGTCTCGAAGCGCAATCTGTCACGAGGTAAATGTGAATGCCAGAATCTGGCAGGTGAAGCCTGTGCCAGATCTATCAAACGGCGACTCTCGCGCGAAAGAAGCGTGCGTGCGGTAATGACATGGCGGTTATAGCTTCGGGCGTGTGCGAGTGTGTCCACGAAATCGCAGGTTTGCTAGAGATATGCGAGATTTAGAAACGTCACTTTGATAACACTGATTGTGCAAGGTCACCCGTAACGTACGTGCGGCGTTGGCTTCTCCCCAAATAATTTAACGTATCCATGGCAAGCAGGACCAGGGGTTTGGTTTTTCATAAATATGTCAACGTACAGAGGAATCAGCAATCTCAATGGACCCAGATGCTCCAAAGAACTCTACAGCTGTGATTATACACATTCTCCCTAGGATTCCTGGTGTTGCACCTGAAGTTTTATTATTATATCAACAACAAGTCGCGCAAACTAAATATGTGTAAAAGTGTACCGAATAACTGCATAGGCAGCGCATGCCTTTTATTTGATTTTCTTATCAGCGTGAAGTACAATGCAAGTGCTGGATGCTCTTAAGTCAGTACTTGCAACTCTTGAGTAAGCATCATGGCTCACCCGCATCATTATATTCGCACTGTAGTCATAACGGCCGCGGGTTTTGCTTAAAAATACACTGCCACGCACTGCAACGTGCTGCTGACACGCACCGGATCCTTGGTCTTCACTGGCGACTTCAACGTGCGTCACCAGCTATAAACCAATAAGACTGACGGCAGCCTAACGTATCGACGGAGCACTTCCTTTGACTAGACTGATTCCCAAGCACTTTGCTGCGTGCACAGACAGTGTTCCCTCTATCCCGCGACCGTGTGGAACGCTGCTTTTTTGTCTCTGTGAATTTGAAGCTACCTTGTGGGAGACGCCGCTCCCTTAACTACGGCGATGGACGTGGAGTCACCTGGAGGGGCCCCTGGTCCTTCTACGTCAACAGCGGCCGCTCCGAGAAAGCGGTCTAGTAACCCGAGTGACACCGACAGCGAGGACACTGTGATCTACTCAGCAACCAGTGATGAAACCTCGGATGATAGTGACTTCGTGCCCGTAGCGAAGAACAAAGCAAAGAGACGACTCGTCAGGACATCTCCGTCCACAAGTAAGGCAACTGTGATCCCTACGCGAAAGTCATCAGACCTCACAATTTTATTTGTGCCTGTGGCTGCTAGCGACAATCTAAACCGGATCAACCGCCAAGCCACATCTGTTTCGCTCGAGGCACTTGTTCCGGGTCAGATCAAAGTTGTAAGGATCAACGCCTGAAAGAACATTCTTGCCTATGGATGTCCCAAACCGCAGCGCGCTAGACATTCTGAGCAATGTTAAGGTCCTGGATAGCATCAACGTACGCTGCTATAAACAAGACGATCACGACTTTACGGCCGGCGTTGTATATGACGTAGATAATTCGATAAGCGGTGCTGACCCGCACATACTCATCAAGCCGGCGACAGAGGGAATTGCCATATTGCAAGCCCGTCGCCTGGGGAACTCGCAGTGTGTGAAGTTAACCTTTAAAGGAAACAGCCTACCGTCACACGTCAAGGTCGGTCACTTGAGACACATAGTACGACTTTTTGTGCCAAAGCCGCTTCAGTGCAGGAAGTGTCAAAGGATAGGGCACGTTAGTGCGGTTTGCACAAATGCTACCGTGTGCTCTCGTTGTTCTGGGTCGCACAGCTCCGACGCCTGTCGTACAGAAAACCAAAAGTGCGCCAATTGTCAGGGCTCTCACGATTCAACTTCAAAGAATTGCCCACACGTGAAAAAATGAAGCGAAAGTCTTGACGCAAATGGTCAGGGATGGTTGGATATTCTGGTCAGGATATTCTGGTCAGGGATGGGTGGATATATGGTCAGGATATTGGCTTGCGCGAATACGTATGCCCACGTGGTCTTGATACCTTCTTGGTTGTGGTATCACCCCATCATCGTTCCATGACAGGACATAATCAAATGCCAATATTCGCCGTGTCCCATCATGAAAAAACATAATCTCTTAGGAAAGCTCTATCGGACATAAAAATACCCACTCCGCTAAAGCACGATGTGACAAAAGAAAAAAAACGATCTAGGTTGAAAGGGCGTTTGAAAGCAAGAACGTGTCCAATGGCGAAAAAATTGTTTCCGGAAAACACAGTATGTGATAATCAGTAGCGCAACACTGATAATTTCGGCTTATTTTATATGACTTCGGAGCCCTTGTCCGTTTACTGAATTATTATTCAGCGTGTCAGCCATATTTAGATATGAAATTGCCACTGAACTGACCTCGTGGTGCCGTTCAACTGGGCACCCTGGAAACAATGGGGACATACACTATACACGTCCCAGAGCACACTTCAACCATTCCGAAGAAGGCCGAGGCTTCTTTACCCTGTGTAACTCGGCGCGGCGATCCGTGGTCCCGTCCGATCTAGGGGTCGACGCGTGGGCACGCTTTACGTCTCGTGGGACCACCATCTGTACGCCGAGTCCATCCAGGCTTGGCGAGAGTCCAAGGCTGCTGTCACCTCGGAGGCTGAAGCTGTTTTCTGATGAGAATGCTGGTAGCGGTCGGGCTGCGGGATAGATGGCATCACCGCCGAACTCATCGGCAGCCGGGGGCTCATCCAGACGCAACGGCGCCATGGCTTTTGCAGAAGAGCCACAAATCGGATGTGGCGTTGTAAGTGACGCAATTAATGCGGATGAAGCCGCAGCAGATTCGGCGAGAGTATCAAGCGTGGAAATCGCAAGGTGAAACGTTTTGGTCATGTTTAAAACCTCGGTGTGATCAAGAGGACTGATGGTAGCAGCCGAAGTGGATGCGCTATCGGTCACAGTATGCGAGTCCTTCGCAGCTTGGGAGGACAGCGAACATGGCGTGTTGCGAGTGCCCGAGCTGCATGCTTCTTTGTCATTCGCTGACGCTGGTTGATGCGGTGTCAAGGAAATCTCTTTGGTTACGGCGTCACGTGCAGTCGCGACCGCAGCTGACGCTGGCGTTAAGGGGGGAAAGGCTCCAGCAGTAGCGTCCGAGTATGAACGCCGCACAGGGCGCACGACCTCAGGGTGACCATCACCGCAATGCCGACAAGGACGGTCACATCCGTCGCTCTCGTGGCCATAGATACCACAACGGTCACAGAACGCTGCTGTGCACTGTGCAGGGTAGTGGTCGCTGGAGCCGCACCGATGACAGACGCGTAGCAAGTCACGATAGTCAAACGCCACACGATGACCAGAGACTCGCAGGTGATTGGGGACAGGTGCTGTGTTGCTCATTTCCATCCGAACGAAGTGGGTGACCATGAGGATGCCACGTCGTCCGCTCGTAGGACCAGCGTTGACAGACAGAACCTTGCCGTATGGTGATAGCGCCTGGACGAGGACTTCGTTCGGAACGAAGGACGGCAGAAAGAGGCAGGTTACGTTGGTGACTACTTGCGGGCCGACGGTAACGACAGGAGAACGCTCGCCACCGATGACAACGGAGCCAGCATCGACGATTCGAGTCATGTAAGCCATGCACTTGACGGTGGCTTGGAAGTTGAGGCTTTCCATGTTCTGATCGCAGTAGACTTCAGAGAGGGGAACTATTGAGGCCGTTGCGTAGACGACGCTCTCGGAACCATTACCCGTAGGGACAACAACGCCGATTACTTGGGCCTTCGAGGCAATCCACGACACTGTAGGCGCCATGGCGTGAGAGGTAGGCGTCCCTGAGCTGAAGCACGCAGGGACGTCACCAGAAACCGTCGTAGTTGTCCATCAACACGAATGGCAGGAAAAGTCACGTCGGCGTTCGACATCGACCATCATATCGGGAATAATCACAATCATTCTGAACTACTCAACCACGACGGTCCTGCGTGTAGCGCAAAGAAGTTGCTGAACTAATTAAATTTCTCAACGTAAAATGGGTCAGAAAAATCGTAAATTACGACTCACACGCAACCTACCGAAAAGACAGTGTCAGTATGTAACTTGAACATACGAATCAAATCAAATTAGTTTATTACTGCTACTACATCGTTTGTTAACTACATCATATAAGGTATACAGAAGGTATAAAATAAGTATACAGTATAAGACAATCTGCAGGAGAAAACATAATTCTGTTACGCGGAAACTCACCCAAACCCCTTTAATGCGATAGTGTTTTGTAGCTTTTCTAGTGTTTTCTAGATTGATGCCTGTCTTGTTCGGAGCGATGCGGCCTCCTCGGTTCCTTGCGCACCATCAAAAAAAAGAACAATCACAAAAAAAGCCTTCGTGTATAGTGTTCGTCGCCAGCGTTTTCTGGTAAACATTACGGATGCATAAGCTGGAGTTGCCGGGAAGCTGCAGTTGCCGGGAGCGCCATCGCGTTCCATTCTCAAAGGCGAAGCTTGAGTGTCCACCACATTTTGCTGTCCTTCTCATCTCATCTCGCGAGGCGCCGCAGCAACGCCACTGGCCGGCGCTCCTGGTCGCTACAGCATTGGTGCATACACAGCTAGATTCAGCGAGGGGGCGTGTGCCGCTGCGCAGCTGCAGCTGTCTCGCGTGCCGCATTGTGTCGTGTCGTGCACGTGCCGGCAGCTAGAGAGCAACGTTAAAGCTTGCTATCAGTTTCAATGCTTCGCCTTCCTACGCTACTGTCAGTTTTGCCTTGTTTGTGTGGGAGCTGGTAAGGAAACAAGTGTCAATGCTAGCAATTTATCCCTAGTCATCCAGTCAATAAATAAATAAATACAGCAGGAAGCGGCAGGCCCATATGACCAAGGGTGTTCTTCACTGCACTGCATACGTGGGTGCATTCGCATAAATTCACAACTTCACGTCTTTGACATGATACGGAGTAAGTAGTGGGGGAATAAAAGACAGTTTCAGAAGCGAAGGTTTCCTTTGCCAACGTCACTGCGTTTCGGGACCGTGGGTGCTGCATGCGGCCTTTAATATAGCGTCTGTCGACTTCCATGCGTTAAGCTCGAACGCCACGTTTAGAACGTTTTCGCACGCGTCCCTTCAAGACCTTCAGTTTAACGTGAGAGAACGCGAACGTAAATAAGAGGTGAGAAGACCGGGAGCCATCTGGTGCATCGCGCCAAACGTATGCAAGCCAAGGCAAGGTGTTAGGCCCAAACAATGAAACGTTCCTTTCCTTCGAGCGCTTCCTAACCTTACGTGAGGCCTCCTTACAGCGAAGGACCGATGGAGGAAGCAAGCATACTCTGAAAGCTCCCTTCACCCGTCCTCACGTAAGGAGCGGTTGCCGCCATGCCTGGGTTCGAGATTATCTCTTAAAAGCTTTAGGCGAACACCAGAACACCACTATTCAATAAAAAAGGTTGTATCGTCACACAATCTTTAAGTTGATGAGCTAATATAGAGAAGCGTGGACGCTTTTTTCTAGTTTTGTTTATTAAACCTAAAGAAGTAGCGTATTACGGTGCAAAACTTGATGTGATCCAGCAACGCTGGTACGCCGGCGTCGTGCAACGCCTAGCAACGCTTCCATGCCGCACGCGTGACTGAAACGAACGTGCCTGGCAAAACGTACCGTGCTCGCGCTTCTCCGAAGGTGGGCGACAGCACGCACGCGCAAGCAAACGTCACGTGGTTAAGCAGTGAGGCGAAGCGCTCGTTCAGGGCCAGGAGCAGCGTAAGGACGCATGAACGTAGCTTGGTCCAAACAATAAAACGTTCCTTTTAGGTGTGTGCGAATATTGAAATTTTCGATTACGAATCGAATACGAATAAGGCGAAGAACTCTCTTCGAATATCGAATCGAATATCGAATACATGTGTAGTATTAAAAATTGCAAGAGAGGTAACAATAGCTTTATTACCCTTTTAAAAATAACATTGCATTTTACAAGGTTGCTTCAAATTAAAGAGGTACTCAATTATAGATAATGGACTCAGGTAATGCCCTCAGTCAGGTAAAACACTTGTTACAGATTGTCGTGAAGGAAAATTAACTGCTCAATATGGCCAGAAAGTAAACGCTCTCTATGCACTGTCACATTTCTACCGGTAGAAAAGACTCTTTCACTAGGAACTGAAGTGGCAGGGATCGCCAAGTACTTCCGGGCGAGTGCACTTAAAAGCGGGTACCTGAAGCGGCCAATGGACTGCCACCACTCACAAGGAATCATGCCCCTTTCCAGAAGAGGCTTTTGCGCGTAGTCTGTAACTTCCCCCTCAGGGGTAGATGCCAAATGTGTCTTCTCTCTGTTCATCACTAGATCGTCAAAAGCATTCCATACACTCGATGCCACCAGTGGACACGAAGTCGACGCTGGCACGGCGGTGTCCCCACGGTGTTCCACGACGGCTTCCTGGAGCTCCCTTGTCACAAGGTTTTTCAGCCAGATCACCTGAACAGATGCCTGATGAACTGTGGCCATAAAGCGCGGATCAAGAAACATGCCTAGGCTGGCCACTTCATCAAATTTCCACTCCGCACAAAGAGCCTTGATACATTTTGAATCAATGTTAGCAAACCCTGAGTTGCCTTTGCAACCTTCAAGGCAATGGGGCATTCCAAAAATAATTGGAATTATAAAGCTTGGTGAAAAAGAAACCGAAACTGATCATGTCTCAAATGCCTGAAGCAGATAGACTGAAACAGAGCATACAGATAATGGCAACTCAGGGTTGCAAAGGCAACCCTGAGTTGCCTTTGCAACCTTCAAAGCAATGGGGCATTCCAAAATAATTGGAATTATAAAGCTTGGTGAAAAAGAAACCGAAACTGATCATGTCTCAAATGCCTGAAGCAGATAGACTGAAACAGAGCATACAGATAATGAGCGGATCATGCGAAGTTCTCAGTTAATAAACATGTTCTTAGGAGAATGCGGAGCAAGCATACAATTGGTTAATTGCTCAATTATTCGCAGTCTATCCGAATATTCGCCGTTTCCACCGTTATTCGGCCGTCCTCGGATATTCGTGAATTTCCGAACATGCATTTCTCGAATCGAATACGCTTCGAATATGGAAAATATTCGATTCGTATTCGAAATTCCGAATATTCGCGCACCCCTAGTTCCTTTCCTTCGAGCGCTTCCTAACCTTACGTGAGGCCTCCTTACAGCGAAGGACCGATGGAGGAAGCAAGCGTACTCTGAGAGCTCCCTTCACCCGTCCTCACCTAAGGAGCAGTTGCCGCGTGCCTGGGTTCGAGATTATCTCTTCAAATCTTTCCGCGAACACCATTATTCTATTAAAAAATGTTGTATCGTCGCACAATCTTTAAATTGAATAGCTAATATAGAGAAGCGTGGACGCTTTCTTCTAGTTTCGTTTACTAAAGTTAAAAAAAAGTTGCGCATTACAGTGCAAAACTTGATGTGCTCCAGCAACGCTGGCACGCCGGCGTCTTGCAACACCTAGCAACGCCTAGCAATGCTTGCATGCCGCACGCGTGACTGAAACGAACATGCCTGCCAAGACGTACCGTGCTCGCGCTTCTCCGCAGGTGGGCGACAGTGCGCATGCGCAAGCGAATGCTACGTGGTTAAGCAGTGAGGTGAAGCGCTCGTTCAGGGCCAGGAGCGGCGTAAGGACGCATGAAGGTAGCTTTGGAGCTACCTTATGCTGAGGAAGCACCAAGGAAGCCTTCACCGAGGGCCCCTCAGTAAGGAAGCTTTCAGAGTGACATAAGGTAGCCTCACCCCAATGAAGGCTTCCTTAGTGAGGTAAGGAAGGTTTCATTGTTTGGCTTCTTATGCTGAGGAAGTACCAAGGAAGCACCAAGGAAGCCTTCACCGAGGGCGCCTCACTAAGGAACCTTTCAGAGTGACATAAGGTAGCCTCACTGCAATGAAGGCTTCCTTACTGAGGTAAGGAAGATTTCATTGTCTGGCCCTTAGCAACTGTCCTATGATTCCTATGCCCACGCGTCTCCTTAGGGTTATGTGGATGCCTCAGTCACCGAAAGAACTTAGAAATTTGACCCACTTTGCGATCACATCTAACATTTCAGGTGAGCGTACAGGAAATGGGAGCTCATTTCAACGTCTACTGGCAACAACGGCTTGCGAGAGTAGCGGCTTAGCAGTGACGTCCCAATCACCACGGCTTCCTCGGGAGCATCCCCATTAGGTTATATGGCAGTCGGGCAAGGTCTCAGGCCTTCTTGAAACGAAATGCATCGGCCTTGTACTGTATAGGAGCATTTGGCGTAGCGATCACGAGAATTCACACTGAAGAAGGGGCCATGGGAGCCGCCACGTTCGACAACGCTATGTTTTGGGGCACGTAAGCATTACGTATGGTAAGCTGACCACATAGCGTATGTTCGCAAAGTGCACGTAAACCAAGGAAATCCCATAGCGTACGGAGAACGCACGTAGCGGACAACGTGAGTTCTTTACGTACGAGATCCGTTTGCGTTTGGCATAGCCAACGTTATTCTAAAGCACCTTAATAATGGGCTTGTCGCCGCACAGCGAATCAGGTGTGGATCAAGAGCACTGTCTGGTGACTTCTATAGATGGCACTCCCCATCACCCCCCCCCATTTTTTTCTTATTAGTGTAATAGCGTTAAAGGTGGGCCTCAACCACTTTGTAGCCATGCGTCTGTCAAAAAACATCGTGTTAAAATTAAACTGTGGGCCTATACGTCCCAAAATCAAAATCTGATTATCAGCCGTATACGACGCAGTGGCAGACTCCGAATTAATGTTCACCTTCTGGTGCTCTTTACCTTGCACCCGAGTCTAATGCACGAGCGTTCTTCCATTTCACCGCCAGCGAAATGCGAAAACCGTCGCCTGGGTAGAACCTGCGGCCTGAACCTCAGTACCGCAACTCCATAGCTCTACTACGCTACTGCGGTGGGCGACAAAAAATATATCTTGAAGACAGTGCAGTATAACAACGCGTCTCAAAGCGATATCTGTACTGATAAATTAAGAATGCGAGAAACTGGCATGTAACGCAAGCGCCAGATGTTTTCGAAAAGCGACTTTGGCGCAAAAGAAGCACGAGTGCGGTCGTGACCTGACGGTTACTGCTTTTGGGGTACGCGATCGTGTGCACAAAATCCGCACGCACGAAATCGCAAGTTTGTTAAGAGATGCTAGGTATAGAAACGTCACTTTGATAACTCTAAGTGTACAAGGTCATCTGCGGCGACCGTGCGCCCAGTGGTCGATATGTCGCAATCATCCCATTAAAAGTACGTTTTCGCTTACTTACTCATACGTAAGTGGTCGCATGCAAGCTTTAAAACGTTCGTTCGTGACGTTTCCAGAAATTGCTGTATGCAGCAAGTCGGACCCCGGCACCCCGTACGAGGGAACACAAGCAAGATCGCACCACGTGTCTCCCGCTTACCACTGTGGTAGAAACCGCGCACTGGTGCGGTACCACCGTGCGATGTTACCGGCCGCAAGGACAGCTCCTTCGCATTCCTGTCTCGTGGCAGCTAGCGTTATGCGACGCTGTCGTTAAGGCCTCTAGTGAAAGTCACCGGTGCCGGCGTTTGGGACGCTGCAACGCTGGTGACCAGAGGCGGTCGCGGAGGCTGCACGGGCTTACGAACTGGTCCTTGAGGAAGTGGCGCTTGAAGTACCCGTTGGCGCCAGCATAAGCTCGGTGGTAAGGGCAGCGGCACCCGCACCATAGTGCCGCAAGTCGCCTCTCGAAGCATAGAAAACACTTTGTTGGATAGAAAGCGAGGTTACTTTTTCACAAGTTGAACTCTTGGCAAACAGGAACCGATATTGGTGTGTCATAAATAAAGTCTGATGTCAGCACATATTTCACACAGCGGTCAATGGAACCAAATGTTTCAAAGAAATTGATAGTGGTCATTGTGCACCTTCCGCCTACCTGTCCAAGTGTTGCCCCAGGAATTTCATTATTATATTAATAAGAAATCGCGCAAACATGATGATTAGAAAACTGCGCTGAGGAACTTCGTAGAGGACATAGGCCTTCTATTTCACCATCTCCGACGCAGTCACTGTAACGTTTTCTTTATGTTTAAAAGTTGTAAGGTATAATTGTAAGTGTTTTTTTATTACACGTTTTTTTACAGTAGTTCCTTCATACCTTACTTCATATGTACTTTTTTTTCTTTCTGTCTCACCCAACTTTCTTTTTCTTTTCGCGATTCAATTTGCTTGCTTTACTCGGCGCACCGGCACATTCTCCTTCTCCTCCCCAATTGAAGATGAAGGAAAGGGAACCACGTGCACATAAACGTGTCGCAATTGGACGCAGTTGCTGCGGTGATGAAGATGAGCACCCTAGACAAAACGTTGGCTTCACCGACTTCATTTGATTCTACAATTGGTCATCAGAAGGAGCATACCAGAGTAACGAAGAACATAAACAAGCAGAAGAAGACATTAAACGTGGGGAAAAACCTGGATGATGTATTTCTCGCCGCTACTTACGCACTTCTTATAGGGCAGTGACGTATTGCAGCGCTTGTCAGCTGTCAATAAACCACATTTGACGAAGAGACTCTTAAAAAAATAAAGAAGCAGTGAACAAAAAGGCGGGTGGCGTCTTCATAGTCAGTACCTCGCCATCCTTCAGTCCCATCAACTGAGCTTCACCGTGACGAAATATGCATCACCAACTGTCCGAAAATTGTACTCTTCGAAAATCAATATCTTCGTTCACGTGCATCAAAATGTGGCAGCAGGCACGTCGCTTAAGGAAGAACATGGCAGACGGCGTTTTTTGCCTTTTTATCTCTTGTCATGACACGACTTTTCCGCTGTGCATATAAATCCAGTCAATCAACAAAAGCCGAATAGATGGAAGTTGCCGCTTGTGCCCGTGTGTCTCTTTCTTTGGTCGATGAGAAAAACGAGAACAAGGTGAGACAAGGAGCTAAGGTTTCGACAAGTGGACTTGTCTTCTTCTTTTTGTATATGCTTTAGCTCGCGTTGCTATGAAATTGATGCAAAATCAACTGGACCAAACTACCTTAGAGACTGAGCATGCGAAATGCATAGCACACAAGACAATGCTAGAAGAGCTCTCACTTAGCCTGGAGTGGCCGCCCCTGTGATTTCTTACCAGCACAGGTGAAGGCAGACTTTACGCATGCTTCTGCTCTGGATGAGAGTCGCGACCGCTGAAATCTGCTCACAGCTCACTTTTTATTGGTCATTTATGTGAATGGTAGACTAATTGGGAAATAAAAGCTCATGGTTTCTGGCCAAAATGCTACGTTAGACCAGCAGTGTTAGAACTGTTTCTAGAGGTGGGTAGGGGTCAAATCACTAATTACACATCTATCTATCTATCTATCTATCTATCTATCTATCTATCTATCTATCTATCTATCTATCTATCTATCTATCTATCTATCTATCTATCTATCTATCTATCTATCTATCTATCTATCTATCTATCTATCTATCTATCTATCTATCTATCTATCTATCTATCTATCTATCTATCTATCTATATATATATATATATATATATATATATATATATATATATATATATATATACATACATACATACATATATGTTTGTGTGTGTGTGTGCTGATAATTGCAAGTGTACTGTTTCATTAGGAGAAAGAGCCAGCCCACGCGTCTGTCCATTCTGTTGATAATTACCACCCCGACAGCGATTATAAATTACACATGGTGAACCATGAGGGAGCCAAAAAATAATTCGAATATATTCCTCGCAAGTACATATAATCTCAAGACGATACGATAGGCAATTACTGCCCAACAAAATTACAGCATGACAACGCTTTCAGGCCCTGAATGTTGGGGAATTTTTTGAAAGCCAGTAATTCATGAACACTCTTGATCACGGTTCCGTTCCCAGTTCTCCCAGAGCAGCGAGATAAATTCTATTTTGTTCGCAAAACACAGCGATAAAGCTCAGATCACTTTCATGCGTAATTCACTGCAAATTTCGTCATTTGTGCTCTCACTTTAAATTAGCCTACACTTTACGCATAACGTGCCCCCTTATTGTCGCCAAATATAACCAATGTACCTTGATTAGTTCACCGAGGACCTCGCGGAAAGCAACTACCAGTGTCTTATGACGCATTCAAATAGGGAAAAAAACGGTATGGTAATTGATAGCATTTGTAGTTCTGCCAGGACTACGGGCTAAATTCTGCCCCGTTCGTTAGACACATTCATGACTCATGCCACACTCATGACTCACGTGCTCTTAAGCACAAACATCCGTAATTGATTATCACAGCGTCAAATGCTCACCCACCAACTTTGAACTTTGCCTACGCATCAACAATTGCCTCGTCCTTACTGTCACCAAACATAATGAAGGTGTCTCGGTTAGTTCACTGAAGACACCAGGCCAACTCATATACGTACACCCGTGAGAAACGTATACGGACTACAGGGTCCACGAAAAAAACAGGATTTCTTGGTATAACATGCGTAAACGGAATCTGGTGAGTGCACTTGAAAATGCGTAATGCCAAGTTTGGACTGCAGTCTTTTTTTTTCAATTTCTATGAAGTGACAGAGCAGAAAATGAGTTTTATCGCGCACTCCCAGGACCGTATACTTTTGCTCACGGGTGTACGTATCATGCCATCAGCACGCCTCCAAAAAGGAGCGTTCGATAGTTATTCCTAACGCTTCTAGTAAGCTTTAAACTTTAGAAATTCGCAACACATTCCAATTGATCTGCGCCCCTTCCTTCCTAAAAAAAAAGCTTGTGAATTGCACAGTTCTCTTGAAAATATGGGCAATAGAGCTGATAAGGGAAGCGGGACCGTTTCGAATGCTTACTTAAGATTTCTTTAAATTTTTTATTTTACTTTTTTTTCTAACAGCTGTGTTTGGTCAACACGCCTTTAACATAGAACACAAACTTGGCGCAGCATTTCCATTATGCTCGCAAACTTTTACTCAGGTTGTATTTGTGATTATGCTAGGGCCGTGGAATAAGTTTTATAGCACTGGCAAACCACACTAATAATAATCCGATTGACTTGCACACTTAATCTATTTTAAAAAGGCATATTTAACCCACCTACATGGAGCGTTGCCCACACATTAAAAATACCGTGAACCTAACGTTTCGCATATATGAACAGGTTCCCTTGTCGAGTTCACCAACACAATGGAGATACAAACCGTGACGATAGAATGACGAAAAATATTGGGGAAAAAGGAAGGTTCATTAATAATTAACGATGTTACATTCAAAGCAAGTACTTAGGTATTTGAATCTTTTGCAACGCCTTTGAACTAAAGCTTACTCGTATTTTCACAGAATTTGAAGTTCGTGCCTCCTGCAGTCTTTTAGGAGTCTATGAAACATTTGAAATAACGGCAGTATAACACCTTGCAACGTTTGAATAGGTAACTTTCCACAATGACTGCAATGAAGCCACCTCGATTACACATTTATTGCTCGTGCCCCAGAACACGATTCCTGCTTCAACGAATTGCAAACCCCGTGCCTCGTCAAGTTCACTGAAGCAACTTGCGAAAGGAACCACATTAGTTGTGTAACATGTAAAAGAAGGCGGAAAGCAGATACTTAGCAAACATTTTCGAACCACATAATTAACTCCAAAGCACCGATAGTTAGGCTAGATGCTTGAAATGCATACTATTTGTGCAAATGTTTGTAATAAACTTTAGTTGTGAGTTTGCGCTCGTCCTTGCTTTTTCTCGGCTTGTCCTCGTGTGACCATGCAAACTTTGCAGTACACATGGCCGACCTATAGCGTTCAATGTTTCCGTATATATATATAAGGAAGTGGCTTTTCATTTCCGCAAAATATATTTTTTTTCTGTGCTAGGGAACGTGTGCCAGTGTAACTGTTATGTTAAAATAGTAAAAAAAAATAATATGGATAGACTGCATCAGAAGTGACAGAAGCCAATACAAAAAATGGAACTCAGTCTTGCAATGGTATTGTTGTGGCTCTGCACAGTGGACAGTGTCGTTTTCTTCTTGACGCATGAAACACGAAACAAAAGCACCACACAAAAATCCGGAAAGGCCACACAGGACAACCGCTTGAACACTGACTTGTCACCAACTGCTCCAAATGTCGACATTCTGAAGGTCGTTTTCAACAACATATATAGGATAAGTGGCGAATACACGATGAATTTCGACAGCCTCTAGACATATACCATGTGTCCCGCGTAACGTTAGCCAAGCTGTCCTAGGCACAAAAGAAAAACACATTTTTAAAACACACTGCAAGACACAATTATACACAGTACGCTGCTCAGTCGTCAGAGATCTGAAGCCTGAACAACGCAAGTCTTAAGATTATATCTCGCTCCGTACTTCTTAATTTTTTTTCGTTGAATACCTTGGCTAACGTTAGTTAAGATATCCTAGAAGAGGTCGTCATTCTTTAGGTTTGACGAAATTTTTAAAAACTTCCAGTTTCAGATAACCGAATTCTGTCCTGTAGGTGTGTTAATCATAGAGGCGTACACTACTTGCAAAAGAAATCAAAACAGACATACAGCTATTTACAAAAAATCACAAATTAACTTGTTACCTAATTATTTTACGGCCCATATGGCAAGTTATGATTTACAGCCAGTGAATTTGCAGGGCGTGTCGACCTGGAACGAATTTCCATAATGGCTCCGGTCTGGAGATGTGCGTCCTCAAACTGGACGTAATAACACACTGTCTTTGTACTTACCTTTTTGATAAAAGGCCATTTTATATATTGGAGCACAAAAGTAACTGGAAGAAGCACTCGGAAACGTTCGGTGCGATAAAACCGCGTTTGAAAGTTTCAGGTCTTGCAAAAATTGGTTCGAGGAAATGAATTCCAGATGTGGCTACGAACTGGCCATTGAGGAAGCGATGCTCCAAGTACCACTTGGCTGCCGCGTACGCGCTACCCACAACGCATAGTGCAACACCAGTGCTACAAATCTCCTCTCAAGGCATACAAAATGCTTTTATGGATAGCAAACGGGGTTCGTTGATCACGAATAATTGAAGGAAACCACGGCGGGAGGCGGTCGAGCGAAATGTGTCTCAATGGAGCCGAATGCTTACAGCAGCTCCATAGCTGTCATCATATGCATTCCGTCTAGCTTTGCAGGGGCTAAACCTAAAATTTCATTTATATAATAATAAGAGGTCACGCAACCTTTATACATAGGAAAATGTGATGAAGAACTTCGTAGGCGGCGCATACTTTTTATTCAACCACCTCGAATGCAGCCACTATTAGTGTTTGTATGTGTTTAAAGGTTGTAACTTATAAGCCGTCTTTACTTGGACTTAACGTTGTTTTTCTGATTTCTACGTTCTTGGCATCGTACGTTTTTCTTTTCGGCCTCGGCCCCCATTTTCCTTTAGACTATCGCTTTACTTACCTAGCGCACCGGCGCGTTCTCCTCCTCCACCACCGAGGGCGAGGGAGAGGGAGCTACGCGTACATAAACGGGTTACTTAGGGACGCAGTTGCTGCGCTCGCAATCACCAGCGTCAAAACGTTGGCTTCGGCGACATTCTTTGTAGTCTAACTTGTAATCACGAGAAGCAGACCAGAGCGAACGAAAACTTAAATAAGGAGAAGAGAAAAGTAGACGTGGGTGAAGACCCTCGACCTCTATTGCGCATCGCCACGTTGTCATTTCTGCATTCAGAGTGACGAGTTCCAGCACTTCTGAGCTGCCAAACCGCATTTGATGGAGACCGTCTTAGAAAAAAAAAAGCGCGAACCAGGAACTTTCTGAAGAGCCGGGTCTTGAACCCACTGTCAATACCTGACCTTCCTTTGGTCCTGTCTATTGGGCTTCACCCTACTCTGGCTCACATTCGCGTGTACAATGGCTCATACCTCCCCAAGCAATGGTTCACGCCTCCGTAAGCAAGCAAATAACTGCAATGATTCATAGTGCCGTAAGGTTCATAGCTACTGGCTTTGCGTGTATTAGCTCCGATGACGCTACCCCTATTGTAGTTGTCGGTGATTTCAATGTGGATGGGTCGGTGCCGAAAAAGGGAACGGGTTACGCGTTCAATGTTGCAGACACATCCCTTGTGAAGCCACACCGATCCGGCCTAACCGACCATCCAAAGGCCTACGTTGATGGATTTGACATTATCAAAGAGTATGATTACAGCTGCGAGTGAAATAACGACCACCGATCAAGACAACAAATGAGTGTACGTTCCCTTCGTCACTATGACCAAACGTCAGGACAATAAATGAGTTCGTACCTTTGTTCAAAATCATGAGTCACTGCCGTCTCGTGTGCGAAACACCTTCGCTGGTCAAAAACCTTCACAGAGTGGAATAGCTCGTGATGTTTTGAAGAAGCGGGTCGTGACACCACTATGAATACCTCGCTTTCCCTTGGTCCTATCTTATTCAGCGTCACCGTACTCAAATAAGCAACTACAACTGATATATCTTCAACTAAAGTCAATATTTTCGTTCCCTTCTATCAGAAAATGGAAGTTCGTGCTTCGCTTAAGGAAGAGCATGGCAGACGGCCACTGTGCACAGGTTGCCGCCATTTAGGTTTTTTTTTTCAACGCGTTTTGACCTTAGGAATGAGAAAGCGTCTGTTATCCACGCAACACACGAAAACAAAACGGCATATAATCAACTACGTATACCGGAGAAGGCAAAAGTCAACCGCCCGTTCATCCATCGCCCTATAGTACAACGACTGGAACTGTCAAACTATTGTCTGATGAGTTGATCGTTTGATAGGTTGAATGCAGATCGGCTGAGTGACCGACTGACCGACTAATGATGAATGAGTGAAGCGGTGGTTACCAAATATAGCAAGATTGTAAGGAAGAAAAACTAAGGCCATGGAAAGGAAGGTGAGAGACCGAGCGGTGCTTGATCATCGATTAAAGTGCTAGACTTGAAGGATTGTCCCCTAAACGGCCCTTTCTTTAGTACCACAGTGAACCTACCTTATGGGATTCATTGATCAGAGCCCAGAGCACTGTGCATAATACAATGCCAACAAGAGCTCTCACTTAGCTTTAACCCTGAAAGGAACGTGGCAAACGGCTTTGCTTTAGGGGCCAGCCGTCCCGCAGAGATTCAGCTAGCTAGAGTGAGCCAGCTTGAGATCTAGCGAGAAAGCGAAGGAAAAAGAATGCGTAGAGCAGAGAAGGCGGGGAGCAGCGACTCGTCAGCATATTTTAATTAGAGTGTGAATTAGGCTGTGTTTGCCGTGTATGTGGTTATATAACACACAGTTCGCGGGTCTTTTTTCAAAGTCGGACACTCCGCTTAGCCGCAAGGATCTGGCGAAAATGTTCCGAAGCGAGCGTGAGCATTGCGATCCCGGCGTTTTGGTGAAAACATAACTTAGTGTGGGAGACTCCGGGGAAGCCGCGCTGCAATGCACGAACGTTAACAGCCAGTTAGTTAATAGCTAGAAGGGCAGGTGCGTCTTTTTTCAGTGGTGCCCCACCTCTTTCCGTTCTTTCCGCGTTAAACTTGGTTCGCTTCTATAGAAATATGTATTACATTTATTGAAAATTATGTCACCGCATAATGAGCACATCCGCCATAAGCATGCATGCTTAAAAAGAGGAGGAGGAGCAGCAAAAAGAAGAGCTGGTAGGTTATGCGGAGTAAATGTCCGTTTGGCTACTCGAAGGAAGTGATCAATACCTCGGTGCGGTTGAATTGCTCGAGCCGTCACCAGTACATTCGCTATTCTAGGTGACAGCTTACCGTAAGAGTATTACGCGTATAGGCTGATTATTGAAAATCTTATAATAAGTTGGTTAATTACTAATAGATTATCAATTATTTAATAATAATTTGATAATTCTTATTAAATATGTAATTCACTGTTCAAGTACCAAGTAAGAGAGAGAAAGAAATACTTAATCAACAGAAAAGCGGCGAGGATGGTAGGAAAAGGGAGATTTCTGCCTGCTTCACCCCATTGGCTGAAGGAATTGAAGAGTTTAGACTAAGACGTGAGATATTGAAGGTCAAAAATAACAGAAGAATACCGCAAAAAACAAACACTGTTTCGTATGAAAGAAATCGCCACTAATCACATCAAGCTTACAAACAATGCAACCCACGGTTTGTGTATTTGTGACTGGGTTAGTGCTCTTTCTTAGTCCAAGAATCAATGTATAACACACAGCGCTTGGACTTCAAGATTTGTGTCAACACGAGCTATCACAGGATGTTTCGCTTAAATTGAGCCGAGCTTTCAAAATATGCAAATTCCACGTTGCTGTATTGAACCAAGGTAATGTGTTTGCCGTCGCTTGGACATCCTAGGATTATTTTTGAATTCCGAGTAAATATAACAATTGCTCCTATTTATTTATACAACTTCCCAATCACGATAATTCCACGAAAAGTGTCATAGAGAAAATTGTAGACCAACTTGAGAAATTCCCGATACAGCTTTCTGTTGCTCAATACGTGCTACATAAAAGTGCTTTTCCGAGCGTGAAAGAAGACCACGAATACATGCAAAGTGCCTCGAGGGGCCAGTAGTGCGGCAGTTGTACTCCAGTTTTTGCATTCCCGTACGTAGGCAGTCTAAAGAGTCGCTTCAGGTATTTGAACTTGTATGCAAATTTATGCTTACGAAACAATAAAACTGTCCACCCATCCCGAAGTACGATCGCTTTCAAGATGGCGTCCAACGCGGTGCGCGGATACACGTTCGTGCTGCCTCTCGCTTCAACGCAGGCTACACGGCGAAGCTATCGGCTACACGGCTACACGGCTCACGAAGCTATCAGCCGTCGCAGCGCTGTGCCAACATCGCAGGTCGCTTTCAAGATACGGACTTCGCGGCCGAGAGAGACGGAGCCGAAGAGTGGTTGATCATGGTCTATTACATTCCGACACTCATAGATAAGGTGCTAAAGAGCGATTGCTCGTTACAACGATCGGAATGTCATCAGCGCACCTGCTGCCGCGACCTGCCGTAGTTTGCTTGCCTCATCAGTTCACGCTACGCTAGCGTTGGCAGCAGTTCGTGTCGCCTCGGTGCTGTCGTTCTTTACTGGTCGGAAAAAGTTCTCTAACATTGGTAACGACACCGGGTGGCTGCGTGATGATGCGCAAGTGGCACAGGGCTTAAGCATACTTAGACAACTCCCAGAGGAGTCTCCGCGTGATATTTTTTTTAAATTTTTCCACGGATCTGTTTGTCTGTGGGTCTAAAGAGGTCCCACCGGAGAAATAAATAAATAAATAAATAAACAAATAAATAAATAAAAGATCGCAGTGTCTTTTTTTGTTTTTATAGGATATCGAGGAGTCCGTATCATTCAATAGAACAATTAGCATCGTTGCTTAAATGAGCCGACGTACATCCATCAGCTTCACCCTGCGCTGTTCAAAAAGTTTTCTTTTTTATGTGAAAGCTGCAAAGTGAAAAAGCCAGCGTCTGTAGCAGCGAAACAGCACCTAAATTCCCATTGGCTGCGACACCGCGTCACGTGCGCACCACGACGGAGCAGACTGCGCGAGAGGGAACGTCTGCTATCGCGCTGGCGCACCGAGCGTTTCGCGAGGGGAGAGGGCATCTTCGAGAATGGCGCATCATGCGCTGAGCCTTGCTCCCTCAAGGGCTGCAGAGAACACTGCTAACCTGTACCTTGCTTACAAAGAACCACTTCTCTCTCTCTCTCTCTCTCTCTCTCTCTCTTTCTCATGGTAGCCTGAGCTATCCGAGCTTTCCTTGTTCCTGCAAGCTCTCGCCTGCGTTCTGACATCGCGCCTCGGTAAGAAAGTAATGTATAAACACAACAATTCCGAGTGAAAAAGCGTCGGCGTAAGTTTATTTAGAGCGAATGACCTTACTCTCAGAGGCCGCGTGTCTTGCACTCTGGGCTAAAGCAGCGCCTCGAAGATAGCCGGCTTGCGTGCACGGCCCTTGAGCTATCCATACACCGTTCCATTCATAGCAGTCAGCGCTGCGGAGGCTAGACGCACTTCTTGCAGTGTCTTCGTTCGCATTCGCGTATAGATCGTTTTTGACCCCAACTGTGCGCCACAATTATTTATAAACAAACACACTGTACTATGCGACTGCTAATTTGTTCTTTCAAATCCGTTTTATATGTGTTGTTGTTTTCGGCTTTTTTATTTCCAACCCGTCCCGAGGAGCCTCACGAGCATGCTCGCGCGAAAGAAAGCTGTTGGCGCGCAGCGAAGCATAGACGGAACGCGCGGAGTGATAACAATTCGTGACCGACCTTCTCGCGTAGCTTCCACAGCGTTAAATGATATGTATGGAACAGAAAACAAGAGGCGTCGGCCAAGCATCGCAACGTCCTCACTTGCCCGCGAGGAGTTCATAAAAGGAAGAACCGCTCAGCGGCGTTCAAGTGGGCATCAATGCTTTCGCATTCACAACTCGTAATAAATGCATACGTGTCCGCGGAATTTTTACATTGAAGAGGTGCTTGAAAGATTGAATGCTTAGAAGCATCTCTGGTTCCAGTTGTGCCTTCTTTCTTTATGTTCGCGTTCGTTTTCATTCAGTAGTAAGGGAATCGGTAAATCGAGACAACTCCAGCGAATTTATTGGATTTGATTGATATATTTCGTTACATACGCTGCCTTTTTATACCTTATATCTCGAAGGTTGCTCAAGTGCGTCGTAAATTTTAAAAGCATGCTGCTACACCAGGCCAAGTCAAATTTTCTGTTTCATATACGCGTGAAATGCACAAATATACTTTAAACAAAACTGCTCAATGCATTTGGATGAGATATGTTGCATTAAACGAAGCAGCGGAATTCTACTGGCTATAAGAAGTGGAACATTTATATCTGGCCACTTGGTTTCTAAACAAATTGTCGAAAATCGAAAAGCTTCAAGCAAACTGAAAAAAGAAATTGAAAAGTCCGGCGGCAACAGTGCATCAAACAGAAATAGGGGTTCTGTTAGCAGCTTCATAAAAAGCTCGCGAAATAGATAAATATTAGTATAGAGATTACGCGAAGTTGCTATAGTATTTACGATGGCTTTCCAAAAGTTCTGCCCTCAAACTGGAGGTTTATTTCAGAACACTGTGTAGCAGATGAATTTGGTTTATGGGTGACAAGCGGCGAAGTTAACAGAACTGTTATACGGTTTTTTTTTTAATGTCTAGCACACTTTTGAGCTTGTCCCTTTAGCTTTTATTTTTTCTTCTTAAAGTAGACTAGTAGCAGCAGTTTTTCAAGAACTTTTCAACAGAGTGATATATATAAAGAAAACTACTTGTCGTACTTGAGAGATATGAACTTTTTTTGATAATTGAAACGAACTAACCAAATTTGTCGCAGCGCATAAACGAAGGAAAAACTTTTTATTTGTTTGCATGCATTTAAATCGCAGCGCCCGCCGACCTTTTAACTATTGCTATCACACGGCCCGTCTGCAAAAACGGTACAGTATCAAGCAACTGATTGGGTTCCGTCTGATCATGTGGAAAGTTTTTTTTTTTTTAATGTTCAAACAAAAAATTAAGGAGAAGGCCAGCAGGAAAAAGGAATAGAAAAAAACAAGCTTCGACGAAAGGATAATATGTCAATGAAGGATGTGTCGCGAACTTAAAAATACAGTGAACAAATCAATTTTCAAAAGCCTGAAAGTTTGGGAACAAACTAAACTTTCCAAGCCATAGCGAAAAGAAGACACATGATAAAGAGAAAATCCAACAGAAAAACTGCGTTTAGAGGTCCTGGATCTTTTTTTTGTTTGTTTGTTCGGTATTCTATTTGATTCATACGTTTACTGGGCTCCGTCAAAAAGGGTAGAGAAATTTGTGATCATCAGGGTAGTGGAGGTATGATCACGGAATCTGAACAACAGGATGCTGCGATGATCAAAAGCTGTCAGATAAAGAAAACAGACGACACAGGCGGAGTTTCCAGTGACGTCATCGAGGACGACATATTGTTGTTCCTCCAGCATGGCGAAAGGCTATGCGTATACGCAGATTCGGGCATGTCTGTGAGCAGGACAGCTTTTGTTTTAATGTGTAGCACATTTTTGAGTTTGTCACTTTACCATATCCGTTAGCGGAGCTTAATTGACGCGCAGCCTAATGTCAGGACACGGGCGTCCTTGCACGCGGCAGTCGTGGTCGGGAATCGAGCCCACAACCTATCGCTCTCCAGTGGATGGCCATCCCCACTGTGCCGCCAGCCGCGTGTACACGGATACAGTAAAAGCGTATCGCATTTATTTCTCCTCTCGCATATAGGGATACGTCATCGTTTATGTGAATGCGCAATTTTTTGTCCAGCAAACTAACGGCACCTATTGTGTCGTACCCTTAGAAATCTCCAACTACGCAAACCTTCTCCTAGCAATGATGGACATATTTGTTTGGCCCACTTGTCAGACCACGTTTGTCAGCTCGCACCTCAGAGACTGCACACACGTCTTCTTACGCCGAGACGCAAGTCTGTGCTCCAGTATAACCACCATGAGATGGCCCGGCCCCGTCAGGGTACTCAAACGAACGCGCTAACACTTTACAGTGGTGATCAGCGGGCGCGAAGACATCGTATCTATCGGCCGTCTTATATGGGCGCATTTAGACAATGAATCGAGGAGCACACACCACCGCAAACTCCTTCGAACCTACATATTACTGTCCTAGAGTGCGTATTGCTAAATTCGGCCTGAATGTTTTTTTTTTCCTTCCACACCGCTCAGCAGCACCGCTCCTTCCTCACTAGGGGATGGCCCTGCAGCGTCTACTTCTTTTCGCTGTATCGGCTCGAAGAAAGAAAATGATGAGCACGTTGCGCACACTTGGTGTGCAGCTTGTTCCCAAATCACCATATGTTCGCCAGTGTGAGTGTTAAAATATATAATACGATGTAGCGTGACTGAACGCGTGGCTCCATTAGCTGATGTATCACATCTGAAAGTTAGCGCTCTTCGATCTGATAAGCCCGCTTTTCCTGTCGCGTTGTGAAATGCACCAAAAATACCCGCAGGGTGAATGGTGCGTACGTCAGGTTCTCCTTCATTCGGGTCCGCGTGGACGAATTTGCGCATCGTTTATTTTTGGTAACCTACCCATTTTATCAGAATAATAATATTTCCCAGGGTGTCAGCAACGGTTGCATTTTGGCACTTGCAGCTTCGTGTCAGGCGTAGCCATGTAGAGTGTTTTACGTATTAGTCCTAGTGTTTTGCTCGCCTTGCTCGAGATGTATTCTATGTGCTGATTCCATATTAAGTTTGTTGACAAGATGACACCGAGGTGTTTAAACAGATTTGAGATGATTTAGACTGAGCTATCGCATAAGAGACGCGAACGCGACAGCTTTGTAAAGCGTTCTGTAATTCACTTTAGGCCGCCTAATTCCTTCTTAAACCACCCTAATCCACCTTATCCACCCTAACGCACCTTAAGCCTCCCTGATCCACTTTTTTTTCGATAGTAATACAATCTAATCCACCTTAATACAGATTACTAGGCCTTGGTCTTCCTTAATCCACCCTAATCTTTCTTCATCTATCTTACTCAACGTTACCCGACCTTATTCCTACTCAATCGACTTTAATCCACTATAATCGATCGTAATCCACTCTTATCCCCCTTAATCAACCTTTATCAACCCTAATATACCTTAATATAATCCGTAATTCATTACTACTTTTTCCAATCCCCCTTTCTCAACCTTCATCCACCCTAATCTACGTTAATCCCATCACTATTCGATTGTTACGTTCTCTAATCTTTCATCATACCTCATGAACGGCTACACAAGGTTTGGTTCGCTTCTGGTCTTGCTTGGGTCATGTGATATTGGCTGTACTTTTCAAAGCGACATTGAAACAAAGAGATTTAAAGCTTTCACCTTAATAATGTAGCAGGCGCACCCTGAATGCAGCATCGCGTTCTCCATGGCGCCAAATGCTTCAAACAGCTCTACAGTATTCATACACATTCCGCCCAGCTTTCCAAGCGTTGCCGCTAAAATGCCATCATTATACTATGAAAAAATTGCGCAACCTTAATATGTAGGAAGCTGTAATAAAGAACTCAGACGGCGTATGCCATTTATTTGATTCTTTTGAGCGCAGTCACTTTCTAGGGGTTGTTCCTGTTTAAAGGTAGTAATATACCTGGCTCTAATTTGAACCACCATCATTCGCCTTCACCCACCTTACTCCACTTTAAACCATCTAACTACATCTTGCTCTAACTTGTACAAACCTTAATTCACCATGCCCTAATATGCAACAACCTTAATCCACTTTAATTCACCTTAAGCCGCCTAAGTCACCTTATTTCACCCTCATTCCCTGTACGTTAAGTCACCTTACTCCTTCTTGTACTAACTTACAAAACGGTGATGATAACATTTATTATCACTCGTGGCTGACAACAATGCGGGCTCATTTGCCTCATGGGACATATGTTTTCGCATTAATATTGGCCGATGTTGAAGACAGTGCAGTGTCTCAAAGTGCTAGCTGTCTCGAGGTAATTAATGACGGGAGAAGCTGGCACGTCGCAGACAAGTCAGAGGTTTCAAAGAGCGACTTTGGTACGAAAGACACATACGTGCGATTGTGACCTCGCGGTTACAGCATTGTACGTCCCGAAGTGCGTGCACAAGTTCGCCATCCACGAAATCGCAGGCTTGCAAGAGATACGAGGTATAGAAACGTCACGTTGATAACTTTGGTTGTTCAAGGTCAACCGTCACGTGCGTGCCAGAAGTTGTCGGAATGTCACAATCATCATAATATGAGTTTGCCGTCGCATAGTTAGCGGTGGTAAGTTCTGGTATACTTTTAAAACATTCATGTCATGCCTCCGAAATCGTCGCTTGCTGCAATTCGGAGCCCGCCGTGGTTTACGGGGGATCGCATGCAAAATCATATCGCGTGTCTCGTGCTTAACGAAGGGGTAAAATCCTGACAGTGGTGCGGTACCACCGTGGCGATGACACTCGTGATAAAGACAGCGTCTTCGCATTCTTCTCACGCGACAGCTAGCATTTTGCGATGCTGTCGTTTCGGACACTGCTGCGCGAAGGCCCTGTACGGAGGCTGCACAGGGCTACTAACTGGAACCAGAGGAAGTCGCAATTGCCGCAAATCACGTGTCGAAGCATACAAGATGCTTTTATCGATAGCAAGCGGGGTTGGTCGTTGATATTTTCTTATTGATAGAGGTATGTATCGAGGTTGGTGCGAACACCGGCGGAGGCATTCCCCTACTTCCAATGGAGCCAAATGCTTCAAACAGCACCATAACTGTCATCATGCACATTCCGCTTAGCTTTCCAAGTTTTATAACTAAGCCTTTATTAATATATTAGGAGGTAGTGGTGCTACCAAGATGTGCAAGAAGTTGTGATAAAGAACTTCATAGGCTACGCATGCCTTTTATTTGACTATCTTCAAGGCTGTCATTGTAAGGGTTTGAATTTGTTTAAATGGTGTGGGTTATAAATTTTAAGCGTTTATTCGGATTACACTTTTGTTGTTTTATGTCTAAATTCTTCATTCTTTGGTTGATCTTTTTTTTCTTTCCTGGTCGATCTCCACCCCCCCCCCCTTCCTTTTTGAGGCTAGCACTTTCGTTACTTTACTCGGCGCTCCACCATGTTCTCCTCCTCCTCGCCCATTGATGGTGGGAGAGGGGCAACTACGCGTACATAAAGAAGTAGTTCAACCTCATCACAACGCGGACGCAGTTACTGCGCTGGTGTCGGCGAGTACCCTTCCCAAAGCGTTGGCTTCGGCGAAATCATGCGATTCCATAATTGGTCTTCACAAGGAGCAGACCAGAGCGATGAGAGACTTAAATAAGGAGAAGAAGGCAGCAAACGTGGATTAAGACCGTGGGCTTCTATTGTGCGTCTCTGTTTTCTAACTTATCCATTCACAGTGACGAATCCCATGTCTTGTTTCGCGTCAATATATCGCCTTTGACGAAGACAGCCTTTAAGAAATGGCGAAGCGGCGAACGAAAAGTTGGGTTGCAACCCCACAACACTCGCCTTTCTGTGGTACCGTCGTTAATGCTTCACCGTGGTGCAACATGCATCACCACCTGTCCCAAAGTTCTACTCTTCCGAAGTCAATGTCTTTGTTGCCTTCCATCAAAAAGGGATCTGGTACGCCGCCTAAGGGAAAACATAGCACATCGCCACGCTGGAGGAGTTGTACGTCGCTGCTTAGATTTTTTTTAAACATCTAGTGATTTTAACCGTTATATACACAAGTTACGATAACCACAAAACGTGGTACAATCAACTACGCACTGCAAAAGGCGAAAGCTCATTGCTTGCCCATCCGACGGCGTACTACAACGAGCGGAACTCTCTACTTATTGATGATCGGATTAGTTCATCGATTAATGGATTAAATAGACATCGACTGAATAACTGACTGACCAACTAAGAATGAATGAGTCAAGCGGCGGTAACCACCAGTTACCACCACTTCATTCATGCGTTGTTCGTTGGTCAGCTTGAGAGGAAGCCGAAATCACTTCTATAGAAAGGAACGCGAGAGGGCAAGTGAACCTTTACCGAGTGAAGTTGGAATCCTGGAAATGAAGGACGTTTCGGTAAACACACACACACACACATACACACACACACACACACACACACACACACACACACCTGTATATATATATATATATATATATATATATATATATATATATATATATATATATATATATATATATATATATATTGATACGAAGATGTGGGGCTCTAGCACCGCAATACGGCGCGCGCAAAGGTCATCCCCATGAAAGACGATGAAGTGCGTAAGCTGCACGCTCTTCTTCTGGCCCGCCATTCAAGATAAATGTCTCTTTTGTAACACTCCGTCTCCAACCTACGTTACACTTTTCTGGTGAAGGTGCGGGGTACATGCTACCACTCCCCGATCGAACACCGTCTACAAGCCCAGTACGAAGTCCGGTCGAGCTGAGTCCTGTACACGTACGGACCAGCCGCCGACTTCAAGGACTGCCACCTGAGCACGAGCCGCTACCCAACCAAGTGAGAAGGATGAGTACGTCTTCCTCAACCGCGCCCACCGAGCTCGTCCTCAACCAGCCGCGAATCCCCACGTCCTTCCATGGGGACACCTTCGAGGGTGTAGAGGACTGGCTCGATCACTTTGAGCGTGTCGCAGAATACAACGGCTGGACTCCACAGTGCAAGCTACGCGACGCCTACTTTGCCCTCGAGGACTATGCGTGGATATGGTTTGAGAACCGTGAGGCGGCCCTATCGACATGGGATGAATTCCGACGGCAGCTAATCAGCACGTATGCCAGCCTGGATCGCAAGGAGCGAGCTGCATCTGCAATTCAGTCGAGAGTACAGCGGCCGAACGAAAGCGTCGCAGACAAGCAAGAGTTATTCGGTGGTCTAATACGCAATCCACCAAAGACCGTTGCAGAGTTTCTTGCCGAAACCATATCAATGGAAAAGGCACTGCAGCAGCGAACGAGGCAGTACAACCGCGACTTGTCGAGCCTGTCGCATGGCCCTCTCGCTGTGCAATTGGACAATACCGACGCCTTGCGGGAGCTCATTAGGCTTGTCGCGCGAGAAGAGCTTCAAAAGATTCAGGTAGCTCCGGTATCGGTACCACGACTCGCTCTGGCTGATGTCGTCCGGGAGGAAATCAGGCAGGCAGTACAAGTCCCAGAGCGACGCGAGACACCACAGCATGAGGTACGGCAGCCACAGCCTCGCATGTCGTATGCGGAAGCTGCGCGAAGTTCGTTGTCCCCGACTTTTTATGATGTGCGCGACGTCCCGGACTTTCATGGTGTGCGCGCCGTTGAACAAGCTACTGGCGACTTCAGGCCTCGCCGCACGCCATTCATGGCTGAAACACGACCACGCCGTAAGAGCGACGTATGGCGCACTGCAGACCGGAGGCCCTCGTGTTTCCATTGCGGGGAAGCCAATCACCTCTACAGGGCGTGTCCTTACCGCCGAGCTGGCCTCCGTGGGTTTTAATACGCCGTCCCGCGTCCATCAACAAATGACCAAAAAATAACTATTTAACGTTTAAATTATTTGCTTTATTGCACATATTGTAATTTACGAAATTTACCCGGTGAACTAGCAAAGCGGGTCTACCCAGAATGAATTTCCACAATGCCATCAGTTTGGAGATATGCATCCTCAAACTGGCCTAAAGATTCACAGTCGTGTCAAGTACCTTTTTAAGAAAACGCTCTTCTACGCATTAAAGCACAAAAGTAACTGGAAAGCCCATGTATGTCGTCCCAAACTTTGGGAAATAAGATGTCGAAATTTGTGTCATCGAAGAAATACATTTCAACAAGAGACGTCCTGCAAACTCACCGGCTACCATGCGGAAATGGCAATATGTGGGGTAAAGTAATTAAACAAAAAGTTCGTTAGGGAATTACGGTTAGTTAGTTACATACATTGTGTTTCTATTACTCGTGCTAGTAACGTACGCCTCTCCGAATAATCCAGCTCAAGCATAAGAATTATGCAATCGGAAACGGATGCCTTATTTTTTTTAATACGTAAAATTTAAATATGGTCACTCCAGATACAGATTCAATAGTTGCGGTACTCGATAATCCAACAATTTCGTGCCACGAGACACGCCATCGTTCAGCGAAGCCGATTATAATAATTTAGAATCCCTCGTCCATAGGTTGGATATAGGAAGCTAATTTTGTGTCTCCTAATATGGTTTTACAATTCCAGTACACTAGGCAAGATGCAAGAAGCGAAGCATGAACTTTTATGGCAGGAACTGCCCAGCGCCAGCCTACTTCGCGACGCGAGCCTGTATGTGGTGGATGACGTGGCTAAAGCATTCACAAAGCAAATTGGGCCTTAGCTGTTGTTGGATTTTCCAGCGTGCAGATGAAAGCGCCCACTTTGAAAATTGCGCGGGGGGGGGGGGGGGGGGGAACATATAATCTTTTAGAATCAATACGGGCACATCTTGAAGACAGTCCGGTATAACGCCGCGTCTCAAAGTGCAATCTGTCACGAGGTCATTAGGAAGGCGAGAAGCTGGCAGGTGAAGCCCTCCTTCGCTAGATGTTTAGTACGGCGACTTTGGCGCGAAAAAAGCGTGCGTGCGGTCATGACCTGACGGTTATGGCTTCGCGCGTGTGCGTGTGTGTCCACGACACCGGAGTTTTGCAAGAGATACGAGGCCTAGACACGTCACCTTGAAAAGTCTGATTGCGCAAGGTCACCCGTGGCGTGCATGTGGTTTCGCCACAAATATATTTAACGTATTCATGGCAAGCAGGAACCACGGTTTGGTTTTTCATAAATATGGCAAGGTACAGCAAAGAATCAGTCTCAATGGAGCCAGATTCTTCAAAGAACTCCGCAGGCGGGATTATATACATTCCACCAATGTTTCCTGCTGTTGCACCTGAAGTTTCATTGATGTATCAACAACGAGTCGAGTAATCTTAATTTGTAGAAAACTCTGCTGAAGAACTGCATTGGTAGCGCATGCCTTTTATTTGATTTTCTGGGACGCAGTCAGTTTAAGTGTTCGCTTGTGTTTAAATGTTGTAAGTTCTAAGTTCCAAGCGTTTGTGTTACCCATTGGGTTTTTCTTTTTTTAGCACAGGTTGATGATGCAGGCGGTTTATTGGTGCAAAAGTTTTTAAATGAAAACATTCCGTCATTTGTTCCTATATTTGTTTTGTTCTTTACCTTGGCGGCCTCGCTCCCAATTTTATCAACTTTCAATTTTCTTACTTTAGTCGGCGCACCGGCATAATCCCATCCTCTTCCTCCTCCTCCTCCTTCACTGAGGATGAGGGATGTAATAGTTCTGCGGAAACCCGCAAGGTGGAGAGAAGTAATAAAGATGAAATGATACACCCACCCAATCCCAGCAACTGCTACAAAGGAAACGCATTGTAGTTCTTCGAAAGGAAAGCGTCGCACTCGGAGAAAAATTCGCCCCAGTCCGGGCCTGGTACCCGGGACCACCGCCTTTGCGGGGCAGCCGCTCTACCATCTGAGCTAACCAGGCGGCTAGCAGATGCCCGGGCGAAGTCGAACTAACTTTGACTATGATGGCCTTTGTAGTTCTGCCAGGTCAACGGGTTAAATTATGCCCGGTTTGTCAAAACGCTCTAGAACACAAGCATACGTAAAATAATAAAACAGCCTCATGTGCCCACCCACTTCGAACTTTCCCTATACACACTAAACATCACATGGCCCTTATTGTTACCCAACATAAAGAAGGTGTCTCGTTTAGTTCACTCAATACACCAGGCGAAATCAACATACGTGTCGCACAATAAAGGCCTTCCAAACAAGCAAAAATTACGAGCGTTCAATAAATTTTCGTAACGCTTCTAGTGAGCCAGAAACGTTAAACATTAGCAACACTTTGCACTCGTTCTGCACCCCTTGCTTGTAAATGCAGAGTGCTGTTGAAAAATTTAGGAAACGTTGCTAATAAACCTTGCTTTATATTGTGTTTCTTTCTTGTTCTAAACGATGATTTTACGGTCCCAATACAATGGGCAAGATGCAAGCAGCGCAACGTGAAATATGCTATGGCGGCAACTGCCCCGCGCCAGCCTACTCCGCAACGCCAGCATGGACGGCGCACTCCTTTCGTCGTCTGCTACAGCACTTCGCGCTGAAGCACGAAATACAATCCTCACTGCCCAAACAAGGGGGGTGCGCAATACGGGAAAAAATTACTTACGCGGCTAATGCATTTACACACAAAATTTGTTCTTAGTTGTTGTTGGATTTTCCAGCATGCAGACAAAAGCGCTCGCTTACAAAATTGCGGGGCGGATGCCAAACCCTGCCCGCCCCACTCCTCCCAACTGCGCCTATGGTGTGCGACAAACAATCAGAGTTGTTGCCGAGCAGCTCTGTGCAGACGACACCACCACGCACATGCTGGTCTCTGATAATAAGCCTAAAACGTAACCTGTCTAATCTCCTTCACTAGGCGGCGAGCAAACGCCGGTTTCCTGTCCGTCTCGTATCATCTCGCGAGACGCCGTTAGCGTCACTGCCAGCGGCCTTGGTCGCGCCTGCAGTGCTATATACACGCATAGATTCTGTAGGGAGGGGGGGGGGGGGAGGGAACAGTTCCGCTGTGCAATAGCAGCTGTCTCACGTGCCGCATCGTGTCTTGTCGCGTGCACGTATTGTCGTGACGCCGTGATGACAGCCGGAGCGCAACGCTATAAACCTTGATACCACTTTGAATGCTTCGATTTAGGATGAAAGTGCCGACATTTTGTTCATTTCTGCAACAGGCGGAGACGCAACAGTTGACAATACGTTCAATTTCACCTCAGCCGATGAATCAATCAATCAAACTATCGATCACAAAACGCCACCCATTAAGCTGCACACCTGAGTCAAGAATGCTATTCTTGTCTTACACAGGTGGGTGCACTCGGATGAATTCGCAGCAAGTGCAACTTGTCGGCTTTGACATCGCACTGAGTCAAGAAAACGGCAATAATAGAGACTTTTCCAATAGCATTTGTCGCCTTACGTCCCTTAAACACTGAGGCCTTTGCAGAGCGTTGTGTAGCGTGTCCCTTCGAGACCGCTAGTTTAACGTGAGGGAACGCATAACCAAAGGAAGACGTTATAAAACAAACATATCCAAGCCAAAGCAGCCCACTAGCGACCATCTTGTCGTTTTTATGCCGACGCGTCTCGTTAGGCTCACTGACGCCGAAATCGCAGGATGATTTGGTTCAATCGCTCCATCGGCGATCCAATAACGTACGGAGCATACGCATAGAGGGATACGCGATTTCATCGCATGCGTTAGGCGTTTACATTTGGTATAGCAAACGGTATTCTAAATGTCTCATAACGGGCTTGCCGAAGTGCAGCGACTCAAGTGTGGATAAGGGGCAATATCTTGTGACTTCCCTAGATGACACCCCCCTCCGAACCCTCCCCCTTTTTTTGTTAATAGAGAAACAGCCTTATCGGCGGCCCTCACCCACTTTCTAGGCACCTGTCTGTTGAGAAACATCGGCTTAAGAATGAACTTCTGGAGCTGCATATGCCAGGACCATGATCTGATTATGATGTATAATCCGTGCACGCCACAGTTGGAGGCTGCGAATTAATTTGGACCTCCTGAGGCTCCTTACCGTGCACCTAACTCTTTATGCACGAACGTTTTTGCATTTAACCGCCATCGAAATGCGAGTGCCCTGATGTGGATTGAGCCTGCGACCAGGACCTCAGCAGCGCAATGCCTTAGCTTCACTGCGCTACCAAGGTGGGCAACAAGAAAAAAAGACAATTACTTAGGTATCCTTACCTGATTTGAATGTGAAAGCATTATGAATTCTGGAATGATTGGTTACGCTCTCACGACACATGACGTCATACATTATTAGGTGTCCTTAAGAGAAAGCTTTAGCTCGGGCCCAACTCCAACGCGGCATATTCAAATACATGTAAAACGCAAAAGCTTTTTTCTGAGATAACCCCTGAACTGATTTTAATGAAATTTGTTGCATTCGCGAAAGAAAGTTAAATTCTAGTGACTGTTGCAAGTGGAATTTCGATTTAGGGCCTGAATTTTCTTAAAACCATTTTTAAATATTCGAAGGTTTGAAAAAAATAGAAGCACGAAGTTTACGAATTAATATCTCTGCACCAAGAACAAATATCGCGGTTCTGTAAACGGCGCCCCGTTAGATCGGTGAAAGCGGACGAATTCAGTATGTAAATTTATAGCTTACCTGAATTTGTTACGTTGTTTTTCAAGGGTTCTGCAAGAGCTATATTTGCATATTAATAAACGTTTTTTATTATTCCTCTGTAACATAACAATTTTGTCCATTTTAGACATGCAATCCACAGAATTATGGTACCATTTTTTGCTGCTGAGTTAGAGAGTTGTAAACTTGATAGTTTCTTTCCTGAAAATTTTCGATGTTTGCCATTTTGAAACCAACAGTCACATGATTTTATGTTTTCCCTTGAAATACAACAAACCTCGTCAAATTTGGTGCAGTCGTTGCCGAGAAAAACTAATTCTCCTTTTACATGCATACAGATAGGAGCACTTGAGCTAAAGCTTCCTCTTAACAACTCTACCTCAGTCTACCATAATCCACATTTGTCGACATTACCGCACCTCGGTCCGATTTGTTCGAAACTTAATCCATTGACCTATTCTGAACGACTTTAATTCACGTTCATTCACTCTACTTCACCTTAATTCACTTTACTCCACCTTAAGTCACCTTACTCTCACCTGTTCTAAATATGCGCTGATGATGATAATTGTCACCCCTCGTTGCGGACAACGCCGGCTTTACTGCCTCGTGGGCCATATGATGCGTTCCCATTATTATGGGCCTATCTAGAAGACGGTCCGGCATAACAGCGCGTCTCAAAGCGCAATCTGTCACGAGGAATTAAGAATGCTAGAAGATGGCAGGTGAAGCTGGCACCAGATGTTTCAAACAGCTACTTTGGCGCGAGAGAAGCAAGCTTGCGGTCGTGTCGTGGCGGTTACCGCTTTGGACGCACGCGAGTGCGTGCAAGAAATTGCAAAGATTGTAAGATATACGAGATGTGGAAACGTCGCTTTGATAACTCCGAGTGTGCAAGGTCACGTGCTACGCGAGTGGGCGCAGTTGTCCAGATGTCACACTGAACGCATTATAGGCACGTTTTCGCATAGTTAGCGGTGCTAAGTTCTGGCTTACCTTTATAACGTTCATTCGTGCCATGTGTCCCGATCGTCGTGTGCAGCAAGTCGGAAGCCGACACGCCGTACGAGTGATCGCGCGCAAGATCGTACCCCGTGTCTCCCGCTTAACACAGCGGTACAAAACTCACCGCGGTGTGGTACCACCGTGCGATGATACCGATGGTAACGACAGCGTCTTCGCATCCTTGTCTCCTGACAGCTAGCGTATTGCGACGCTGTCGTTTGAGTAGCTGCTACCCTTGCGACCAGAGGCGGTCGTGGTGGCTGCACGGCGTGATGAACTGGTCCTTTAAGAAGTGGCGCTCGAAGTACCGGTGGTATCCCGCTGATGCGTAAGCTCGGTGGTATGGGGAGCGCCACCCATGACACATGGTTCCACAAATCACCCTTCAGTGCATACAAAACGCTTTCTTGCGTAGCAACTGGGGTCAGTACACAGTTAACAAGCAGCTGTCAGATGGGAAGAGGACTTGGCACCGGAAGGTGCCGTGTCCATGAGCTTACGTGTACTCATCAACCCAACATATTAACGAACCAGATGCAGAGCACAGGAAATCATCCTCAGTGGAGCCAGATCTTTCAAACAGCTCCACAGCTGTCTTTATACACATACTGCCTAGCATTCCAAGTGCTGCAAGCAACATGTAGTTAATATATTCAGAAAACGTAGCGCAACATTAATATGTGGCAAACGTTGTTAAAGGATTTCGTAGGGAGCGTATACCTTTTATTTGGCTATCTAGAATGCAGTCACTGTTATTGTTTGTTTGCGTTTAAAGATTGCAAAGTGTAAGTGTCTGTGTTCTTTTTTTATTGCGAGCGTAAATGCCTCAGGGCATACAGGGGTATGGGATGGTGGTGAATAAGGATGATTAAATGAATGAAAAAAGATTTGCTGATCTAATGTAGTCCAAGAGGGATCGAAAATGTGGTCCCTGCGTCCAAGCAGTGTAATCGCTTAGATTATGTGGCGAGAGTCCCGCTGCTGCGAGGTGCCGGAGCCTCTTCGGTTTCAGTGCAGGGCAAACCCACAGCAGGTGGTGGATGTCGGCTTCAGCATTTCGCGACTTGCAGAGTGGACACTCAGGACGAGGATATAACGGGCGAAAGTGCGGCCACTTCCTAGTCACGGCAGGAGTGAGGGCAACTCCGATCCGGATCCTCCGAAGCGCAACCTCCTCTGCATGGGTAAGACCACGGGGGAGGTTTACCGCACACGGAGGTAACACAGACACGGAGTGTCTGTGTTACACGTTGTTTAGTTTATAAGTGTGGTTTCGTCATTCTTTGCTTCATATGATTTTTTATTTTATTTTTGGCCTCGCCCCCCCCCCCACCATTATTTTGAGATTCATTTTCCTTAAGTCAATCTGCCTACCGGCATATTCTCCTCCTCCGCCTCCCCTATTGAGGGTGGGAGAGAGAGAAAGCTAGGCGTACATAAACGCGTTGCTAAGGGACGCAGTTGATCGTTGACGAAGGCGTGTACCTTTGTCAAAACGTTGGCCTCGGCGACATTATTTGATTGTACAAATGGCAATGAAATGAAGCAGACCGGAGCAATGAAAGACTTAATAAGGAGAAGAGTGCAAACCTCGCTGAAGACCCTGGACGTCTATTGTGCGACGCTGATATCGCACATCTCAATTGGTAGTGACAAATTCCAAAGCTTGTCAGCCGACACTAAACCGCCTTTGACGTTTGTGTTTGTGTTTGACTTTTGACGATGTGTTACGGCCGGAACTGCCCAGCGCCAGCCTACTCCACAATGCCAGCGTGTCTGGCGCACTCCTTTCGTCGTCTACTACAACTCTTAGCGGCGAGGCACGAAAGACAATCCTCACTGCCCAAACAATGGGGATGCGTAATAAGGCAAAAAAAAGTTAATTACGCGGCTAATGCATTCACAAAGAAAATTTGGTCTTAGCTGTTGTTGGATTTTCCAACGTGCAGACAAAAGCGCCCACTTTCGATATTACGGGGAGGGGGGGGGGGGATGTCATACTTCTCCTCGTCCTACTCCTGCCAAATGCGCCTATGATGTGCGACACACAATCAGAGTTGTTGACGAGCTGCTCTGTGCAGACGACACCATGGTACACACGGTGGTCTGGGGCAGTAACCATTAAACTGAACCTGTCTGATCTGCTTCACTAGGCGCCGAGCAAACGCCGAAAGCTTTCCATACGTCTCGTCTAATGTCGCGAGACGCCGTTAGCGTCACTCTAAACGGTCCTGGACGCACCTGCATTGCTATATACACGCACATATTCTGTCAACGGGGTGGCAGTTCCCGCTGTGCAGCATCAGCTGTCTCGCGTGCCACATCCTGTCTTGTCGCGTGCACGTATTGTTGTGACGCCGTGATGGCAGCTCAAGCGCAACGCTAGACCTTGCTATCGCTTTCAGTGCTTGGTCTCAGGTTGAAAGTGCCAGTTTCAGTTTGTTTGTGGACGAAGCAGATGCGCAACAGGTGCCAATATTTTCAAATTTCCCTTCAATCAGTCAGGGAAGCAAGCAGAAAACACCATTACGCGGAAGACGTGCATCATGAAAACAGTTGTTTATTTTTTGAAAACCAATTGGTGCATTAGGATAACTTTCAAAACCTATGCAACTTGTCGGCTTTTACACATCACACAGAGTGAACAGTGCGGAAATAATGGACAGTTATATAACAGCGTTTCTCACCTTACATATCGATACACGCAAGCGCCATTACAGAACGGTATGGTTTCCCGTCCCTTCTACACCTTTAGTACAAATTGAGGGACCGCATAGCGTAAGGAAGGTGCTACAAAAGAGTGCGCGTCTAGTGCTTCGCGCCAAACATATCCAAACCAAGGCAATCTACTGGCGACCTTCGTGTCGTTTCCATGTCAACGCGTCTTGTTGGGACTGTGGACGCCAGAATCATCGAACGACCTCAGAAGTTGGACGCGCTAAGCGTTGATATCTAACAATTCAGGTGAGCACAGAGGAAGCGGGAACTCATTTCAACAGTTACTGGCAATCTTCGATGGCGAGCGTAGCCTTACACTGGTGACTTCAAAATCGCCGCAATCAACTCGGGAGCATCCCCGTTAGATTGGAAAGCTAGCGTGAAGCCATGGATCGAAGTGCACTGGCACTGTGCTGCGAAAGAGCCACTGGCGATGCCGTCACGAGAATTCACGAGGAAGTAGGTCCCATGGGGGCCACCATGTTCCACAACGCTGTGTTTCGGCGCACGTAACAATTACTTAAGGTAAACTCGCAACCTGACCCACGTTCGCATAACGCACGTAAACCATTGAAACCAACTAGAGTACGGAGCATGCGCAATGAGGACAACGCGATGTCTTTACGTGCGTGACACCTTGACATTTGGTACAGCAAAACGTATGGTAAAGCCGCCTAATAACGGGGTTTTCTCTGCATAGTGACTCAAGTATGGATCAGGGGAAGGGTCCTATGACTTCTATAGGTGACGCACCCCTCTCCCCCTTTTTTTGTTTTTTGACAGTGCAGTGGCCTTATATGCCG